>NW_005871071.1:4681632-4984353 GCF_000147115.1 Myotis lucifugus | reverse complement strand
AGTGGCCGGATTTTGCGGCGCGCACGTGGGAAGTCCCCAGTGACACAGAGCGAACTTGAGGCCGCCGCCCACAACCCCGGGGGACTCGCGTCCCTCTCGGCTCCCAGGCTGGGAGCCGGGGGCGCTCTCCTCCCAGCCCCGGCTGCGCTGGCTGGGCTTTCCTCCCGGGTGGTGCGCTGAAGAGCCGTCGGCGCTCTCTCCAGCTGCTGCCTCCCGGCGCAGTTTGCCCGGGATGCTGAGGCTGCCACCACTCCCACCACCCTGGCCCACTAAGCTTTATTTTCCGGAGGGCTTCGGGGAGTCCACGTTTTCCCCATCCGCAGGGAACAAATAGCTTAAAGGCTTCGGTCAGCTCTGTGGCTGTTGACCCAGAAAGCTCGGACCTCCTTGATACTCCTCTGCCCACCCCTCTCTCCTCTTCCACGATGTGGGAGAGGAGCGCTCGGTGCCAAGAGTCCCAGCCCGGCCCATACCTGGCTGTCTCCTGCCGGCTGGTTCCTCCTCTGGCTCGGCTGACAATTAAGTCGGCGCGTCTGCTTCCGAAGTCGTGTGTGTGTGTGTGTGTGTGTGTGTGTTGGGGGCGGGGAGTGCCCTGCTGGGGGGAGTGCCCTGCTGGGTTCCCAGGTTAACCTTTGGGTGCTGGTGGCCGCCGAGGCGCAGGCCGTTCCTGTGACTTCTTCTCGGCCCTCCTGGTAAAGCGCCCAGAAGCCACTGCTCGCGGGAAGGACTGACACCCGCAGGGTGGACCAGGCGCTCCGGTCTCTGCTGGGCCCGCAGGGACGCCCTCTTCCCGGCGTCCGCGTGAGAAGCCTCCAGATTTGAAAATCAATTCAGCTTCGGGCGTAATTGTCCGCTTCTCACAATCACGCTCCAATCTGGAATCGAACTTGGTCCTTGGGCCTGGTGGGGACGCGTGGGGCGGCCCCCAGTGTGGGATGTACACCCGGCCGCCACATGCCGCGGCTTTCTTTCATTTACAAAGGAAAGAAAAAAAAATCTGCAACAAAAGGCAGAGCCGTGTCCGCTTAGGTGCTTTCATCCCTCAGAGAAAGGACAGATGTGCCCATTGTCAGGCTCTTGGCAGTTACGACCGGGTCAGCGCCAAGCCTCAGCCCCGGGCGAAAGGTGGTCACAATGGGAGCCTGCCTCTCAAAGCCTGGGTATCTGGGCCCGGATATGGAATAAAGTGTGTGTGGCCTGCACTGGTCCAAACTCAAATTGTACTTCCCTTTGCTGGGATACCCGGTCAGAGCCCACCAGAGGTGTTTCTACTGAAAATGCTCCCAGACCCCAGGCGACATCAGGGCTGGGATGGAGTAGCAGAGGTGACTGGTTCCCCTAGGGCCTAGGCTAGGCAAAAGCTTGGGCAGGGCCACCCGTGGGGGAACTTCCCACCAGCTAAGGCATGAGCAGGTCCATCTCTTTGCCTAGGTTCCTGCCACCGCCAGGACATCATGATCCAGGTAGGTCAAGACTGGTGGGTACAGTCAGTCAGCCTGACTTCCTTGAAAGTGGTCATGTCCTGGAATTGGTTAATCTGGCTGATTTGGTCACCAGAGACACTCCTATCTTGTCCAAACAATGCCTATGGAGGCCTTGGAATTGGGGATCTACTTCAATGGATTTAGCATCTACTTGCCCAGTGAACATTTAGGAATTTAAGGCCCCCAGAGAGAAAAAAGATCTTTGGGGAAAATACACTGACATAAAGAAACTCAGAAAACAAAATTACTCTATTTAAACTTTTATCTACATTTATCTATCCAGAGAAACAAGCATAAAGTATATTTTCTGCCTAGTGGATCACAATATGTTAGTGGAAAGCTGCATTCTTGTTTCCTTATTGTTTCTGTTCTTTTTTTGTCATAGCATAGAATGTGTGGGTCTCGTATGAAACCAGACAATGGGTTAACGTAGCAGGCAGCTTTTGAGCTAAACTATTGTCTCCCCATACCCCCATATTTTAATCCCTTGGAAATTATTGACTTGTCCATATGACAAGTCTTTTCCCAAAAGGCAGTTTGTTAAAAGAAAGAAGTAAATACCACCAAGTGCACAAATTGTTCATGGTTTTTTCTTTGTGTATCTAATTAGGGACTTGATCCTGGAAACCCTTCTTCACAGGAAGCTCTGGCTGAGCCCCTAGACTCTAGGGCCTAGATCAGTGATGGCGAACCTTTTGAGCTCGGCCTGTCAGCATTTTGAAAAACCCTAACTTAACTCTGGTGCCGTGTCACATATAGAAATTTTTTGATATTTGCAACCACAGTAAAACAAAGACTTATATTTTTGATATTTATTTTATATATTTAAATGCCATTTAACAAAGAAAAATCAACCAAAAAAATGAGTTCGCCATCACTGGCCTAGAGGCTACCTGAAGAGGGCCGGGATCAGGTGAGCAAAACTCCCCTATTCCCTTTGTGAAAAGGGGGGCTGGTTCAGTGTTGGTCCCTAAAGGAGAAGTCAAAGAAAAGATCTAGACAAGCATTATCTATGTTGAGTTAATATGTGTGCAGGACTTGCTTTGGTTTGAAAATCTCCCTAATCTTTCTTGGCTATTCATGCTATTATATTTAACCATGGTTTTCCTATAGTTGACTGAATTACAGTGATTTCTCAGAAACATTTTATCCTTACTTGATTTTTTGGAAATTTTTCCTCTATTAAGGAAAGGGGTGGCTTCCCTTAGGCCAGATTAAAATGAGAGGGAGAGAGAGAGAGAGAGAGAGAGAGAGACTAAACAGATTGCCAACTGCTGAGATAGCTTTTTGTCATGTTGTCTCTCTCTCTCTTCCCTTCCCCCTTCCAGTGCTCAGCAGAATGCCTGGCACCCATCAGGTGCACTGTGGGGGAATGAAACAATTCAAACCCAAGGAGAAGTTCCTTGAAACCACTTGGTTGATCAAGTGTATTACAGTATGCTGCACAATTCTTTATGACAGCCAAGAAGTTCGAGGGGAGGGCTTATTGGCAACTGGTTAGATTTTGAGTAGCTGCAGGGAACTTAAAAAAATAATGTCAATCATCATCACAAAATTACATACATGTATATATTTAAGAAAAAGGGAAATAAGACTATTGACTAGATGCTTGTTGCTGGTAATATTTTCAGTGTGGAAACCAGGATTTCAGACTGCTTATTTTGTAAATATCGGGGTGGTGGTGGTGGTGGTGATTGGGCAGGTAAAATCTTTCCCATGCTGGATGGGCTAGAGCTTACCAGGTGACCCCATTAAACTTAGAAAAGAGAATGAAAATAAGTCCATTCCTCCAAATGCTGGCCACACAAGCTTTTCTGAAAACTTCCTTCAGCCTCAGAGCTCCTGCTTTAGTTTTCTTTGTGAGTAATAGAGGGCTAACATATGGCCCCGTCCCAGTTTTCTGGGCCATTCCAAAGAAATGTTTCGAGAGCCCCTCTGAGACATTGAATGTTCACTTCCCATTTGTTGACCACATAAACAGCAAGCCTGGGTGTCAGGGCAGATCCCCCCCCCCCCCCCCAGCCAAGTTCCAGTAAGAGGCTGGCTCCTTGGCCAGAGTTTCAGAAGGTAACTCACCAGTGTTTCTGATGCTTGAAGCAAGTCTAGAATTAAACTCCTGGCGAGGAACCATTTCTTCGGTGTCTGGCAACAGTATACTGGCCACAACTTGATAACTATGGGGTGAAGGATTTGGTGGTGCTTTCTGCCAGGCTCTCTTGTCTTCCTCCCGCCTCTGGAGAAATTTAATTCAGAAAATTGCTGTTGGCTTAGAATAGAACACCAAGAAATTCAGAAGGGGGTGGTCTGGTGATTCCCATTGAAAACCATTTAAAAAATTAATCAATGACTTCTCTGTACTCTCTGGGGGCCAAGGAAAGGGTAACCAATTATTTTAGCCCTCTTCATCAATCTTTGATCTTCTATTAGCATCTAGTTTTTAATTCATCTGTTCAGTTTTTTCCCTTCTTAACCTAAATTAAGGGTTTTGCTCATGACAATATGTATATTTTATACTCTGTGTGTTTTTGCACTCTCCTTTGTTCTATCGCCTACCTACCCTCTCCAAATCCAAAGAGAAGGTGCTCTGGTGAAGGGCTCTCCACAGCTGGTGCCATCTCCAGCTGACACCGGGATTCTGGGAGATGCGGAGGGTGGCCAGGAGAGCGGTGCCAGGACCTCAGACCCCTTGCCAGCATCTCCAGTTACTTCATCTCTTGGGCCATCCGATAAGCTAGAAGTGGCTCTCTTGGGTTTAAATCTGTTCTTGTGGTCCCCAGTTTCAATGAGGACTTTTCAATGCCTCAGGCCCAGTGCCCTGAAGGAGGAAGGAGTGTCCTAATATTGTGGAGGGGTCCAAGGCTCCCTGGTGATGCTCGGGCTACAGAACCCCGCGCTGCTTTCCTCAGTCAGTTGGATTCTGGGGGAGTTGCCCTTTCTCTTGTCAAACTTGCAGTGGATTTCTCTTTCTTTGATCTTTATATCGTTGAAGTACATTTCAAAGGAGATCTGTCGGGACTACCGGGGGTGGACTTAGTGACGGATTTTCCGGGTTTGAGGCGGTGGTTCAGGATCCTCTTCGTGTGCCTATAATCTAGATTAGGAGGTGCAGGGGTAGAGTGCCAGGGTTCGGGACTAGGAGGACAGGGCAAGGGGCAAGGGGCCCTCTCGCTGGTGCAGTTCTACTCCGAAGTGGGAAAACTCAGAGCAAAGAGGGCGGTGGGAGACCAAAGTCGGCTTGGCTCAAGATGGTCTCCAGATGCACCATCCCGGGCCTTGTAGGAAGGACGCAAGTCACGGGTTGCAGCCCCGCTGGGAGCCTCCGGGCGGCGGCGGCCAGGGGTGGACCCGTTGCACCGCCCACCCCACCCCGGGGCCCATTGGGGCTCTGCGGCCCAGCGGCGCGCGGCCCACTCGGCAAACTCCTCCACAGCCTCGCAGGATGACGAGAGCAGCTGCACTTGGGAAGGAAAACTCTTTAAACAAATCATTTTGGTGTCTAATCAATTAGTGTTTGCGCAGTCAAGTACCATAGATTTAACAGAATAATCGTTACCGCCCTTGTCTTTATTTGACACGCAGACACCTAGATGATTTAAAAATGAAACGCCGGTGTTCTGGGCTCCCCGCCCCTGGCCTGCGCCTCCCTCCAGGCCTACACGCCCCTGGCCTTTGTTTCCTCCTGGCCTCGCCTCCTCTTTCCTTCCTTCCTTTTTCCTCTTTACACTTTGCACACTTTCCCTTCTTTTCTTGCCCACCCTGCCCTGTCCGCGGTGCCTGTCTCGGCCTCTTCATCCCTTCACTCCTGGCTGACAGCCTCCGGGTGGGCCCCGTGCGGCTCTGGGCCAGCGCGCCTGCCTGCCCTTTGGCCCCAGCGCCATCCCGGCGCAGGACGATGGAGTCCTCGAGCGCCCAGAAGCCTCCCCCTCGCCCCCCCACCCGGGACCCTCTCCCTCGAGCTCTGATGCTCACCCTCTCACACCCGCCTGAAGCATCCAAGACCTAAGTGGCCTGTGCGTGCCCTTTAGCTTCGGTGCCGCTCCGCTAGGAGAAGACCTTTACCGGCGCGGTGGGGCTGCGTGCCTCATAGGGTATTGCCCCATATATGTGGTGACCTGGGGCGCCGACTGAGGCTGAGATGAAGAGCTGAGCGTGGCCTTGGCCCGAAATCCCCGAAGCCTGGGCGAGGAGTCTGTGCTGCGGCGGAAGGTGGAGTCCCTGGAGACGGATGTTTGAGGGATGCGTGTTACCTCTGGGCCACGGCCAGCGCCCAAGGTCTAGGGGTCGGGAGGGCCCCAGGAGCTCGTGAATAGATGCTCCTGTGTCTCCCTCACCTCGTGCCTTTCTTCAGGCTGTAGGGTGCACGTCTACGCCTGTGCATGTATTTGTGTAGAGGCGCTATTGGTGCACCCTCGGGGTCTCCCGCCACCTGGGCTGGGATGTGGGAGCCCCGAGCGGGTTGTAGGGATGGCCGTCAGACCCAAGAGACCTGGAAGCAGGGCTGGGAAGCTGCGGGGATGATGGGTGGGCGCAGTGAGAATTTTGGCCAAGAACACCTCCACTCCTCGATCATTGAACCCAGCAGAGAGGCTGAGTCTGACACATCTGGGTAGTGGGTTGGAGAAATACCGGCTGTAATTCTAAAGGCCGGGAGAAAGAATGAGCTGGAGGCGAACCCCCGCCCCCCCTTCACGACTGCCAGACACTGGGAGCTCCGGAGGCCCCAACCCGAGCCTGGAGGGTCTCAAAGGCCCCTAGAACTGCCTCCCAGCCCCAGGTTTCAGGCACTCACCTGAGAGACTTTGCTCTCAACAATAGATGATTACAATGAACTTGACTAACGTCTGTATTTTCCTGTTTAACATACATTAATCCAAAGTAACAAAAAATCAATATGGCTAACAATATTGCAAACAAATCCTAGTCTCTCTCATACAAAAACCTCGTCAGATTTTCAGTCACTTCTACCCACTTGAATTTTGTCATTTCTCCTAACCCACTGGCAGCGCCTGGCTAGCCTGGAATTCAGTCCTGACTTGCAATAGCCTTCTCTAAAAATCTTGATTTTTTTTTTTGCCATTGGGGGGAACCTGGAACCCTCAAAATCCAAGCCTCCTCTCTCCCCAAGGCCCTTTGAGGACCCCAAGGGTTTACCTTAAATTCTGTCCCTTTCTGCACCAGGGGGTGCCCAAAGTCCCTGCTCAGTGACTTTGGATTTTGTTTTCCTTCCCCAACAGAACCCCCCCATGTGGCAGCCCCCAGCCGTCCCCCCCCCCAGAGCCAGAGAACCCACACTTGCCCTCCCTGCCAATCCTCCTCACCTCAGCCGCCTGAAGCTAATCGCAGCCCGCGGTTCTTGTAGGGAATTTATTATGATTCCTCTTATTATTTTTTTTTAAAAATTGGTGTTTTCCACCTGGAAAAAACAAACCAGAGGGGCTGGCTAATGAAGGAAGTTAGGTTTGCAAAACACTGTAAATAATTTAGTATTGTATTTCAAGGAAAAAAAAATAGCTTTCTTAAATCATCCCCACAATATAAATTGCAGACTTACAGTATGGTCCTGGTAAGTCTAAATTTTTAAAGGAGCAATATTCAAAGAGACATAGATGTCTGTATTAATTATTTATTCGCTGGTGCCTTCCTTCGTTTCTAACTTATTATTAATTAGGCGCCTCTAGTCTTTCGCAGAGCGCTCCACTGAGCCGGTTGCAGCTTTAAATATGAATTAAAAGCAAATCCAAGCTACTGTAATGCGAAAATTATTCCGTGTCTTGCATGGCAGAGATGAATAGCCGCGTGGATCAATACCGTGAAACTCGGCTTCGAACGACAGGGTTATTGATAGCTTATATTAATGATGTTAATGATGGAAAAAGGAAAACAAGGGCCCACCCGACTTAGAAACTTTTTGCCGCTGAAACCCCGCAATAAAAACGGGAAGGGGGCAGGACACGGGCTTAAGTGTAATAAGAAAATTATTTATGAAACCGGATAAATGACTTCAGAGCCTTGATGCATTTGAACCTAACGCTCGGCTCCTGGCAGCCCTGGCTCCAGCTGGGGAGACCACGAAAACCCCAAGCGACTGGGAGCTGGAGGGGGGGGGGGCAGGTAGGGGGGGGGTGCTCCCCCGCCTGGGCAGCCTCCGGTTTGCCGCCGCCTTCCTCAGTCCCCTGCGGGAGAGCCCTTCTGGGGGCGACGTGGTGGGGCTTTTAGAAGTTGGTGGAAGGGGCAGGCTGGAGGCTAGTCCTTGCTGCGCCGAGGAGTAAGTCCCTCAGCGGTCCCTGCAGCTTTTGGCTCGATCTCTTCACGAATGCTCTTGGCACCCGCTCCCGAGAGGAGTCAAATGCTCGGGGCTTGAGTGGGGCACAGATCTGGTTCTGCACTGTCGTCTCCCACCCATCTGGCCCAGACTCTCGGGAGCCCCAAATGTAAAAGGGTAGCTGGTTTTTGGAGGTGGGGTTTTGGATGAAGAAAACCTGCTCTAAACAGGACAGAAAAACTGGGAAAGACGCCCACTTTTCTCCTTCGTGCCTTAGTCAGGACTTTACCGGGGTTTAACTGGGCTTTGCCTGCCAGCGCCTGGCAAGTGTGGGATCCTTGAGACTCAGTTTCCTCGCCTGCGGAGAAAATGAGCGCGCTGGTTTGGGCTGCACCCACGTGCAATTCAGCCGAGGCGCCGCCCCTCCCCTGATGGTCTCAAATATCGACCCACTCTCCTTTTCTCACTTGCCCAGGGCCACGGAGTGGCGGGGGAGTAGGGTGGAGGAACAAAAGGTTAAATACTGACCCTAGAGGATAGCGGGAAAGGTCAGAGCCCCAGGGTCACCGCCAGGCGCTGAGCAGCCTGATCCCCTCCCCCAGCCGGGGCCCTGGGCCCTAGGAGGCCAGGAGTTAGGCAAGGTGATGCTAGGTTAGCGGGTGGGCGCCCGCGGGACTTCCAGGTCAGGTCACGCGTCCAGTCTTTTGGATTGGAGTAGGAAGTTGGGGGGCTTTTCGTTTATGCTTAGGACTGTCATTTGGTCTGAATTTCAGGGGGAGGAGAAGGCATTTGCAGCTGCAGTAAAAGGCCCAGGTAGTCTATCAAGGCAATCAATCACAGTTTTCCTCCGAAGGATGGGTAATATTATATATTTTCATTATTAAAATCTGCTTTTCCTCCTTTTCCTTAGCCTCTTTCATCATTCTTTTCACTTCTCCTTTCCCTTTTTTTCTTCCTTCCTTCCATTTGTTCTTCCCACCTCTCCTTTCTTATTTTCTTTTTCTCTTTTCCTCCCCCCTTTCTTCCTCTCCACCTCTCCCTCCCCCTATCCCCCCCTAACTTCTCCTCCCCCATTCCCTCCCTCCTTCTCTTCCTTCTATAGGTAGGTGGAGGCCTGGCCGACCTCTCTGCTCCTTGAGACTTATCACATGAAAAGTGCAAACTCCATTTGGCATTGATATAAAATAATTTTATTTTTGAATAAGGAAAGAGGCAGATGAACACCAGAATGTGGAGGGAGCACCGGTGCCTCGGCCCTTTCACTGTAACCAACACTACTCCGTTGGGCCTTTGCAGGGGTGGGTGTCCCACGGCTCAGGGTCTGGCCCCTTTCTGGAGCCTGGGGCTCAGGTTCCGGGAGACCAGGAGAGTGTCCTCCTCTTGCTAAGGCTCCCCATCAGACCCCCCTCCCCAACATCACCAAGATTTATGAGTTGGCTTATTTTTATTTGACTCTATTCTGAAAAAAAATTTAAACAAAGTGAATCGCTGAGGCCATAGTTCCTAAAAGCACCTGCCGAGCCTTACATCTATTCTAGGGCACCAGAGGTGGCCCAGTTGAAACCATTATCTAGACAAGTAGACAAAAATAAAATTTCCTGCCACCCGGCAAGATCCCCTGTCAGCTACGCAGCTTCAAAGTCTACAATCAACCACAGTACGTGTGTCAGATGCGCACCGATGTAGACACAGCCATAAAGCCACACAATGTACCAGCAAAGGCCCTTCCTCCGAAAGGCAACACAACGGACACTATACAAAATCACTTGATTCCGGGGAAAAAATCAATATCGAAATTAGGTTTATTGTCTGTTTATATGATTAAAAATGACAAAGTGTTGCCTTTTATTTTCATAAAAAGACAGAAGGCTGAACAAAATAATTTACGATCGAGTTCTGCTCGTTTCATTTGCCTGGCAAAACCTGGAGGAGGCCGAAAGGGCGGCGGGAAGGCAGTGGCCACTCGCTGCCCCCGCTGCCCCCAGTTCGTCCCACCATGGGAGGAGATGCGCGCTGCTGTGTGTTGCAGAATACATTTCCTAATCTCCAGTCTTCAGCCATGCGGGTCCAGCTGGGTGGGTCTCAGTTCTGCTGCGTTCCAAAGAAATGCAGGCAGTCTGTCCCTGGCCCCTTCTTCAACTTAAACCCAGGTCACAGGTCTTGTTCTCAAAGGTAATTCTCAGGATGACTCTGTGTTAGTGGTTGCCTTCCTGGCTCACGCAGGTGTGGCCTCCTAGACCCCCATTCAGCCACCCTGGATCTTCGATTCTACGAAGCACTGCCTCGTTTGAGCGCGTGTCGGGTTGCTTGACCGGGACCAAGGGGTTCGGAAACCTCCGGGGCTGGATTCTCCCATTGTGACGGGCGGCGAGCCGCATGCGGGGGGGATAAGGCTGTATAGGGACACGCGCTGGTTACACCAACGCCGGGGTTATTTATCTATGTTGAAAACAAAAAGGAAAACCAAAAAACAGGCACTGTGTGAATCTCATCTTAAACTACCCTCCCTACCCCCTCACCCCCCAAAGCCGAGTCAGAATCTATCCTCTATCTCCGAGAGCCCAGAGAACGCAGAACACGCTCCTATCTATCCGTTCCCCGCCTTGTTCTAGAACAAAGTAGCTCCCAAACGCTCCCAAACGCTCGAGGCTTCACGGAGCGCGGCCCACGAGAGAGCGCGAATAGCTTCACGCGCGTCATTAGGGAAATAACCAGCTCGAAACCCCTTCGTGCGCCTTCCCGTTTGGAACCAGCGCAATTTCGCCGGTTCACGCGCCTCAGACTCGTTTGTTAAAGACGTTAATGGGTCCTCCTTTTATTCTGGACCGGAGGGGGCTGATCTCCTGGTGGTTGCGAAAATGAATCCCAACAAACCATCTCCTCCACGGAGTCCCTGGGGCGCGGCTCCTCCAACGCCTTCTCTTGGGCCGAGGACTTCAGGAGAAGCGGACGTGGATGCCCCTATTACTTGGGAATCTGACAGGCCTCCACGCCAGGGGTCCAGCCCCGCCAGCTCAGCCGCCCACTTTCTGCTCGACGTCGTTGTGGGGCCAGGCCAGAGCACCCTCGTGTCGGTGCAACTTTCCCGGACGCCGACGGGAGTCAGCGAGGGCGCGCGGCTCCGGACAGGCAGGCTTGAGGAGGTCGCCTTGGGGTGGAGGAAGGCAGCCTGTGGCCCGGCTTCTGGGAGGGGGCAGCTCAGGCTCCTTTCTGCATAAAGGCAGATCCAGCCACCAGCTTTCTGGGAAACAAACCCGGTCTCTCCTTTCCTCTCCAGTCCCTCTCTCCAGCCTCTTCCCCCTCCCTCTCCAGCCTTTCGCCCCAAGCAGCCAGTCCGAGGGTCAAAGGTCAGGCCTTCCTAGGCCTGGCCTCTTCCCAGCACTACTGCTGGCTCGGTCAGGAGTCGCCTAGTCTCTCATTTCCCGCTGACCGCCATCGCCCACCCAAGAGAGAACAGAAGAAGATCTCAGAGCTCCCTCCTCCTCTATGTAGCCCTCTCTGATGACGGGGGTCTCGGGTGGGGGGCAGGTTAATTTAGGAAATTATGTTGAGAGTATAAAATCATTTGTGGTTATTTGAGATTGGGGGGTGGGTGTTTAATGATTTCTGTAAGTATCATTACAGAAATGGTGTGGTTATCATTTCTGTTGCCCAAACCCAGGCCAGAGCTGGAAAGAAGTTGCCAGAAGCAATCTACAAGAGACAAACGAAGCCCAGCTCTCCAAGTAGGCAGATCTCTTCCAAAGGGGTCGACCTTTCACGTGAATGGGGGCAAGGCCAGCAGAGTAAAAAGCAGATTTCTATGCATGTTCACGTGGCCCAATGTAATGAACACATCTCCATCAATTCCTGGAGGCAGAGGGCTCAATTTGTTTTGTTTTTTAGCTGAGAATATCCTCAGCCTCAGCTCTGACAGACTACAGAGCAGCCATGTAGTTAGAATTCTCTCTCGAATGAATGTAATGGTCAATAGAACTCTCGGTATCAAATGAGCAATAATTTGCTGTGGCTACATGCTGGATAATGAAAGATGTTAGCAGGATCAATAAAAAATGAAAACACTTTTACTTACATCTTGAGTTACTGTTTTAAGAGCAAGAGGAATGCAACAAACCCAAAGCTAGGTTTAGAGCCTCCCAGTACCCCCTCAAACCCACAAAGCTCTGTCACTAAGGGACTGCAGCTTCTTGCCACCAGGCCTCTACCTGCCTTCCTCCCTGCTCAAAGGCAAGTAGGTTATTTACATCAACATTAACCCATTAGAAACCAGTGATAATTTAACTATCAGGGTTTTTAATTTTTTCTTTTTTCCCCCCTACAGCCATAAGTAAATTTTAAATTGTTTTTCATCAGAACTAAAGGTCATCTAGTTGGTTATAGTTTACCAAAAAGAGTAGGGAAGCATCCTAAAGCTGACTTGTCCTTTGAATGCCTCTACATGTACACCTGACTGAGACACGCCGGAGGGCCCCTGCTCCTTGGTTGTGCATACGAGGCAAAGAAACAGATTTAATTCCTTTTGATCTGTTATGTTTGGCCATTACATTAGAAAATTCAGACCTTAAACGTGCTCTTTCCAGATTAGTTAATTCTCTCATCTTCTTTCATAGTCATTTAGTCTGTTCAATTATTTTTTTTTCTATTGGGTTTATTTGTACTGCTTTTCTCATCATTCAATCCCCAAACACTCCCCTACAGATCTGGTCCCTAAGAAACCTATTGTGAAACCACCGGAGAAGCATTCTATACATATATATATATATTTGATATCAAGACTTTAAAAAATGAGAAGATATCCCGAGTGCTCTGCAAAAAACAGGAGCAGCGAAATAGCTTACAGCCAGATAGCTTCCGGCACCGAACCAAATAAGCAAAGAACATTGGGAAATATGTTTGGATATTTCTGTAGGCGTAAGAAGTCTACATTTTCTCACCACTTAAAAAAAAAAAAAGTCACGCATTTATCCGCCGCTTTATGTCAGTCTGACCAGAGGATCTGGTTCTGCCACCGATAACGGTCAGTGCTGTAAGGACAGTGGACTGTGGTCATCTTTAGCATGTTTGTGCGGATCCGGAGAGACAGCCAGCAACCTGGGAGATTTAGAGAGCGGGAACCAGCCCAGGAAAGTGTAGACAAGTTCCAATTTGGGGATTTCCCCGGGTGAGGGAGTGTGGCCGGCTCCACTGGTACAACTCGCACGAACACAGGTGTGTGTCTGCAGCCGCACGCTGCGTTAGCGGGAGAGCCGCGCACAAACCGCCGACCCGTCCGCGTACCGGCCGCTGCGCTGGGCGCACCGGGATATTTACACCCTGTTTGGGAGGCCTCCTCCCTGCCCTCATTTGCTACTTTAAACTCCACAGGAGGATCTGTTAGTGGCCCTGGCTGGGATGGCAGGCTGGGAGGGTGGCGCCCCCGCTTGGCTCTCCGGCTGTGACGCCGCTGCTGCCCTCCGCCCTCTGCTCCCTCCCCGTTTGCGTGGAACAAGCTCAGCAGTGGACCAGCGTGGCCGGGCTGGTGGGGCCCCTGCCCTGGCTGACCACCTCCCCCACGCCCGGCCTGCGCCTGTGAGACTGGCTTACCCCAGTGGGCGAGTCGCAGCGCATTAGCGGATTTCATGGCAAGTTGCTTCCGTGACAAGCGGTCAGGTTTCCGTTTGAGGATTTGCCCCCTAGGAGGGAGGGAAAAGGAGAGTCAATCTGCATAATTTCAAATGAGAAATAAACCACAAACGGGGACCCTAATTTCAAAAGCCCTGATGCCGCCTTCCCCCTAACCTGTAGTCCCCGACGACCCCCCACGCTCAAGGCACAGTAAGAAAAAGTAATCCGCATACGTCGCGGGTGATACCTTTTATTGCGCTCATTTTAAAGACAGGGACAGGATGGCCCCCTCCTTGAAGCCTTTCTCCGCAGCCCGGGGCAGGTGGGTCAGCCAGGCCCCGCCGGGGCCCGCGGATTCCGGCAAGGTCGCGAGGTGAGGGGCGAAGGGAAGAACGATCTCGGGCTCTGTGCCAAGCAGCCCCCTTCGGCGCCCAGGGTCTGAGCCAGACGCACAAACCCAAATTCCCTTCAGCGCCTTCGGCTCCATCTTTAAGTCCAAGCAAAGATCAATTCTCCCTCTCTCTTGCTCGCACACATTTGCAGCCATAAATAAACAGCTCCCGGCTAAATCAGGAACGAGAGAAGAAAAAGAGGGAAGAAAGGAGAAAGAGAAAGACGAGAGCCGGAGCCTGGGTCTCGCTCTGCCCCTGCGCCGGCGCCGGACGGCTCTTTTTGGTCAGGCCAGCCTTGCATTTGGGGTTGCAACTTGCATTTGAATAGCTGCCTGGGCTTGTTATGGACCCGGGAAGGCTCTGAAAGGGAATCACTATGCAAATTGTCCCAGTTACAATCGAAAGGTTCGATCTCTAGGAGCTGCCTGACGGAAGTTGATGTCAGCTATCTGTGCATTAGGGTTGCATTACCGCCTTCGCCTCCCTCCTCACCCCCGCTCGCGCCTGCCCGGGAGGCTTTTCTTTTTTTCTTTTGCTTATGTGTATATTTCCCCCCAGTAATTAAAAAAAGGAAAACACACACACACACACACACACACACACACACACACACACACACACACAAGGTTGAAGGTGGCGGCGTAGCTGCCTCGGGCCTGAGGCCCACGGGCTGAGGGGAGGAGGTACGGCCGCTCGGGCGGGGTGTGTGTCATTCTTTGCAGCAGGTGTTGGTGGTGCGTCTGAAATCAAACATTTAGAAACGGTTTTTTTTTTGTTTTTTTTTTTGCGCTTTGCAGGACTAGGCTGCGGCGAAGGGCGGGGGCGGCGATGTCTGCCTTCGCCCGCCTGCTTGATGATTCTACAATGCGGGCTGCAGATCAATACCCGCTCTCTGTAATCCCAGTAATTGTAGGGCTCGCAGCTTTTATTTTAAAGAATAGGACGCTAGAGTGCTGGCGGGCGGCTGAGGCAGCGATGCCTCCGGGCGCCTTTTGGGGCGCCTTTTACCCTCCAGAAGTCTCCCCACAGTGGGCTGTTTTTGCGACCACAGCGCGCGTGCATTAGCCTGGGGACCACGAGGCTCCCAGGGCTTCCCGCCGGGAATGGCGCTCCCGCGAAGGCGCTCTTGGCTACTCGGGGCAGGCTACGTGCGGCGGGGATGGGCAAATTGGGGCCGTGCAGGCCTCAGACCTCGACGCTCGGGGCCGAGGATGCTGGAACCTGGACCTTCCGGCATAGAAGGCGAGAAGCTTTGTCCGTCTTCAGCCGCCTACCAGGGCCCGAGGCCGGTCTGGGCTCGTGGATGCCCAGGGGACACGGAGCCACAGGCCTGCGTCGGGCGCGGGACCCGGGGGTTGGCAGAGGCGCTGGGATCTGGTTTCCTCTCGCAGTGCGGGCTGCGCGAGTGGCGGAGGCCCACAGACCCCGCCGCCGCCCCTCGCTGGCAGAGCAGGGCAGGACCGCTGGGGCCTGGGGCCGCAGCCCCCGCGCGGCGGGCAGCCCGCAGCTTCTGGCGCCCCCAGAAGATGACCATCTGTCATTCAATTAAGGTTTCAGGGCAGCTGATGGGGGAGCCAGGGTCAGCGACCCCAGGACAAAACGGCCTGCTGCCTCGGATAGGAGAAGTTCAAATGTTAAATGCAGAACATTGTGCCCTCTCCCAGTCCCGGCCCCCGCCCGGCCGCAGGTCTGGCCGGTGGACAGCAGCCGGGTGAAGGGCAGCGGTCATTAGCACTTAGATTTCAGCTCAGGGCCGGGCTCCTTCTGTTGGGTCATTTTGACCAGAGAACCTTTAACCCTTTCATACCAGCCCTCCCTCTGGGGAAGGAGGAAAGAGAGAAGGGAGATCAGATGTACCCATATAATGAGGGATAAAACTGTATTTCTGGTCACTTCTCTGTAGGAGAAAACGTACAAGAGAAGAAGAACAGTTAATTACGGCCCAAACAAAAAGGTCTTTAAAAAGTTTTATTTTTATTATTATTTTTTTGTTTTTGTTAATCCTTAGCCTAGGATATTTTTCCCATTGATTTTTACAGAGAATGGAAAGGAGGAAGGAATGGGGAGAAAGATAGATAGATAGATAGATAGATAGATAGATAGATAGATTAGAGAGACACATTAATTGATTGCTTCCCATAGGTGCCTGACCAGGCCTGATCAAACCTACAACCCAGGTATCAACCCTTGACCAGAAATTGAATCGTGACCCTTCAGTGGATGGCTGGTACTCCAACCACTGAGTAACATGGTCAGGGGAAAAGTTTTATTTTTATATTTTAAAAAATCTTTATTGTTGAAAGTATAACATGTCCTTCCCTCTCCCCCCACCATGACCTCTTCTAGCCCACCCCCACCCCCAGGTCTTCACCATCCTAATGTCTTTCCATGGTTTATGCATATATGCATACAAGTTCTTTATGGTTGAGCTCTTCCCATCCACCAAAAGTTTTATTTAAAACATTTTTAGTTTTGGGGACGAGTACATTACTAAATGTGATTGTGGAACTAATGGGCCAATGTGGGAAGAGTGGGTTTGTAAAAAATTCCAGATTTTCCTTCCATAATTAAGTTTATTTGCCCAAATGTGTATGAGAGGTGATGAGTATCCAGCTACAGACAACTCCATTAAAAGTGTTGGTGATGAAAAGTCTCCATTGCAGCCAGCCTCATCTACAGTTGAAAATAGGTTGGACAGTTGGTCTTTCCCTTTTGAGATTTTCCTAATAAAATGAGGTAACACATTTTTCTTAACTAATGGAATTCATAAAATACATTCATTGAGCATCCACAGGCTTCCCTATACTAGACAGAGGGAAAAGCAGTCACACGGCAGTTTTCAGTAGAAGATCCAGCTATTCTTCTCAATTATTAACCATGAAGCTTGAGAGCAAGATATTGTTTCAAGGCATGGACAACTAGGTCCTTCAGCAGGCTAGTGAGTAATAGAAGGGCTCAGGGCTTCTGGCTTCCAGCCCCAGTTCTCAACGTTAAACCCAGTCGCTACCTTTTGGAAGTAACTATCAAATCAATGAATCAATCAGACATTCAGAATTGAAGCACCTTAGCAAATTTTTCATTGGATAACAATGAATAATGCATAGACCTCTAGTATATTGACTGTGGTAAATGATCTTTAAAGTAAGGTGCTGCAACAAGTACCTTTAAATAAAATCAAAATAAAAAGTTTACCACAATCATAATAAATTGTTCAGTCATCTTCCTATTGACTCACATAAGCATCTTTCTTCAGGGGCATTTGGAGTTATTTTTCCCCCTCACAAACAGACCAGAACAAATTGATGAATTGAGCTTTCACTATGCTAATTTAGACATTATAAATATTTAATTAACATCCCTAATAGCCAGTCATAGAGAGCCCCCTCTCTACTTTACACTGTTCTTAATCTAAAGTAAATGCTTTTCCCATTAATAGCTTGATGCCATATTAGCAGCTTCCTCTGTAAAAGGGCCCCATTTAGTCCAAAAGGAGGGGGCATTGAGTAGTCGGCATTAGATAGGGGTTTATTCCTGTTTGTAAAGGAGCCTAGGCAGTCTCTACAAATTCCACCTTTTTCAGTTCTTGCTCAAGTGAGGCTGTCCTAAGAATAGGGGTAGCCTCTCAGTTCCATTTCTCTAGACAAGGTAATCTTTTGGGATTGTAGTAGAATAAAATATATTTTCATAAGAATTATTTTTAAAAAGTGATTCATAGATAATGGGTGACAAATTTCCAACCATGGAATGTACTAGTCTTTCCAACAGAGTGGGGCAGTGAAAAGAATTCTGAACCAGGAGACAAAGGACCTCAGTTCAAATTCTGTGGCACTCACTGTCAGTGGGATCCTTGGAATGGATTAACCCCTTTAGAGCCTCAGTTTTCTCTTTTAATGTGGCTATAATTAATGTCGATGCCACAGGGTTACTTTAAAGATTAAATGGGAGAATATATGTGAAATTGCTTGGCATATACTCAATTAATATTGGGTTAGGTCCCAAATGACCGCCAAATATTCATTAACCCTCCTTTCCCCATATATATATTAGAGGCTCGATGCACAAAATTCATGCAAGGGGCTCAGCCCTCACAGCCTTGGCTGACTTGTGGCCCTGTGGCCCCGCCCACTGGTCATTCTGGAAGGTGGTTCAGCCATCTGGCCTAATTATCATATTAGCTCTTTGTTATATAGGATATATATATATAGTCTTTTATAAAATTATCTTGTTATAATTTAGCATTATATTTTCAAATGTTATTTTCTCATCAATTCTTAGAAGTGGGGAGAAACTGGGGAGCCTAAACCCTGACCAAGAGGCAATGTAAGAACAGATGCTGGAACTGACTTTCAAAAGCTCTGAGTCTTAAACTCAGATCACTGAAATTTCCTTATACAACAGTCCTTGTGTGGTTTAGAAAGATTCCAGAAGCAGCATTATATTTCCCAGGGGGTCAGGAATCAGGCCAGAACTGAGAGTTCAAGAAATTGGAAATACTCCAGGCTGATCTAACTCTGGGGCTAGAATCTGCAGATACTAAACATTAGAGTAAAAGCAGAAGAAAGGAAAATAAACTCCAGATAATTTAAATTTAAAACATTGAAAAGATAAGTCATCTTATTCTGAGAATATTTTCGAAGAATTTGAGGAAAAAAACTGAACTGACTTGTTGGATGTTGCTGGTTACAGAGACCGTAGGAACCCTGAATTATTCTTATTTGCAAGCACAACATAAATACTACTTACTGTAATAAAAGCATTAACATTGACAAGATAGATGTTTATCTAGATAAAAGTAAAGATCCTAGTAAAGTCACATTGTTTTGATTTTGGGGGCAAACCAAATTTTCCTTTCTATTTTTGGTTTGCAGTGGAAAGACTCAGATAGCAAGATTCATGCAAAAGAGGCAAAGAATTAGCTGGATGACTTCCCAAGTAGCAGGGAGTAGTAGGAGGTATGGGCAGATGCCAACAGTTTGCTCTGCTCTTCCTCTCTCATTCTCCCTCTGTAATTTGTGATGATCCATGGAATAGAAAGGGAAACATTTTTGCACCCCTTGCCCTCATCATTTTGTTTTGAGACATCCGTGGGGAATATTTTTGACCAACGGTTCCTGAGGATGTATCCTAGAGTGTTACCTCTTAAAGATACCAACTTGTTCTATGGAAATGCTTGGTGTGGTCTTAAACTCTCATTTTCTACTTCTTGGTCCTCCTGAGTGAGGGCAATGGGCCTCTTGGCGTTAAGCTATGGGGAGTTGCCCTGAAGCTCTTAGAAACATGGTGGGAAGTGATTTACAGCATGAAAAATTTCATGTTTGCTTAGCCATCTACTGCCCACTGTGTGTCAGTCACCTTGCTGAGCACTGGAGTCAAGAGGAATTAAAAAGTAATCCCTGTTTCTAATCTGAGGAAAGTGACAGATATTTAGATGCTGTTTCAGAGAGCTGAAGAAAGCTGTGAGAGTGTGGGTAGCTGTCCAGGGCAGGGAGTTTGTCACTGAAAGCTTTACCCAAGGAGGCAACCCCTCAAACTCAGGGTAGATAGGAGTGGGCGGACAAAGATTAGGATGGGGGAAGAACATAGTGGCAAAGACCATGAATAATATGTGCAAAGGTCTGAATGTTCAACATAGCAGGTGTGAAAGTATACAGCTCAAGAAGAAAGTCAGCTAGGGCCTGTGAAGGGCTTTTGTTGCCAAGTTGGGTTTGAATTTTATTATTTACTCAACAGGGAAGTAATAGAAGTTTTTAAGCAGGTGAGTGAGATGATCAGATTTAATGCTTAGGAAAATTAACTGGTGGTAGAATGAGGAGATTGGAGACAGGAAGGCCAGTATAAAAACGAGAAAAACGGCAAGCAAAAATAAAACTGGTATTCATACTATTGGTGTATACCAAGCATGTCAAACAAAAACAGAAGCTTAAATTTTCATAGAAACGTAGGTTTATTTCGATAGAGACATGCTGAATACAAAGGGCTGAAATAAATGAGTAACCGTTAACATAAAATAATAAAACATTTTAATAAAATGTTCATTTTTCTTGAACATTAACTTACCAGACACTGAATTAATTAACACAAATTAATAAGTGTAATGCAAATAAACCTATTTTTCTTGTCCTCTGAAAGTGAAATATTTCCTGTTGCACACACTAAACAAGTCAGTTCAAGACTAATGACGTGGCAATGGACTCCTAAAATATTCGCTGCTAGTATTAGTGGAAAAAAATGGTGCATCTGAGCGTAAGGCGCATAAAGGAAATGAATGCAACACGATGATAGTAATCAGTCATTAGCGAATGTTGTAGTTAATTATTAATAACTAGAGGCCCGGTACACGAAATTCGTGCACTGGGAGGTGGGGTTCCCTCAGCCCAGCCTGCCCCTATCACAGTCCGGGAGCCCTCAGTGGATGTCCTACTGATGGCCACAGTCTGGCAGCAGAGGCTCGGAGCAGGTGTCCCGTGTGTGTGTGTGTGTGTGTGTGTGTGTGTGTGTGTCCCCGCTGGGGGCCTGCCCCCAGCTGCATAGGAGGCTCAGATCAGTTGCTCCGTGTGTGTGTGTGTGTGTGTGTGTGTGTGTGTGTGTCTGCTGGGGGGCCTGCCCCCAGCCACACCATGGAGGCTTGGAGCAGGTGCCCCTCTGTGTTGATCTCTCAGGCTCCTGGCCTCCACTGCGTGTTGTTCTCTCCCTTGAGCTGTGGCCAGGGTGGGGTGCTGCCTGCCAGCTGCACTTTCCTGCTCTGGGATCACCATGGTGACCTAGGAGCATGCCCACCTTGGTGCTGCCTGCAGGCCGCACTTTCCTGCTCTCGGATCGCCATGGGTTCCCGGCTAGCAGCGGGGCTTAGCGGGGCTTAGGCGACACATGGGTGTCCCGGCTGGGGGCGGGGCCCAGATGGCGGCTCACACTGTCCCGCCCTGCCTGCAGTATGCAAATTAGCCGCCATTTTTGTTGGTGGTTAATTTGCATATCATGCTGATTAGCCAATGGGAGGTGTAGCAAAGGTACGGTTAATTACCATCTTTGTCTATTATTAGATAGGATTATGTATAACAGGATATTGTAAAAATTAAGTTACAAAATTTTTGTTAGAATGCTTCTTACATATCTTTATATTGGCTCAGCTGCAAAAATAATCGTTGTGGGCTGCATGCAGCCAAGGGCCGCAAATTTGATATGCTTGGTGTATATAAGCCCTAATTCATTAAATGATTTTCCAAATCTCAATTTTTAATTCAATCACAGAGGAATCATAGTATCAAATTTATCTGAGGAGAATAGTGTGATTTTTTTCTGTTCATGATTACTTTTGGTTAATTTTCCCTTCTATTACAATGAGTACCCCATTAGCTTTGCCTTTGACTATGTTCTTGTTTTGTGTTGATTTGCATGTTTTGGGTGGACAACCATTGTCCCTGGACTTGTCTTCAGTGGCCGTGTGAGTTGATCATATTCAAACAAAACAAAGGAACTCAAAAAGCCTTCAAGAATGAAGTGGAGCTTCAGTCTCTTTTTGACAGTGTCTTAAACCTGCACTATCTTATAGAGCAATCCACATATTACATTTTCTGAAAAATTCACCTTTAGACATCTCTTAATCTCCCCTCAAATTCCACTCCTTCTTCCTTAGTAATTAAATTGCTATATTTTTGGTGTAACAATACAGATATGCAACTGTATTTCCCAATCTCTCTTGCAGGAAGGGTAGTGGTCTAAGAGAGGTAAGCAGGTGTGTTGTGGTGAGACTTCCAGAAAAGTACTTTAAAGAAGGCTGAATCAGTTGGGATGTACAACCTTTGGTCCTTGCCCATTTATTTTTCCTGATGTCAGGATCATGGACTCGATGGTTGAAGCTGCAGTGCTCATCTTGTAACTATGAGGGAATTTTCAGGATAAAAGCTATGTTTTTTTTTTCTATTTTTTAAATTTAAATCTTTATTGTTCAGATTATTACATTAGTTACTCTTTTTTCCCCACCATAACTCCCCTCCACCCAGTTCCAACCCCACCCTCTGCCCTCAGTCCCCACCCACTGTCCTGATCCATAGGTGCACGATTGTCTAATCTCTTCACTCACCCCCACACCCCTTTCTCCCCCCGCCAAGAATAGTCAGTCCATTCCCTTTCTATGTCCCTGATTCTATTACAATCACCAGTTCATCAGATTATTTATTCACTTGATTTTTAGATTCACTTGTTGGTAGATGTGTATTTGTTGTTCATAATTTGTATCTTTACCTTTTTCTTCTTCTTCCTCTTCTTTTTTTTAAAAAATATATTTTATTGATTTTTTACAGAGAGGAAGGGAGAGAGATAGAGAGTTAGAAACATCGATGAGAGAGAAACATCGACCAGCCGCCTCCTGCACATCTCCTACCGGGGATGTGCCCGCAACCCAGGTACATGCCCCCGACCGGAATTGACCTGGGACCCTTCAGTCTGCAGGCCAACACTCTATCCACTGAGCCAAACCGATTTCGGCTCTTCTTCCTCTTCTTACAGGATACCTTTCAGCATTTCATATAATACTGGTTTGGTGGTGATGAACTCCTTTAGCTTTTCCTTATCTGTGAAGCTCTTTATCTGGCCTTCACTTCTGAATGATAGCTTTGCTGGATAAAGTAGTCTTGGTTGTAGGTTCTTGGTATTCATCACTTTGAATATTTCTTGCCACTCCCTTCTGGCCTGCATGGTTTCTGTTGAGAAATCAGCTGACAGTCGTATGGGTACTCCCTTGTACGTAACTGACTTTCTTTCTTTTGCTGCTTTTAGGATTCTCTCTTTGTCTTTTGCTCTTGGCATTTTAATTATGATGTGTCTTGGTGTGGTCCTCTTTGGATTCCTTTTGTTTGGGGTTCTCTGCGCTTCCTGGACTTGTAAGTCTATTTCTTTCACCAGGTAGGGGAAGTTTTCTGTCATTATTTCTTCAAATAGGTTTTCAATATCTTGCTCTCTCTCATCTTCTGGCACCCCTATAATTCGGATGTTGGTACACTTGAAGCTGTCCCAGAGGCTCCTTACACTATCTTCGTATTTTTGGATTCTTTTTTCATTTTGCTTTTCCAGTTGGGTGTTTTTTGCTTCTTCGTATTTCAAATCTTTGACTTGATCCTTTCGACCCTCTGGTCTGCTGTTGGGAGTCTGTATAATATTCTTTATTTCAGTCAGTGTATGCTTAATTTCTAGTTGGTCCTTTATCACAACATCGAGGGTCTCATTAGATTTCTTGAGGATCTCACTACATTTATCGGCGGTCTCACCAGTCTTTTCGAGGGCCTTACTCAATTTATCGGCGGCTTCTAAACAGTTCTTTAAAGACCTTAAAAGTGTGGTTTTGAACTCTATATCCAACAGTTTGCTTTCCTCGAATTCTGTCATTTGTGTCCTGTTTCTTTGTCTCGGCATTTTTTTATGCTTCGCTGTGTCGATAGAGTGCCTTTCTGTGCTAAGTGTCCCAATTACCTGAGGTAGACACTCTTGGTGCACCCCCTTGTGGGCTTTGTGCACAGTCTTGTTGTAGTTAAGCCTTGATTGTTGTAGTTATCACTGTGAGGAATTGACCTCCAGGCCAATTGGCTGTGAGAATCAACTGTGTCTGTGGTGGGAGAACTTCTGTGCTGGAGACACCCCTCTGGGGCTAGACTTGCTTCAATGGGGCTTTGGTGCTCACTGAGTCTGCCCCCTGAGTGTGTCTTTTATGGTTCCACAGAGCTGCAAACTGGATGGTCCCACTCTGACCTCTGGGCTTCCTGGCTCCTGGGTTTCTAGGGAGGTGCTAATCTAGCCTTTGCCTGAGGCTATCCAGCAAAAGCCTCCCTGCAGGGCTTGGGCGGGGCGGGTCCCACGGGATCAACAGGGCGGGGTTAGCAATTATGGCTGCTCTCAGTCTTGCCCTCAGAGGCTCTGCTTCTCAGTGTCCCAGTAATCGCTGCAAGCCCCACAGAGAGAAAGCTGCCCTAGGGTTCTGAGCGATGCCAGACAGTCCCGCTTCTCCCGTATGAGTCTGGGTCGTTAGAGACTCGCCCGAAACTGGAGCTCAGAGCCTGAGACTCCCTCCCGATTGAAAACGAAAACCGCACCCTCAGCCTCCAGCCCGCTCCGCATGCACTCCGCACCTTAGTATTTTACTTCAGCACTGCGCCTCCTCTGAGCCTCGGTATGCTTTTCTCTTTCCTCCTAGTTGTAGAACTTCCACTCAGCCAGCCTTCCTGTGGTTCTGGATGATGTCTGTTCCGTCTTTTAGTTGTATTTTTGAAGTGGTTGTTCGAGGCAGCAAACTCCCGTATTTACCTATGCTGCCATCTTGGTTTCCGCCAGCTATGTTTTAAAGATGGTGTAGCAAGCATAAAGGTAGAAGGAGCCTGGTTCCTGATGATGATGGTGCCATGATGTCAGCACTTAAGTGTGTACCTTTGGATTTTATTTTTATTTTATTTTTTAAATATATTTTATTGATTTTTTACAGAGAGGAAGGGAGAGGGATAGAGAGTTAGAAACATCTATGAGAGAGAAACATTGATCAGTTGCCTCCTACACACTCCCTACTGGGGATGTGCCCACATGCAACCAAGGTACATGCCCTTGACTGGAATCGAACCTGGGATCTTTCAGTCTGCAGGCTGATGCTCTATCCACTGAGCCAAACAGGTTAGGGCTGGATTTTTTTTAATAAAAGAGAAACAGGCCTTTATCATATTTAAGTCAAGTTTATTTCAGATGTGTTACTAGAAGCTGAATGTATTTCTGAGTGATAAAACCTGCACAGACTTTGAAAGGGGATTCTAGCCCCACCAACCTGGCTCAGTGGTTGAGCCTCGACCAATGAACCAGGAGGTCACAGTTCAATTCCCGGTCAGGGCACTTGGGTGGCTCAATCCCCTGTGTGGGATGTGCAGGAGGCAGACAATCAATTATTCTCTCTCATCATTGATGTTTCTATCTCTCTCTTTTCCTCTCCCTTCCTCTCTGAAATTAATAAAAATATATTTTTATTTTTAAAAAAGAAAGGAAGTGGGACTACATCAAAATAAAAAGTTTTTGCACAGCAAAAGAAACCATCAACAAAACAACAAGAAAGCCCACTGCATGGGAGAACATATTTGCCAATGTTATCACCGATAAGGGTCTAATCTCAAACATTTATAGGAAACTCATACAACTTAACAAAAGGAAGATAAACAATCCAATCAAAAAATGGGCAAAGGATCTAAATAGACACTTTTCAAAAGAGGACATTCAGAAAGCCAAGAGACATATGAAAACACGCTTACAGTCACTAATCATCCGAGAAATGCAAATCAAAACAACAATGAGGTACCATCTCACACCTGTCAGAATGGCTATCATCAACAAATCAACAAACAACAAGTGCTGGAGAGGATGTGGAGAAAAAGGAACACTCGTGCACTGCTGGTGGAAATGCAGACTGGTGCAGCCACTATGGAAGACAATATGGAGTTTCCTCAAAAAGTTAAAAATGGAACCCCCATTTGACCCAGTGATCCCACTTCTAGGAATATATCCCAAGAAACCAGAAACACCAATCAGAAAGGATATATGCACCCCTATGTTCATAGCAGCACAATTCACCATAGTGCAGATCTGGAAACAGCCTAAGTGCCCATCAGTAGATGAATGGATTAGAAAACTGTGGTACATCTACACGATGGAATACTATGCTGCTGTAAAAAAGAAGGAATTCTTACCATTTGCAACAGCATGGATGGAGCTGGAGAGCATTATGCTAAGTGAAATAAACCAGTCAATGAAAGAAAAATACCACATGATCTCACTCATTTATGGATAATAAAGACCATTATAAACTTATGAACAAAAATAGATACAGAGGCAGAGCAGCCTCGAACAGACTGTCAAACTACAGCCAGAAGGCTGGGGAGGGTTGGGGGGCGGATGGGGGGGGGGGGGTAAGAGATCAACTGAAGGACTTATATGCATGCATATAAGCATAACCAATGGACATAATACACTGGGGGGTAGGGGGGGCCAGGGGATTGTCAAGGGCGGGAAAAAAAGAGAGACATATATAATACTCTTTGTAATACTTTAAGCAATAAAACAATTTTAAAAAAAAGAAGAAAAAAAAAAAAGAAAGGAGATTCTAAAACCTGGCTATCCTGGCAGGGGTGTACTGACATTATTAATCAATCCAAAAAATATCATAGCAATTTCCTCATTTTCTTCACTTTGACCATTTGTAACTTGTCAAGACATATTGGTCAGTTCCCTTTTTGTCTTATGGCATACAGGTACATTTTGATTTCTTGTTATTTATCCTAACATTAGTTTTTATTCTATGCCCTCCTATTCATATGTCCTCTTATTTATCTCTGACTCTCATATGAAATGGCTTTGGATTTTCTTATATTTCTTACTCCAATCTTATTCATTATTGATAGTTAT
Source organism: Myotis lucifugus (assembly GCF_000147115.1). Classification (NCBI taxonomy): domain Eukaryota; kingdom Metazoa; phylum Chordata; class Mammalia; order Chiroptera; family Vespertilionidae; genus Myotis; species Myotis lucifugus. The sequence goes on along the minus strand of NW_005871071.1, from coordinate 4,958,188 downwards.
AAGCTTTCAATTACTTTCTTAGGTCTTTAGTGAACATATGATTGAGCATTTACATTTTGAGATGGTTATTTTTAAATGATGAATTGCTTCAATTTTATTTCTTATTTACATCACTATTGGAGCCTTATCAAATATGTGTGCTAGTATGTTACATTATTAATTAATTTTGCTTTAGAATAGTAAAGGAGATATAACAAAATATTTGTAAATTAAAGGAGGTATCAGTTCTGATTGGCTTGAGCAATGCTCTTCCAGAACCATGCTACACAAATGTCTGCTTACCCAGGTTGACATAGGCTGGTCTTGAGGTAGGCCTGCATCCCGGTGGGGCTTAAAGTGATGGAGACTATTATGCATCCACTGAAAAAAAACAAAAACAAAGAAGCATTGGTTAGTTAGAGGCTGTCCTGAATGACCTTGTCCACAAGACATGTAATTAAAGGCTTCTCCTGTGCTTGAGTTTATCTATTCTTGTCTCCTTTGAAACTACAGCATTTTTTTTCCTGTTGGGATATAAACTCTTTCATTCAGATTTATTGATACAAATAGCAAAATCCTCAATTCTGTAGAGTCTGTGTTCATATGCCTTTTTATGTTATTGTTTTTATTTTAGCACTGGAGCATTTGGCTTCAAACTACTGACTTTTATTGTTATGACAGAGCATGGTGCCCAGTTACACATTATAATGGCCAGTGTCTTATGGCTCACTTGATCTTAGGCTCCTAAAACAAAATACTGAAGCATGAAAATGCTGAATCTATTTCTTGAAATATATTTTCCTCCCCCATTGTATTTTAGAAATTTAAAACTCATAGTCACTGCAAATATTGTGTCTGGAAACAATAAAAACAGAGTGAATCAGCTCTGGCCGGTTTTTCAGTGGTTAGAGCATTGGCCCGAGGGCTGAAGCATCATACCTGGGTTGCAGGTTCAATTCCTGAAGGTGGGAGGCAATTAATGTGTGTCTCTTTCGTATCGATGTTTTTCTCTCTTCCTTCCTTCCTTCCTTCCTTCCTTCCTTCCTTCCTTCCTTCCTTCCTTCCTTCCTTCCTTCCTTCCTTCCTTCTTTCCTTCCTTCCTTTCTCTCTCTCTCTCTCTCTCTCTCTCTCTCTCTCTCTCTCTCTCTCCCCTTCCCTTCCACTCTCTCTAAAAACAAAATGAAATAAAAAACAGAGTTAAATATGCCAAATATAGAAATAAAAAACAACAACAGTTGGTCATATTTTGTTTGGGTCTATTTCTGAGCTATTTATTCTATTTTTTTTTTTGATCCATGTGTCTATCCCTCAGCTAATGCCATATTGTTTTGATTATTGAAGCCATATGAGGAGTCTTAATGTTGGGTGGAATAGTTCCTCCCATGTTACTGTTCTTTGTCAAGACTGTTTTATATATTTTAGGGCCTGTGTTTTTCCATATAAATTTTAGATAAGCTTGTCTTTACTTACAAAATCTTGCTGGGATTTTGATAGGAAATGCATAGGAAATGATATAAGCCTGTACACTGAGTGGCCAGATTATTATGACCACCTGACGTTTGTAGGCAAATTAGCTATAATTTTGTGCTGAAGTTGCTAGAGGGCCAGACCATTATAAATAGGGTAGCAGGTTGTTTATCACAACAGTAGAAGTGATTTTTTTTCTGAAGATATGGGTAAACAATGCAATTTAACAGCCTTTGAACGTGGGATATATATATGGGATATTTATATCCCAGATTATTATGACCATCCCATCAGTACTTTGTTGGGCCACCGTTTGCCTTCAATACTGCAGCGATTCTTCTTGGCATTGACTCCATGAGATGTTGAAAGGTGATGCGAGGAATCTGACACCATGCCTGATGAATAGTACTGTCCAGTTCTGTGAGATTTGATGGTTGTGGAACCAGCTGCCTGATGGCTCTTTTAACTTCGTCCCACAAATGCTCAATTGGATTGAGATCTGGTGATTGTGGGGGCCACCTAAGCAAGTAAAGTCTCCCTCATGTTCTTGAAACCACTCCTGCACAATACAAGCACCGTGGCATGGTGCATTGTCTTGTTGGAAGAAGCCATCTCCATTGGGATACGCCATCAACATGATAGGATGAACTTGATCAGCAACGATACTTAGGTATGTTGTGCTATTCAGACGTTGTTCCACAAGAATTAAAGGGCCCAAATCATGCCAGGGAAACATGCCCCAAACCATAACACTGCCCCCACCAGCTTGAAGGGTTGTACTCATGCATGTGGGGTGCATGCTTTCATGCTGTTTTTGCCAAATTCTCACTCTGCCATCTGCATGATGCAACTGGAAACGTGATTCATCGGACCACATGACTTTTTTCCAATGCTCGACTGTCCAATCCTTGTGTTCCTGTGCGAATTGGAGACATTTTATCTTGGTAACTGCAGACAGTAAAGGTGTTCAAACAGGCCTTCGGCTTCCATATCCCATACGATGCAGTGTACAGCTAATTTGTCTACACACATCAGGTGGTCATAATAATCTGGCCACTCAGTGTATATCAACTTGGGGAGAATTGACTTCTTTACTTTGTCGAGTCTTCCAAACAATGAATATGGCAATTTCCCCCCAGCTTTATGCTATACTAGAGGGGGGTCCCTCAGCCCGGCCTGCTCCCTCTCACAGTCTGGGAGCCCTCAGGGGTGGGAGGCGACCCAGCGATCAGGGGAAGGCAACACCCCATCACACCTCTGCTGCTGCCACTGCTGGCAGTGCAAGCCTCTGCCGGTCCTGGTTACCTGCGCCTTGGGTGGCCCTGGTCAGCTGGGCAGCCACCATCTGAGGCTTGCCTGCACCATGGGCTGGCCCTGGGCGGCTGGGGGGCTAGGGGGACTGGGCGCCGCCATCTTGTGGCTGTGGGCACCGCCATCATTGGGTGCGGGGCAGTCAATTAGCATATTCCTTTTTGGCAGTGGGTGCCGCCATCTTTGCGATGGCATGAGGGTCAATTAGCATATTCCCTCTTTATTAGCTAGGAGAATAAAGAGGGAATATGCAAATTGACTGTCACATCCTCACACAAGATGGCCACCCCCATGTGGGCAAAAGATTGCTGCCACAAGATGACCGGCAGGGGAGGGCAGTTGAGGGGGACCAGGCCTGCAGGGGATGGCAGTTAGGGGTGACCAGGATGGCAGGGGAGGGAAGTTAGGGGTGAGCAGGCTGGCAGGGGAGGGCAGTTGGGGGGACAAGGCCTGCAGGGGAGGGCAGTTAGGGGCAATCAGGTTGGCAGGGGAGTGGTTAGGGGTGATCAGGCTGGCAGGCAGAAGTGGTTAGGGGCAATCAGGCAGGCAGGCAGGGGAGCAGTTGGAAGCCAGCAGTCCCGGATTGTGAGAGGGAAGTCTGACTGCCCACAGGGATCGGGCCTAAACTGGCAATCAGACATCCCCCGAGGGGTCCCAGATTGAAGAGGTGCAGGCTGGGCCTAGGGACACCCTTCCCAGTGCATGAATTTTATGCACCGGGCCTCTAGTTGAGATATAATTCACAAAATTATAAGACATTTAAAGTACACATTGTGGCCTTGGCTGGTTTGGCTCAGTGGATAGAGCGTCAGCCTGCAGACTGAAGGGTCCCAGGTTCGATTCCAGTCAAGGGCACATGCCAGGGTTGCAGGCTCGATCCCCAGTAGGAGGCATGCAGAAGGCAGCAATCAATGATTCTCTCTTATTATTGATATTTCTATCTCTCCTTTTCTTTCTGAAATCAATAAAAACATATTTTAAAAAAATAAAGTATACATTGTGATGATTTGATATATGTATACATTATGAAAAGGATCCTTTCATCTAGTTGACACATTCATCACCACCCACACACATCTATATATATATATAAAAGCCTAATATGCAAAATGTCCCCTTAGAGTTTGACCGGGAGTTCAATCGCTTGCTATGACGTGCACTGACCACGAAGGGGCAGTGCAGAATGAAGGAAGGCCCTGGCCCGCAGCTGGCAGCCGGAAGGCCCCGATTGGCCCTGATCACCAGCCAGGCTAAGGACTCTACCTGTGCATGAATTTCATGCACTGGGCCTTTAGTTTATATATATATATATATATATATATATATATATATATATATATATAGTTAGTGAGGACATTTAAATTCTCTTAGCAAATTGCAATTATATAACACAATGTTATCAACTATAGCAGTGATGGCGAACCTATGACACGCGTGTCAGAGGTGACATGCAAATTCATTTTTTTTTATTTTTCTTTGTTAAATGGCATTTAAATATATAAAATAAATATCAAAAATATGTCTTTGTTTTACTATGTTTGAAAATACCAAAAAATTTCTATATGTGACACGGCACCAGAGTTAAGTTAGGGTTTTTCAAAATGCTGACACGCCGAACTCAAAAGGTTTGCCATCACTGAACTATAGTCACCATTTAATACATTAGATCCTAAGACGTTATTCATCTTACAGCTGAAAGTTTGTGCACTTTTGTCAGCTTCTCCCTATTTCTCCCACTCCCATCCCCTGGCAACCACTTTCCTACTCTCTGTTTCTATGAGTTTGACTTTTTCTCCAAGATTCCATATATATGTGATACTATACAGGATTTGTATTTTTCTGTCTGGTTTATTTCACTTATCATAATGCCTTCAAGAGCCATCCAAGTTGTTAGAGACAGAAGGATTTCCTACTTCCTCATGGCTGAATAATATTCCATTGTATATACAGGGTAGGGCAAAGGTAGGTATACATTTGTTCATATGGAAAATAATACGATAATTAATAAATAATAACATGAATAAACTGTTGTATTTTGCCTTGTTTTGTTCTTAGAGCAAAAGGATGTAGTACTTCAACATTAAGTATGATATTAGCTGTAGGTTTACTGTGGATGCTCTTTACAAAGTTAAAAGTTTTGTTGTATTAAGTGTTATAAAATACTTAATTTGAAATATTTCCAATTTTGACTGAAAAGTTGTTTCAGTTTATATTTCTACCAACTATGACTGAATATTGTCAACTGATGGTTGATGGTCATTGGCACTAATTCAACTTCAACAGGAACTCCCAATTTGGGGTGTTGTGAAGAAGAAAACTTTATTCAGTGCAAACTGCTCAATAGTGCTACAGAGTCTCTGGCTGTGTAAACAGCAAGGCTCTGAGGCGGCCCTGGGGGCAGGTCCCTCTTCAACTAGGCAGCTCTCCATGGCTCCACTCCAGATGGTCTGCCTCTCTGCTCAAGCACGTGCTCCACTCTGCTCTGGAGAGACATCTTAGCTCCACTCTGCTCTGGAGGGACGGTTTAGGTGTTTCAGCTCCGCTAGGGAGAAGCAGTCTTCAGTCTTTTTTTTTTTTTTTTTACATTTTAATAACTTTTATATTATCAAAGTATCGGAAATTTATCTTTCAGAGACTAGATCACCCATCATTCACCATGTTACATACACAATTGCCTTTCTCACCCTTTCTTCTCTTCCCCTGAATATTTTTTACAATTAACAAGAATTGCTTGATACCATTAAATTACCTTTCAAGAACCTTTAATTTATTAACACATAAATGCAAGTCAGAATCTTATTATTTAAAGTATTAACTGATAGTCTCCCAGTTAAAATCTTAGAAGAGGAAAAAGGACAACCATGAATAGTTTTTTAAAAAAACGGCAACAACCAATTGGAAACCTACTTATTCTTCAACTCCAATTTTGTTTTCTTTAAATTTAGAAATGACTTACTGATTTACTATTTTAAACACCCCCCCCCCTTTTCCCCTTTAAGTGTTTACCATCTACTCGTGCTGAATCCTTCCAAAGAGATTGCTCCAGCGTATATCTCCAGGTCCTCGCTTTGCTCCTTTTACCAAAAAATGCAAAACACAATTCCATCGTGCATCTTAAGGGCTCCAATTGTCAAAAATGGGAAGAAAAAAAATCTTTGGAATAGCCAATTAAGTTGAATAAAAAAAAAATCCACACGAATGCGGTTTGGTTGGGGCAGGAATCCACTCCTATGTTCCTGGTAATCTGATCCCGCTCCATGAATCCTTGTAATTCATCCTCCCTATCCTATCCACATTATGATTTGAATCCAATGATCCAGCTCCAAGAATTGGGATCCAGTGAGCCCTCTCCAATCCAAACCTTTATAACCAGCAAAACCAAAAAAGAGGAGGCAAAATGTTAGATACTGTAATCAAAAGAGGTTTCTGGGGAATGATGAGTTATGTCTGTCATCAGTTTAACAGATATACATCAATAACTATCAAATTCCCCAAAACAAGTTTCTGAATGGTGTTCAGATAAACTTTAGAAACTTAATCATCATAGAGACTAATTGGAAGAAGCATTTTATATTTACAGTTCAACTGATAATGCCAACACTTGTTACTGTACGGCATTATTACAAGTTTTGTGGTTGCAAAAAGTTATGTATTTGAAAAGTTTACTGGTATTGTTACCCACCTAAGTCTAAACTAAATCTAATGCTCCCATCTGCAATTTAATTTGTAAATTAAAGTGTTTTAAACATGAGTCAATTATGAATATTAGTTTAAAGGGGAAGATGATACTTAAAAGTATATTCCCAACTAGATTATCTACACCAATATGTTGGAATTCTATAATTTGCTTTCATTTTGTCTTAAAAAAATGAAATAGCAACGCTATATCAGTCACACAGAGGACATGCAGATTTAGCAGTATTGATATTATACTCTATCTGGTTGGAATTAAAGACACCCTGTACCCACATGGACACCGACAGCAGGTCACACATTAACAGTTGTAACTAACCACTGTGACAAATTAGCAGTTCTTCCCACATTAGTCCCTATTAAAACTAAAAAAGGGGGGAAGGGAGCAAAATAAACTGTTACAAATGGGCAATATAATTTTTCCACAATTGCCAAGGTTTAAAGAGCCGAGCAATTGTAGGTAAAGATAACTGCATAAGATGTTTGCAAGTGTTTTAAGGTGGATGCATATATATCATTTTTAACGCTTGCCTTTTAGTATAAGGTCAATACTGCCAATTTCATCTGTGACAATAGCACTTGGAGTCATACCATTGCCTGCATTATTGATCTGATCCTCCTCAATCCTCCTTTTGACCATCCTAAAATGATTGAAATGTGCTCCACAATCCTTAATCCAAAGCATTCTTAATCCATCTCTTCAGATATGTCTACAGAAAGACACATGAAAAGCAAGATAAACATAAGAACTTCCCCAGGTAAGATAACCACAAACACCCCCAACATCCCCGTTCACACAAACCAGAGAATAGACATTTGCACAATATCACAGTCTGAAGAGAATGGAGAATTAACTAAATTTAAACAATCCTGTCTACGACATCAATTAAAATAAAATTTACCAGACATGAGGGGAATGTAGATGTTAGGAGCAAGGGGATATTACACAGGAATGCAACACTTTAGCCCATTCTGAACAAAACAGTTTGAATTAAAAAAACGAAAAGTTTGTACTGAGTAAAGGAAAACTGTATACAACATGGGTTCTACAAAAAGCGTCACCAATTATCTTTTTAAAAAATATATATTTTATTGATTTCTTACAGAGAGGAAGCGAGAGGGATAGAGAGTTAGAAACATCGAAGAGAGAGAAACATCGACCAGCTGCCTCCTGCACACCCCCTACTGGGGATGTGCCTGCAACCAAGGTACATACCCTTGACCAGAACCGAACCTGGGACCTTTCAGTCCGCAGGCCGACGCTCTATCCACTGAGCCAAGCCGGCTAAGGGCCGTCACCAATTATCTTATGTACGAGAGCGAGATCTACTATGACGGGGAGAATAGCGTGGTGATCCTCTGCTTCTCCTTGGGGAGTAACTGCGACTCCTGCTGTTGCTTCTGCTACGACTACGGCTTCGAGATCGAGATCTTCCATTACCTGGACTTCTGGGCCCATCAGCTTTAACCCGGATGTAGGCAGTTTCTCCCTCATGAGATCTAAACTTAGTGTTATCCAGTTTTCGAACCGCATAGGTCATATCTTCTTTCTGTACAAACTCCACGACACCAGTGCCATCTCAGTAAACATCAGCATAACATATATCACCCGCTTCACGCATGTGATCCTTCAAATCCTGCCAGCTTCCACTTGGAGGCAGTCCAGAGACAACCACTCTGTTCTCAGATCGCCAGAATGGGGGGCCATAGCGGCCTCGGGGTGCTCCGCTACCTCCACCCCTGCCCCGGCCCCTTCGAGGAAACTCGACCCGCAGACGGTATCCATTGTAATCATAGCCGTTGCGACCATACACCGCGTCTTCCGCGTCTCGAGGGTCCTCGAACTCAACGAAGGCGAAGGGTGGTCCCCCGCGGTGATTCTTGAGATCGATGTCGCAGATAGCGCCGTATTTGTAGAACACGTCCTCTATGTCCTTGGTTCGAATGTCTGGAGGTAAGTTACCCACGTAGATGCGACAATCGTTGTTCCCTGCCGGGCCACGAATCACACCACCTCTGGACATGGCGACGAAGAAAAGCGCGGACTGGAGAACAGGCCTTCCCACCAAGCCTAGCGCACGGTAGAGCGAATCTGCAGGGACACCTCGGCTCCCGCGGCCCCTCCAAAACAGCGCCTTTATCTACTCCCAGTCTTCAGTCTTCACTGGAAATAGAAAGTGCATTTCTGGAGCCAGAGGGGAGCTTACTTATATGGTCAGAAGGCTCCGCCCCTGGCCCCTGATTGGTCTGTCCTCATGCAAATAAGTGTTCCAAATCCTTGCAGTTTCCTTGTTCCAACAGACACTGTTTGACTGGTCAGAATAGAGCCACTCTGATTGGATGGGGAAAGCCTTATCCAATTGATTGAAATAGGATTCCAGGAAACCTTTATAAGGTCTGGCTCAGATGGCGGAAATACAGTACAGGCTTGAGTTCAATGCAAAGACAGGCAGTTCAGAGTAGACTTTTCCATGAAGTGCAGTTCAAGGGAGAGGCCCCTGTGCAGAAATAGCTGCTAGGCTCTGTTTTTTTTCCTCTTCCGTTTTTTTTTATTTAAATTTTTTATATTTGAGCACAGTTAGCCCCACTAGGAGCCCTTTTTAGTAAGTGTTCCCCCCCCCCCCCCCGCCCCAGGGTTCACAATAAGTTGCCCTATATTCTTTCCAACATATATTTCTTTGAACTTAATGGTGTTTATTAGTCTGATATGTAAAAGGTAGTATTTCACTATTAGTCTTTTTACATTTTTTAAAAAATATATATTTTATTGATTTTTTACAGAGAGGAAGGGAGAGAGATAGAGAGTTAGAAACATCGATGAGAGAGAAACATCGACCAGCTGCCTCCTGCACATCTCCTACTGGGGATGTGCCCGCAACCCAGGTACATGCCCTTGACCGGAATCGAACCTGGGACCTTTCAGTCCACAGGCCGACGCTCTATAAAAGGTAGTATTTCACTATTAGTCTTTTTACATTTTTATGTAATCAAATTCATCTGTCTTTTTCATTTTGCCTTTTGGATTCATAGCATTTCCAAAAAACTTTCCTTATTCTAACTTTATAATTTTTTTACATGCTATCAGATCCTCTTAAGATTTAATTTCTTCCAGTCCATCCTTGCTGCTTGACACAGTCGCTGCAGGGAAGAAACATCTGCACAGCATATATTTCAAGGGACCTGGCATATATGGCATACTGTTCTTAATATGTTTGCTCCCCTTCTTGGCACTATGTGTTTTAACCAAGGTCACCTCTCCGAGAAAGGTTGTTTCCCCAGGTAGGGATTTTTCCCTGAAGTTAGGGAGGGAATAAAACCCCTTAACTAAGTGCCAGGTGGGTAGTTAATCACTTTACGAACAATCACACTTAAGCTACATAATCTTTACTCCCTGGAATGGAGATAAGAAACGCCCTAAACTTTGGAATAGAAATTGATAGGATTAAAATCAACTGGTATAAATACAGATGTAACAAGACAATAAAACATAGAACCTGGCTGGAGATCCTGGCTAGGCTGCTGACCAACTGAAAAAAAGAAAAGAAAAGAAAAGAAAAGATTTAATTTCTTTTTAGTCCTCTGTCAACACTTCATCAGTTGGTCTTCTTAGATACTGCTAAAGTATTTTTGAAAAAATGCACTTTCATTTGATATGTCCATCTTTTCTGTCACTTAAAAACAATTTCCATCATGAATAAATTACCTTTATAATAAAAAAACTTAGGAAAATGAAGATAATCATTTAGAAAAATATACTGCAAGTATTGTTAGAGCTATAGCATATTACGTTGAGACATAGATTTTGAATCAAAAGACCTGGGTTTAAGTACTGGAGTTGTGTGGCTTTAAAAAAGTAGATTAATTCTTCTGGACTTGAATTTTCCTTTCTAAGATGAAGGATTTGTACCAAACAATCTCTACATTTCTATTTTTTTCCTGCACATCTTTGAATCTATGCAGATATTATTAAGTTCTTATGCTTACAATTACAAATGGTGTAGAAAATTTGAGCATATTTGCCTTTCTCCAATGCTTACAATTACAAATGGTGTAGAAAATTTGAGCATATTTGCCTTTCTCCAATGCAGTATTTAATTTGCTGATGTGAAGAAGTGTAAATAATTTTTTAAAACATTGTAGCACATATTTTCCAGTTCTAAACACCATTATATTGCTAATTAGAAATTCTGTGTACCCTGCACCTAGAAGGAAACATTCCAAAAGAAGATAGATTGATCTACGTAGTAAAGATTTGGGAAGTAGGGTGGGAGAGAAGAGCAGCATCTAAGAAAACCTAGGAGGAGATTTGAAGTGAGCTGTGGTTCTAAACACCATTATTATTGCTAATGTTTTTGTTGTCTATTGTTCTCACAAAATTTGACAATTCAATACAAAATCAGTAAAGCCCACAGTTTACATTTTAACTAAGCCAAATCATCTTATTTTCATTCTCTCCATCCCCTGGATTTGAGTAGAAATCATTTATTTGAAATGCCTGTGTACTTGTGGCTTGGTACTTAAATTGATGAGCTAATCTCCCAAAAACACATGTGTTCACAGTGGTCTGAAGAACATTTCGATTTCAATCATCTGATAGAATGAATGTCTTTTATATAAACCAGCAATAAAATGCAAACAAGTCAGACTTGCTTTATTTGATCACATTGTTTACAACACGGAAATAATTTGGCAGAGGATATTATTGAACTAATGGAGGTGAACGCTTAAGTGGGTACAAGGTGTTCATATGGGAAAATTTTTATCTCTGGTAATAAAGGTCCACAACTCAGTTTCTCTATCTTCCCTAAGAATCACATTGTATTTGTTTCTTTTTTTTAAAATATATTTTTTATTGATTAAGGTATTACATACATGTCCTTATCCCCACGTTACCCCCCCCCTGCTCATGCCCCCCCCCCTCATGCCCTCACCCCCCCGTTGTCCCTGTCCATTGGTTAGGCTTATATGCTTGCATATAAGTCCTTTGGTTGATCTTTCCCCCTTACCCCCACCCTCCCCCACCTTCCCTCCACGGTCCGACAGTCCAATCAATGCCTCTCCGTCTCTGGATCAGTCCTTGTTCATCAGTTTATGTTGTTCATTATATTCCACAAATGAGTGAGATCATGTGGTATTTATCCTTCTCTGACTGGCTTATTTCACTTAGCATAATGCTCTCCAGTTCCATCCAAGCTGTGGCAAATGGTAAGAGTTCCTTTTTCTTCTTCCTCTTCTTAAAGAATACCTTTCAGCATTTCATATAATGCTGGTTTGGTGGTGATGAACTCCTTTAGCTTTTCCTTATCTGTGAAGTTCTTTATCTGACCTTCAATTCTGAATGATAGCTTTGCTGGATAAAGTAATCTTGGTTGTAGGTTCTTGCTATTCATCACTTTGAATATTTCTTGCCACTCTCTTCTGGCCTGCATGGTTTCTGTTGAGAAATCAGCTGACAGTCATATGGGTACTCCCTTGTAGGTAACTGACTGTTTTTCTCTTGCTGCTTTTAAGATTCTCTCTTTGTCTTTTGCTCTTGGCATTTTAATTATGATGTGTGTTGGTGTGGTCCTCTTTGGATTCCTTTTGTTTGGGGTTCTCTGCACTTCCTGGACTTGTGAGTCTATTTCTTTCACCAGGTAGGGGAAGTTTTCTGTCATTATTTCTTCAAATAGGTTTTCAATATCTTGCCCTCTCTCTTCTTCTGGCACCCCTATAATTTGGATGTTGGTATGCTTGAAGTTGTCCCAGAGGCTCTTACACTATCTTCATATTTTTGGATTCTTTTTTCATTTTGCTTTTTCAGTTGGGTATTTTTTGTTTCTTCATATTTCAAATCTTTGACTTGATTCTTGGGATCCTCTTGTCTGCTGTTGGATCTCTGTATATTATTCTTTATTTCAGTCAGTGTATGCTTAATTTCTAGCTGTTCTTTTTTCATATCTCCCAGGGTCTCACTAAATTTATCGGCGGTTTCCAGAAAATTCTTGAAAAACCTTATAAAGGTGGTTTTGAACTCTATATCCAGTCATTTGCTTTCCTCCATTTCTGTCACTTGTGACCTGTTTCTTTGTCTCCACATTTTTTATGCTTCCCTGTGTTGGTAGTGGTTTTGTGTGCTAGGTGTCCTATAGGGCCAGTGGCTCAGCCTCCCCAGTTACCTGAGGTGGACACTCTTGGTGCACCCCCTTGTGCACAGTCTTGTTGTAGTTATGACTTGATTATTGTAGGTATCACTGGGAGGAATTGACCTCCAGGCCAATTGGCAGTGAGAATCAGCTGTGTCTGCAGTAGGAGAACTTCTGTGCTGAAGACACCCTTCTGGGGCAAGACTTGCTTCAGTGGGGCTTTGGTGCTTACTGAGTCTGCCCCCTGAGTGTGTCCCTTATGGATCTGAGAAGTTGTAATCTGGATGGTCCCACTCTGACCACTGGGTACGCTGGCTCTTGGATCTAAGGAGGTGCTAATTTAGCCTCTGCCTGAGGTTACCCAGCAGGAGCTACGAAGAGATATGCAGATTCCCCTTCCTTTTTTTGGAATTTGGAGGTGCCCAGTTGAGGCCCAGCTGTGAAGCAATGTAAGCTACTGTGGGGCCTTGGGCCTTCTCTTGGAAGTTCTGGGTCTGTCTGGCCCAGCTGCAATTTGTTAGGTAATTTTCAGGTTGCAAAGGGCCAGGGCATTCATACACAAAAGCTTCTGCTGCAGCCTGGGTGGGGCGGGGTCTCAGGGAATCAACAGGGCGGAGCAAGCAGCTATGGCTGATCCTCAGCCCTGCCCTAAGGGGCCGAGCATCTCAGTGTCCCGGTAATTGCTGCAAGCACCTCTGAGGGAAAGCTGCCCTCAAGTTCCGAGTTCTGCCTGCTGCCAGACAGTCCAGTTTCTCCCCATATGAGTCCTGGGTCCCCAGAGACTTCCCGGAACTGGAGTTCAGAGCAGTCGGGAGCTTGAGACTCCCTCCCGATTCAAAAAGACAGCCGCATCCTCAGGTGCCCGCCCCTTTCCGCACGCACTCCAGCCTCCGTACCTCTGCACTTTACTTCTGCAGCTCCTCTGAGTCTCAGTGTGCTTTTCTCTTTCCTTCTAGTTGTAGAATTTCCACTCAGCCAGCCTTCCTGTAGTTCTGGATGATGTCCGTTTTGTCTTTTCGTTGTATTTTTGAAGTTGTTGTGGGAGGCAGCAATTTCCCGTGTTTACCTATGCCGCCATCTTGGTTTCTCCTCTGTATTTGTTTCTTATGTAATCCTTAACAACAAGCACATATGTGGCTCGTTCTTGGAGTCTGACAAATAAACACCCTTCAGTAACCACAAGCCATTTCAGGATAGCTCAAATACTTTACTTGTATTTTGCAAAAATGTGGAGAGATTCACATACATTTTAATAGTCCACTGAAATATTTCTTAAAATCTTTTCTTTCCCACCCATCTTTTCTCTTCTTTCATAATCCCCAGCTGCTATAGTGCATTTTGTTCCACAGCTCACTTCAAATCACCTCCTAGGTTTTGTTTGGTGCTGCTTTTCTCTCCCACTTTACTTCCGAAATCTTTACTATGTACTAGTAGATCAATCTTTCCTCTTACGGAATGGGGAGGAGGAGAAATTGGACTGGAAAATAGAGTACTGTATTTTCTTTGGCAGGGTGGGGTTAGAGAAAAGGCTTCAGACACTCCTACATTACTTTTTTTTTTGGTTGCATTACATTAACAATGTAGCACAAACTAAATGATTGGTAAATATTTGTTGAATAGGTGAATGAACTCTGATAATTCTCATATCCCAGAAATTGCCTTGCTTAATAGGATGGAATTAAATGGCTCTATCTTGTTATCATCTTGGAGGTCACCTCTCTGAGAAAGGTTGTTTCCCCAGGTGGGGATTTTTCTCTGGAGTTAGGGAGGGAATAAAACCCCTTAACTAAGTGCCAGGCAGGTAATCACTTTAACTACCAACAATCACGCTTAAGCTACATAATCTTTACTTAGGATAATCTCCCTCAGTTACTTCCTTGTAGCTTAATAGAACAACAGAATAACCTTGGAATGGAGATAAGAAACGCCCTAACCTTTGGAATAGAATGGATAGGATTAAAATCAACTGGTATAAATACAGATATAACAGGACAATAAACACAAAACTTGGCTGGAGATCCTGGCTAGGCTGCTGATCAACTGAACGCTGTCTCCTCGTCATTCCTTCTTCGCCAACCCCGTCCACACCTTTGGGAACCCCTAGACCTGCTGGGGTTGGACCCCAACACACTAGAAACATTTTATCATTCTAATTTTATCATTCAAACGAAATGTATAGAGGTAGAAAGAAGGGAAGTGGAAAAAATGTTTAAAAAATAGAATTATAGCCCTAGTTGGTTTGGCTCAGTGGATAGAGCATCAGCCTTCGGACTGAAGTGTCCTGGGTTTGATTCTGGTTAAGGGCACATGACTGGTTGCAGGTTTGATCCCCTATGAGGGGCGTGCTCTCATCATTGACATTTCTATCTCTCCTCTCCCTTTCTCTCTGAAATCAATAAAAATATATTAAAAAAGAAATAGAATTATATTTTCAAGTTTTTAAAGCCAGGATCACTTAATATCCACAATAATGCAGTTAAGTATTTGTATGTCTCTATATACATAGCCATGGACAAAGTGGTGAAGGCCAGGGAGGGGTAGTGGGGGCTGGGTGGAGGTGGGCAAAGGGGGGAGAATGGGGGACATCTGTGTGTTGTAAATGTTTCCCTCCATGTCCCGCATGGTTCAGGGTTCGGGATCTGGAAGAAGAGCCGCACATAAATGAAAGAGAAAAGACACGAAATAATTTGGGAATATTGGGGGCCAGGCGGGTAAGTCCAACTCAGGAGGAAGGACTTCCACCATGCTCAGGCCTACCAACCTTTTATAGTCAGAGGTAAACAGGGCAGTGGTCACCATAGTTACACAGTTCTTGTGAGTTTCACTTGTTTTGACCATAGTTACACTTCCTGCACTTCCCTAAACCCATTAGCTTCCCAGATAAGATCTAGGGAGTGTTATAAGGTCAAGCCTAATTATGCTAAGAGGACTGTGCCCTCTAAGCTGGGACTTGTTTGTGACTTTGCCAACAGGTCAGTCCGAGGCTTAACCCTGTATCAGTTTCCCACATCTCACCCCCCTTTTTTTTTTTATTATTAAGCTACTATAATGAAAATAAAACTTAAACATCAAGCACAAAACTCTGGCTATTAAAACAATAACAAAACAATGCCAATCCGTAACCCAAAACTTTTTAAAACTTAAACATAACATTTCAAGAACAAAAAATGTTTAAATCCCAGTTTCAATGTCCAACAGTTCTGAGTCCAAGTTTCAGTGTCCGACAGTTCCTTATGTGTACATGTCAGCAGTGGTATTTCAGTTCTGGATGGTGGACAAATGGTGGCAATGCAAGTCCGACCCTCTCTGGTTTGTTCCTGGGCAACCTGCAGAGACGCACAGCTGCTTGACTGCCAGCATGGCAAAGTGTCGTCAGCGTCTTCCATCTCTGGATTGTTTTTCCTCTTGTCTTCATGGCTGGAGTATTCCTGATAATTCCTCTCTGTTGCAGGAATCCACATGGTCTTGAAGTTGTTTTCTGAAAATATATAAACATATTCTAGACCAAAGGTTAATAAACGAAATTTTTACTTGGGATCCTTTTTACATTAGCCCAAATGATTTTCCTTTGGCTTATTTTGACACCACGTATGTTTTTCATGGGTGTCTTGCTGTTAGCATCACAAATGAAAAAATTTTTCTAGATGTAAATTAGTTACAGGATATTTTTCCTTACATGGTATTTTCCCACTTCTGTGTAATAACGTAATAAATAAAACATAGACAATTTCAAAAAGAAAAAATAGAGCTCTATTTCCTAAGGGGTGCAAAGTTTGATACCTATTATGTTAACCTTATTCATCATATTGGTCAGATTCTCTAATCAATATAAAATAAAATTAATAAAAAAACTGAGCAAGTGCTCATACCCCTCTTGCCCCTTATCTCCTTGGAGACAAATATGTTTATGAAGTGTTGGTCATTCCTTCTATACTGCTAACCATTATGGGCCTTATTTCAATGAAATAATGTTCAGGACATAAAAATTGATATAATATTTCTATTGTGAATTTTATTCTTTAGTAGTATAAAATGACCATCTTCTCCCCATCTAATATTTCCTAGCAGGAATTCATTTTGTCTGAGACTCAAAAAATAACAGGAAAGCAGGATTAATGTTGCTTTATCCTTATTTCACTTAGTGAAAAGTCTGTCTTTGGGCATTTTTTTTGATACATCTGAGAATATTTTTAATAAAATGAATTTAAAAAATATTTGTATGTCTCTATATCCAGTGTGTCTATGTTTAAATATATATGTAAATAGTATTTAAAAATAGTAAAATATATGATATATGAAATAACATATAATAAAATAGAAATAATATAAAATATACAAATATATGTAACAAAATATATAATATATACATGGATATATACACATACACATATGTAAATATGCATACATTACATATGTGCATATGTACTTGTAAATATATATCTACATATGTATTTGAAAAATGTAATTATAGCTACTTATTTCTAAACAAATCAGAGGAATATATTTTAAATGAAAACAGTAAAATAAAGCTAATATTTACATATATTAAAAATTCAAAACAAATAGGTATGCAATGAAAAATAAAACTCTACATACTCATTACTAGGAATCACTGTCAACAATTTCTCATGTGGTCTTTTGTACAATTTTGAATTCCCCCTATGTATGAAGGCATATGCTTTAAAAACATTTACACAAATGGAGCATACTACACCTACTCCTGTGAGTCTTTGTTTGACAATGTATTTTAAACATATTTTCATTTCACTTCAACCTGATCTACCTAATTTCTTTTTGGGGTCAGGGCTTTGAAGTATTTCATTATGTAGATAGGCTGTAATTATTTAATTATAGCTAAATAATGGAAATTTAGTTTTTTTTCTGATTTGTGTTTGCTATTGCAAGCAGCACTACAGCTGTGTGTGTGTGCTTGTGTGTATGCTGTGTGTGTATTACTCGCAGTGGAATTTCAGGGTTAGAGTGTGCATATTAAAAATTAAAAAACACACACATAGTTTTCCAAAATGTCCTTCCCTACTCAAAAATTTAGATTAACCTAACAGTGTATGAGAATGCTTGTTTCCCACCCATCATAAAAAATGTGTGTATATTCAGTAAAAAAACTTGCTATTTTGGCAAAAATTCAGACAGGTATTTTGTTGCTATTTTGACTTTCAACTTAAAAGCTGTTTTCAGCCGAAACCGGTTTGGCTCAGTGGATAGAGCGTCGGCCTGCGGACTGAAAGGTCCCGGGTTCGATTCCGGTCAAGGGCATGTACCTTGGTTGCGGGCACATCCCCAGTGGGAGATGTGCAGGAGGCAGCTGATCGATGTTTCTCTCTCATCGATGTTTCTAACTCTCTATCTCTCTCCCTTCCTCTCTATAAAAAATCAATAAAATATAAAAAAAAAAAAAGCTGTTTTCATCAAGCACTTTCATCTCCCAGTAAAAGTCCCTTCCTCCTCTGGGATTGACTGGAAACCCCTGAACTGAGAACTGGTCTTATTGCCCAAACTTCCCCCCAAATAAACCACTTGAACAAATGTTAATGATTGGTGGAGTGGTGGGGTCTGGGTCCTGGGAGGGGTGAGTAAATGGTTTTAGGAGAGGTAAGTCTCATGATCTTTGGTCACTCCATAGGAAGTGAGGACAGGCCATATTATTGGGTTCAGGTTGGCAAATTCTGGACTTATAAGAAGCAATGAGGCCTCAGTATGAACAGTGGGACATGGAGATTGATTTCTTTCTAGCCTTTGACAGAATATGGAGTTCTATTCCTATTCCCCACAGTTTGTGTGCATGCAATAGCAGCACTGATGACTAGTTTGTATTCAGGACCCTGGAGGTGTAGGTCTGATTCTTGGCTCTACTATCTGGCAGCTATGTGATCTTGTGCCTCAGTTTCCTCAACTATATCATAGAATATTAATCAAGCCCACCTCATAGGATTGTTAGGAGGACTAAACATGATAATATCTGTGGAGTGCTAAGAACTGTACCTGACACATGGTAAGCACCACATAAATCCTTGTTCAAATTGATAACGGAGCTAGTTTTCAAGCAAGTTTGGAAGTACACTATTTTTTTTCTTTCTGTCCTTCAAAGGCTCTCTGGCTATTTTCAGAGCTCGCTGTAAGCTCCTAACTGACAAGAAGCAGTTGAGTAGAATTGATGAAATCTAAACATGCAAGACAATGGAGATGAACAGCTGGTGCTCCAGAGCTTTATATTTGGTTTGCAAAAGAGCCCAGAGTAGAGTGATATGAGGTGGAGCCCTTTGTGCATCTTTACATGCACTACATCTCTAGGTGGAGTCAAGTACATCTTAATTCACTAGGTTCTATCTCAGGACAGGACCCACCTGATTGGTTTTGAAAGGCACCTGGTTTAGATTGGTAGTGACCAGTACTAGTCTAGGGCGGATAGGCACAGGGAAGAGACCATACAATGTTTCTCTATTATGCCAAGTACATTGTAGGCTATCTATAGTAAATATATATTTAACCCACTAACTGAGCTCATGGGAGCTGCAGTAAATGGCTGTGGTGTTCTAGGCCCAGTGAATTTGAGCTAACTGAGCACAGGGCTTACTTAGAAGAAAGACTCAACAGTTGGGATCTACAAAGAATGCCCTCTCATCATCATTTGGTCACACTCTCCTATATGCCCATTATCTCTACAGTTCCTGGCTCTGACTGGTGCTCCTTATTTGTGCCAGGTCATACTTGCTTAGAAAATAGTGGAAAGTGAACCCAACACAGAGAGGTAGCCATTGTATGATTTGGATATAGTTAATGCCCTTCTCTTTTGTGCCATATATTTATCATATTTAAAAAATTATTTTTATTGTTGAAAGTATTACAGATATCTCCCCCTTTTCCTCCCTATTGGCCCCCATCCCACACCCACCACTCCCAGACCTTTACCACACTATTGTCTGTGTCCATGGGCTATGTGTATAAATTCCCCAGTTAATCTCCCCATCTCCAACCCTGCCTTCCCTCTGAGAGTCTTCAGTTTGTTCCATCTTCTATGTGTATGGGTCTATTTTGTTCATCAGCTTATTTTGTTCATTAGATTTCAATTGTTATGCAATATTTAAGATATACCAAACAGTGTAAGAAATAATACAGTTACCATCCAGTTATGTAACATCCTGCTTAAAGAAATAAAATATGCATTTGTACTGTTGAGGCTCTCTCTGTGCCTTTTTCCCCGTCATGCCTCTTCCCCTGATGGATGCATCTTTTATCTATATGCATCCATCAAGTAATATAAAATATTGTTTTACATGTTTTTAAAATTTACATAATTATTTTTATATGCATGGCATTTGGCACGTAATATTAGGTTTGTGAGTTAGCTATGTTGATGTAGCTCTAGTTCCTCTATTTTCATTGCTGTATATATAGTATTTCTTTGTGTGACTTGACTACCATTTATTCATCCATTCTCTTATGAATAGAAAATAATAATTAACTGTAAGTTGTTTTCATAGTTCATTTTTTATAAACAGTAAACTTTTTAATGGTTGTCTCTTTATGTACATGTAGAAAATTTCTCTTAGAAATATACCCAAGATGAAATTCTTCATTTTACTAGATATCAACATTTAGGGCAACACTTTCCATTATTCTACAGCTTCACCAACATTTGGTATTAGACTTTAAATTCTGCTGATCTGATGGGGTGAAATGGTATCTCACTGTAATTAAAAAATTATTTTTATTGATTTTAGAGAGGAAGGGAGAGGGAGAGAGAGTGTGACCTCATGGTTCCTAGGTTGATGCTCAACCACTAAGCCATTCTGGCCAGGCTCATTGTAATTTTTATTTGCATTTCCCCTAGAGAAATTGAGCCCCTATTTTTATGCACAGATTCTTATATCATCCTATATGCACATATTTTTGTATATTTTTCCACTTATAATCAAAATATAAGTATTTCCTCTTGTTACATGCTCTTCATAAATAATTTTTAGTGGCCATATTATGTTCCAACATGTGAGTGAAATAAAACATTTTGCTATTATTAAAAATTCAGGTTGCATCATATTTTCACTGTTATAGATGAGGCTCCGAATGAATTTGACTAGAAAGCATTTTATGTATTTTGGATGATTTACTTAGGTTGGCTTTCCAGAGGTGAATTATTGGGCCAAATGATATGCATGATTCTAGAGTTCTTGCTATGTACATTGCCAAATTGCTCTTCAAAAGGCTTGTACCAATATTCTTGCCAACTAGCAGTATGCAATTTGAACCTGGAATTTGAAAGGCATTGCAAATGTCTTTTCCTGATTCTGGGGAAAGTGGTTCCAAATACTTTCTATAAGCAATTTAGAGCCTGTCCTGGGCCAGAGGACAGAGAAGGATGGGCACTCAAGAGAAGGATCAGAGGCTTAAATGTTGTAGTTTCTGTGTAAAGGAGAGGACTGCTCCTCCTGTTTTTTCAGGGAGGACTGCCTGCATGAAGGGGCAGGTGAGCCACTACTAACCTGCCCAGCTAGCTGCTCAGAAGGCCCCCTTCCTCTCCTCAGTATCTTTCTTCTGGTGTGGCCCATCTCTGCAGATAAAAACACACAGGAGTCAGAAATCACTTCTTTTGTTGTTAATCCTCACCTGAGGATATTTTTCCATTGCTTTTCAGAGAGTGGAGAGGGGGAGGGGAAGAGGGAGAGAAAGAGAAACATGGATGTGAGAGAGACACATCGATTGGTTGCCTCCTGCATGCACCCCTACAGGGCCAGGGATTGAAGCTACAACCCAGGTATATGACCTTGGCTGGAAATAAAACTCCTGACTCTTTGGTATGTGGGCTGACGCTTTAATCACTGAGTCACATTGGTCAGGGCCAGAAATCACTTTTCAAGAAATCAAGTCTTTATTTTTCTTGGAAATAAGATAGTATATTATCTATCACTAGAGGCCCGGCACATGAAATTCGTGCGTGGGTACAGTCCCTACGCCTGGCCTGTGATCAGGACCATCTTCCCCAGCTGCCTGCAGCTGGCCCCACTCCCCACTGTCACCCACCCCCAGTTCCCTGTTCACCATTGGGTGATTGGTACCTGACTACCTGGGGAAGTGACCAAGAGGTAGGCTGTTCCTGCCTGCTCACTGGCTGTGCCCCTGCCACCAGTGGCCATCAGAGCCTGTAAGCCGGGGAAAGGGACCAAGAGGTAGTCAGTGCACCTCATAGTGACTGGTCCAGCGGTCATTCTGCCATTAGGGTCAATTTGCATATTACCCTTTTATTATATAGGACTAGAGGCCCGGTGCACAAAAATTTGTGCACTGGGGGGGGGGGGGGGGAAGAAAGGGTTCTCCAGCCCCGTCTGTGCCCGTGGCCCTCCTCGCAGGTCTGGGACTCCTTCGGGAGATAACGACCTGCTGGCTTAAGCCTGCTCCCGGGTGGCAGAAGCAGGGCCCAATTTGGGGCACCGGGCCTTGTCACACTCAAGGCAGGGTCGATGGGGAGGTTGCGGCGCACCCCCTGTCATGCACAGAGCAGGGCGATCAGGGGTTGGGGCGCTGCCCCCTGTCACTCACAGAGCAGGGCCCATCAGGGGGGTTGGGGTCCCGTACCCTGTCACACACAGAGCAGGGTCAATCAGGGGGTTTGGGAGCTCCCCCTGTCACGCACAAAGCAGGGCCGATCAGGGGGTTGAGGAGCTCCCCCCTGTCACTCACAGAGTAGGGCCCATCAGGGAGGTTGGGGCTCCGTACCCTGTCAAACACAGAGCCGCAGGGCAATCAGGGGATTGAGGAGCTCCCCCCGATCAGGCACAGAGCAGGGCTGATCAGGGGGTTGGGGCGCCTTCCCCTGTCAGGAACAGAGCAGGGCCGATAGAGAGGTTGTGGCCCCGCCCCCTGTCACACACAGAGCCACAGGGCTATCAGGGGATTGGGGAGCTCCCCCCTATCAGGCATAGAGCAGGGCTGATCAGGGGGTTTGGGTGCTGCCCCCTGTCACGCTGATCCCGGTGCCGGGAGCCTCGCTGCTCCGCTGATCCCGGTGCCGGGAGGCATATTACCCTTTTACTATATAGGATAGAGGCCTGGTGCATGGGTAGGGGCTGGCTGGTTTGCCCTGAAGGGTGTCCTGGATCAGGGTGGGGGTCCCCACTGGGGTGCCTGGCCAGTCTGGGTGAGGGGCTGAGGGCTGTTTTCCGGAAGCGGGTGACTGAAGCTCCCAACCGCTCCTTTTCTTCTTCTTTTTTTTTTTTTTTTTATTCTGGGCCAGCTTTAGCTCTGAGGCCTTGCTGCTGAAAACATCGATACAATGTTTCGGTCCGGCTGGCTGAACCTGGCTGACTGACAGCCGGTGTCTGGGGTTTTGTTTAGCTTCTTATTTGCAACATAGTACATAGTTGCTTAGAGTTGCAGCTGAGAGGCCGGCAAGTGAGGCAGGGAACGTTAGAGTCAGCCATCACTGGAGGAAGCAAGCCTCCCTGCTCGCTTCAGTGCATGGCTGCTAGCTGCCATCTTGGCTGACAGTTAATTTGCATAAGGATATGCTGATTAGCCAATGGGAAGGGTAGCAGTCGTACGCTAATTACCATGTTTCTCTTTTATTAGTGTAGATAGAGGCCTGGTGCAACAGTGGGGGCTGGCTGGCCTGCCCTGAAGGGGGACCTGGATCAGGATGGGGGTCCCTTTTGGGGGGTGGGGCTGGCCTGGGTGAGGGGCCTAGGGCAGTTTGTAGGCCGGCCATGCCCCTGATCCAGTGGGGGTCCCCACTGGGAGGCGGGGCCAGCCTGGGCGAGGGGCTGCGGGCAGTCTGCAGGCTGGCCAAGCCCCTGGCTTTGTCAGGAAAGATGTCTGGAATGACATCCGGTCTACCTGGTCTAATTAGCATATTACCCTTTTATAGTATAGATGTTGTGTATAATACTCAATTAGATTCAACAAATATTAGGCACCTCCCATATCCCAGGCTAATCTCAGGATATAGTGGTGCACAAAATATATTATGATAGTTTATGATTATTAGCACAAACTCTATGGTAGTATAACTTAGTAGTAACCACACTTGTTGTGGAAAATACTAAGTTATTCTATTATCAGCAATAATACTTAAGATTACTATAGTGACTACCAGTGTCTGAGAATTTGCCATTATGAAAAAGTGTTATTCCAGGCACTGCTGGAAATAAGGTGTTAAGAGTATAGGCAGATATTTTTCCAGAGTTCCTATATCTTTAATAGATGAGCATGTTGGTTGCCAGATTGGTTGCTTATTAAAACTGGCACAGTGCCCTGCAGGGCTAATGTGTTAATAATAAGTAGTACTTCTCTGGCTCTGCCCCTGCTTAGCCTCCCCTAGGATCTGCTGCTGCCACCTGGGTCTCTGTTCTGCCCCCAACATTCCACTGAGAGCCTCCAGGAGTGGGATTTCAATGCTGCTTATACATCATAGGTGACTCTTTAAAAAGGGACCTTAGAGATGGCAGGATAATTTAATAGTCACATGTAACATTTATAGCTCCAGAGGCTAAGCTAATGATGAAAGCAATGAAACCCTGGGGTCCAGAGCAGGGTCTTTTCACCAGGGAGGTTGAAGGAGGCACCTGGCAAACCTTGCACGCTGTAGAAGCGTTTCTTTTAATTTGTTTGATCTTTTTTGAATGTTCATGTATTTACTAATAGGTCATGAGGGAAGGGAGGAAATAGAAGTAGCTAAAGAGGGAATCATGATATTTTGAGTTGGTATGATAGAGTGAATTCTTCTGTCTGGAGGAAACTAGAATCGGAATGACCTTCTCCACAGACCTGTGCGAACCTGGCCCCACAGCCCAGTCTGGGAATCTGTTAGTTGCAAATACCATGTTTCAGTTCTTCACAGAGAGGACTTTCTTAAGCTATTATCTTGAGAAAACTGTACCTTGAACTCTAAGGACAGTTTTTATTCTTCCTATGCATGCATTTCCAGAAAGGATTTACCAATATAATTTATGTAAGTATAAGATTTAATGACATATTTATTGCAATGTTTCTGCTTTTGCTATTTGGCAACACTTTCCAATAATAATCCTGGGGTTGGGGGAGATTGCTAAGAGCTCATATTGTAAACTGATTATCTAAGCCAATAGAATTTAAACACTCTTGGATAAGATTCCTCAATATAAAAAATTGTGTCTGATCTATTAGTTTTATAAGCATATTCATTATTATTACCATTACTAAAACTAATGAATTCAACTTGGCCTTGAATCACCATATAATTAGAGAAATAAAATTCTTTCTGAATGCTGAACTCGTTGGGAGTGGGTAATTTGACTACTCCAGCCAGTCCTATTATTAATTTCAGGGCTATTTAGTTTAGCTTCAATTAAAATCAAACATTTATTTTATTACTTTAAGTTTAATTGAATTATCTTTGAATAGGTAATGTGGGTAATATATGCACAAGGTATATGCAATGGTTATAAAATTCAAATAGTATAAAATGGCCCACAGAGAAAGTAAAGCTCTGTACCATCAATAACTTATGTGTGTGGCCTTTGCAGTGGCAACCACTATTATCAGAAGGTTTTGTGTGTGTGTGAATCCTGTGAAAGATATACCATCTGAGACCAATCAATCAATCAATCAATCAATATCTCTATGCATATCTAATTTTATTTTAAACCAGAGGTCCGGTGCATGAAATTCATGCATGGGTAGGATCCCTAGGCCTAGCTGGAGATCAGGGCCGATCTGTGGAGCAACCAGCGGGGTGATGGGGGGCCCCTGCTGGCACCCGCCTTTGTTGGCCTGGCGCCACCCGCTCACCATCTCCACCCCCTGCTGCCACCGGTTGGGGCCTGTGGGCTGGGGGCAGCTCCTGTGTTGAGTATCTGCCCCTTGGTGGTCAGTACCTGTTATAATGACTGGTCATTCCATTGTTCTGTCAATTTGCATATTAGGTTTTTATTATATAGGATAAATGACAGCATGGTATAAATACTTTTCTGCCTTTGCTTTTTACTTAATGCTATATCTTGTTCATAGTTTCAAATCTGTTTTGAATGGCTGCCTAACATTTCACTGTAACCCCAAAATGTATGGAGTACCTACCAGGTGATAGGTGTTGCCTGGGAAGCAAAGATGAACATGACAAGCATCTGTCTCCCAGAGCTCATGTTCTGGTAGAGGAGAAGGTATATAACTTGGGTAATTATACAAAAAATAGGCTGTAGGTGCACTGTAAGAGGTGTATGCAGAGTTCAAAGAATGAACATAGGAGGAATAAATTCTATTTGGGGGAGATGTGAGAAGTTTTTCTAGACTTTGAAGATTTAAACAGGCCTTAAATAATTGATGGATCTCTAACAAGGCACAGGTATGGGATAAGGACATCCAGGCAGGAAGGAATAGAAAGGGCCTGGTAATTGTGGGATGTGGCTTGGAGAGGAGAGGAGAGATGAGGAGAGGAGAGGAGAGGAGAAGAGAGGAGGGGAGAGAAGAGGAGGGGAGGGGAGGGGAAAGGAAAGGGGGAGGGGAGCAGAGGGAAGGGGAAGAGAGGAGTTGGTGGAGATGGAGGAGGGAAGGATCCCTAGGCCTAGCTGGAAATCAGGGCCGATCTGTGGAGCAACCAGCGGGTGATGGGGGGCCCCTGCTGGCACCCGCCTTTGTTGGCCCGGCGCCACCTGCTCACCATCTCCACCCCCTGCCAGATGCAAGGAGGGCATTAAAGCAAGTATTGTGGGAGGAGAAAGGAAGAGATGAATTCCTGAGACATCACAGAGCTAATTTTTCTTATGAATAAGGGTTGGCAGCTTTGTATTATTATTAGCCATTCTAAGTCTACTAGCAGCCCGGTGCACGAATTCATACACGTCGGGTCACTTGGCCTGGCCTTCGGGATCGGGCCAAAACCAGCTCTCCAACATTCCCCGAGGTGTCTCAGATTGCAAGAGGGTGCAGGCAGGCTGAGGGACCCCACCAGTGCACAATCTCTGCCGGGGAGGGACTGAGAGAGGGCTCCAGGGCATGTCTGGCCCGTCTTGCTCAGTCCCGATCAGCCGGACCCCAGCAGCAAGCTAACCTACTGGTCAGAGTGTCTGCCTCCTGCTGGTCAGTGCATGTCATAGCAAGCGGTTGAGCGGCGTTAACCTATCATTAGCATATTATGCTTTGATTGACTGAACAGCTGACTGGCCAACCAGACACTTAGCATATTAGGCTTTTATTATAAAGGATTCCCTGAAGAACATGAAGTTTTGAATTCCTAATTAGGACAATCTGACTGACAACCCATTTGGAATAATAAAACTTAATAGAAAAGTCAAACACACTTATCTTAACAGAGTCATGCAACACTATTAATTTGCAGAAGAAAAATAATTGTGGGGTGGCACCCCTTGCTGTGCAGCTATCATGGACATGGCTGATTGAAAGAGCCATTGAATGATTGTGTGTGTGAAATTCTGAGTTGAAACTGGGAGCAGATTTCTATGTTCAATTGTGCCACTAGTTGCAAAGGTGATTTTTGTAAAAGGAGTACTAGAAAATCTTTAAAGGGTGGTGGGGGGGGGGGGGCGGAAAATGCTCCAGAAAACCTTAAGTATTAATGACACTTTGCAAGCCAACTTCATTAGCTTCTCTCCAGCATGAACTCTACAGGGACATATGGACATTATTTGTTTTTCTTCATTATTTGGGATTTCTCACAATTCCAAGTGGTTCTCTGTTAGGAAATGGGGAACTTCCCTAGACAATAAACACACTATTTTTTCAAATTCAAATTGAACAGATTCTTAAAATAGCATACTTAAAAAAATTATAGATTCCTCTTAGCTCATAATAGCTTTCTCTTTTTCTTAAAGACAAAAAAAAACCCCAAACAAACGAGAAAACAAACCTAGACCTTCCCTTGCCCTCCAGGAATAAATACACGCATGTAGCACAGTAAGTGAAATTAATATCATTTTCTATGTGACCCTAATAAATAGTTTCTTGACCTGAACAAGAGGCTATTTGCAAGACCTGTCAAATATTTTATTTTATTTATTTTAAAGTTTTATTATTATTATTATTATTATTATTATTATTTTTAATCTTCACCTGAGATATTTTTCCATTGATTTTTTTCCTTTCTTAAAAAATGTATTTTTATTAATTTCAGAAAGGAAAGGAGAGGGTTAGAGAGATAGAAACATCAATGACAAGAGAGAATCACTGATTGGCTGCCTCCTGCATGCCCCCCACTGGGGATCGAGCCCACAACCTAGGCATGTGCCCTTAGCCGGAATCGAACCTGGGACCCTTCAGTCTGCAGGCCGATGCTCTATCCACTGAACCAAACTGGCGAGGGCTCCATTGATTTTTAGAGAGAGTGGAAGAGAGAGGGAAAGACAGAGAGAAATATAAATGTGAGAGAAACACATTGATTCGTTGCCTCCTGCAGGCACCCTGACCGGGGCCCGGGCCTTGGAGGAACTTGCAAACCGAGGTATGTGCCCTTGACCAGAATCGAACCCGGGACCCTTGGATCCGCAGGCTGACACTCTATCCACTGAGCCAAACCAGCTAGGGACTGACAAATATTTTAAATTGTCAGCTGGAGAGATGCTCAGGTGAATGATCCATTGCCTTTGTTTGGCACAAGCCACTTTAAAAGTTTAAAGTAGTTGGTAAGTCATACCAAAGATACCAAGAGTCCTGGTCATACTCTGGGCTGGGGATTAGAGGTTCTGTAATATGGACAGTAGTGAGTGGGACAAGTGGTTGGAAGTTGGCAACCTTTATGCTCCTTAGGGATCAGGGTGGCCAGGAGTGGTGAGAGGAACTGCACTGGAGGGTACAAGCTGTTGGCTGGATGGGTAATTGCCTAGCCTCCAAAATAAGGCAGAAAGGCCCTCAGCAGCTTTCTTTATCCCTGACCTTCCTCTGAACACTCCCAGAGTCATTATGTCCAATTGTTAGAAGGTTCTGAAATTTTGAGTTGATTTCTGCTTCCTTATGACACATTTGCCCTAACACTATTTGGAAAGAAGAAATTTAGGATGCATATAATCACCTGGGGTGCTTTTTCCTTTTCTCTTAAATATTTTTATCATGTAAAATTTGAAATACAATACAACAGTCAAGAAAATTGTATACAAGAGCTATTTCCTTAACATTCACTTTCAACAGTTATCAATATCTTGAGAACATTATTCTATCTCTTCTATTTTTTAATGGAGTAATTTAAAGAAAATCTCAGTCATCATATAATTTCATCTGCATATACTTCAATATGCATCTCTGCCAGATGACATTCCTTCTGTGCATTCACAATGCCCTTATCACACAGAACAAAATTATCAATAATTTCCTAACATTAGCTAGTACTCAATCCATATTCATATTCCCCTGATTATCTCCTAAATGTCCTTTAAAGGTGGTTTCTATACATTATACATTGCAATGAATTTTATATTTCTTAAGTGTCTTTTAATCTATGACAGTCTCCACTAATTAAAAAAATACCCTTGATTTGTTGAAGAACCAAATCATGCATTCTGTAGAATATACTACATTCTGTATTTGGCTGATTATATCCTTATAGTGAACTTTAATTACCTTACCACTATTTTTCATTCATAGATAGCCACTTAGATTTGAGACTTGTTTAGATTCAGTTCAATTTTTGGGGACAAGAATGCATGATGTCAAAGCAGGAGGAGTCCCACTTTCAGTAATGCTGAGATCTATCCACAGGTTTAGGTGTATGATCCTGAAAGTTGTGATTCATGCCTGAGTCCAACCTAGACCTCTGAATAAGAATCTCTAAGAGAACAGCTCAGGTGATTCTGAGACAGGTGACCCATGGACCACCAGTGTCTTAGAAACACTGTTGTATGGAGGCATTTTGAAGTAGGAGACATTTTGGGAAATATTGTGTGTGATGGTTAATTTTATGTGTCACCTTGACTGGAACATGGGATGCCCAGATATTTACTCAAAAATTATTCCTGGGTGTGTCTGTGAGAGCATTTCTGGATGAGATTAGAATTGATAGAATGCGTAAAGAATATTGCCTTCCTAATTTAACCTACTACGTGAAAAAGGGTAAATAAGCCACAGCGGTCATACAAATAGTTAAAATACAAAGCAATACATGCTATTATAAATTTATATGCAAAGTGACTTAGTTGCAAAACTATAAGAGAAACTGACTTTGATCCAGGGTTAGGAGAAAGATTTCACAAAAGAAGTGAAATTTAGCCCTGGCTGTTGTGGCTCAGTTGGTTGGAGCATCCTCCCATGTACCAAAGGGTCTCGGGTTTGCAAATGATCAATATTTTTCTCTCACATCATTGTTTCTTTATTTCTTTTCTCTCTCTCTCTCTCCTTTACTCTCTCTCTAAAATCAATAAAAACATATCCTAGGGTGAGAGTTAGAAAGAAAAAAAAAAGAAGTGAAATTTAGTGTGGGTCTTGAAGGATGTGTAGGAGTTCACCAACTGTGTAGTGGAAGGAAGAGGTATCTATGTGTCTGATGGAACCAGCATGTCTGGAGAACCAATGGAATAACATAGAGCATCAGGCTTGTGAAGGAGTGACAGGTAGAAAAGATAGGGCAAACCCAGGTTCTAAAAAGTTTTTAAGTGATGTGAAGGTGTTTAGAACTTTATTCTGGCCAAAAGCTTTCAATGACATTGTAAACTTTTTAAATGGGGAATAAACATGATGATCACTGAGTTTTATTTAAAGCTCAAAATTATACTACAAAAAGAGATAATAGAAATAAATGAAATTTAGTTGCATTTATTGTGTAGAGACCCTATGTAAGCTACTTTGTATTCATTATTGCATTTGATTCTTACCATCACATTACAGTGGGCATGTGATGGGATGAATTGTGTCCTCCCCCTCCCACATTTATTTGGTGAAGTCCTAACCCCCAGAATCTCAGAATGTAATCATATTTAGAGACTAGGGTCCAATGCACGAAATTCGTGCAACAGTAGGCCTTCCTTTCCTTGGCTGCTGGCACCAGCTTCCCTCTGGCACCTGGGACCTGGACTTCCCTCACAGCCCCGGATTCATCTAGTAGGTCATCTGGAAGGACGTCTGGTCTAATTAGCATATTATGCTTTTATTATTATAGATAAGGTCTTTAAAGAGGGGGTTAAGTTAAAATGAGGCTGTTGGGGTAGGTCCTAATCCAATCTGACTGGTGTCCTCATAAGAAAAGGAAATTTGGACACAGAGGGATGTGCAAGCACACACACACACACAGAGGACACAGGGGGAGAGGTGTCAGAATGAAACCAACCTTGCTGACTTCTTGGTCTCGGACTTGTAGTCTCCAGAACTGTGAAGGGAAAAAAATGTTGTTTAAGCCACCCAGTCTGAGGTATTTTGTTATAGTAGCCCTAGCAGACTAATACAGGAAGGCTGTAATCTCTATTTTAGTTGTGGTGATCAAGGCACAGAGATTTTTCATTATGGCTCAGCAAACCCATGGCAGAGATTGGATGAGTCCTAAGTCACTACACCGCAAGGCCTTCTCAGAGTCCTGGAGGGGTCCAGAGACTGAGTAGAAGCTATTAGTCCATTTGGGGTTTTAAAGGTGATAAAAAGGGGTGGTAGAAGAATGAGCTTGAGGGACCCATGCTTAAGGCTGTATTTCTCTGACCTTTCTTTCATTCAGAAACATGATGTCTAACTCATCTCTTTTGTCTGTTTTATACTAGTACATCACAAAAAAATTATAGTTTTTCTCTAGATCAAGGGTGAGAATCTGGAGGTGTATTTTAGTTTATTTATTTACTAGAGGCCCAGTGCACAAAATTCATGCACGAGAGGGGGGTCCCTCAGCCCGGCCTGCACCATCTCGCAATCTGTGACCCCTTGGGGTATGTCCGACTGCCGGTTTAGGCCCGATCCCTGCAGGGATCCTGCAGGGATCGGGCCTAAACCGGCAATCAGACATCCCTCTCGCAATCTGGGACTTCTGGCTCCTTACTGCTTGCCTGCCTGCCTGCCTGATTGCCCCTAACCACTCTGCCTACCTGCCTGATGCCTCTAATTGCTTGCCTGCCTTCCTGGTTGCCCCTAACTGCCTCTGCCTTGGCCCCTGCACCCAGGACCCAGGCTTCCCTCCCTCTGGCTGGCCGCAGGCACCCGGGACCTGGGTGGCTTCACCCGGGCAGGCACGCGGGACCCTGGGCGGCTTCACCCAGGCCCCGGCTTTTGTCAGGAAGGACGTCTGGAATGATATCCGGAATATGTCTGGTCTAATTAGCATATTACCCTTTTATTAGTATAGATTTACTTTAAGTCTTAGGAAATAGTTCATATTAAGGTGATCAAGAAAGATCTATGAGATTGCCTTCCTCGCTGTAAATTGTGTACTGTATGTTAAACATGATTACTGCCATCATTCACATGACAGTTGCTAGTGAGCATCACCCCACATCTGCAGCCCATCGGATCATCCAGCTGTCAGGCTGGTTTTGCAGAGTACAGAGTTTTGGCTTTGCAGGATATAATTCAGTGTCAGAAGAGTTTATGTGCTGCTTAAACCCTTGCAGCCTAAAGACAGGAAAAACACTCTCAGTGCAGTAATTATAATTTTAGAGTGCTGGGTTTGTGCTAATAAATCAGAGAGGAAAGTTAGCAGGATTGGGGACAGGTGCTTAAGACAATAATGTCAAGAATCTGGCCTCCCACTTTCATGCTCCGCCCACCCAGATTCCAGCAAGGAGGGCTAGGGGCTTGTATGTAGCAGGGGAGGCTGGCATTCAGAATCTGGACACCCAGTCACTTGTGAATTCCATGTCTTCTTGTCCCTTTTCATAAAAACAAGGGTATTTACAAAAGCCTTCTATTGCTTATGTTTGGGGACCATTGAATATAGGACAAAGATTTATGAATGAATATTCCTTTTTAGTGTCTCTTTCTTTGCCTCCTCATGCTACTTCCTCATCCTTTCATGTAATTCTCATTTATCTTATGAAAATAAATGATAAAAAGATGGGAAGAGCTAGGCCAGTGTGGCTCAGTAGTTGAATATTGGCCCATGAACCAGGAGGTCACAGTTTGATTCCCGGTCAAGGCACATGCCCAGGTTGTGGGCTCCATCCCCAGAGGGGCGGGGACATGCAGGAGGCAACCGATCGATGTTTCTCTTTCATCGATGTTTCTATCTCTCTATCCCTTTCCCTTATTCTCTCTAAAGTCATTGAAAATATATTTTAAAAAAAAGATGGGAAGAAAAGATTGTAATATTAGTAAAAAAATATGCACATGAATTGAGGAGAACTGGGTTTTAGTTCTGAAGTTGCCACTAATTGGCTGTGTGACTTTGGGAAAGCCATTTTAGCAATCTGAGCCTCCATTTCTGACTATCAAATATAATTCTAATATCTGATGATCCCCAATTCTCTTAGATCTGTGAAAGAAAGTTGAAATAAACAAGTTGGAGAATATCAATTGTCATGCGTTGTTGATGTTGCGGTCAGACCTAAGAGAGTCCTTTGTTTTGACTGTCTCTTTCCTCTCACTCCATTTCCTATGGTTCCCACTGGTTGTAAGGACCTTACATGTGGGTGTCCCATGGACCATGCTTTAGGCATTTCCCAATCATAAACTTGTCCATCAAACCTTGTCAGTTCTGGTTCCTATTCCACCAGAGCACTTTCATAAGAAAGAAACAAAATGGATAAATGATTTCATAATTAAGTGTAAATGATTTATTTTCCCCTAGCATCATTTTTAGATGCCTATGACCTCGTCCATTCAATGATCTCTTGTTGATCACCCACTATGTGCAAAGCACTATGTTATTGATAATAGGAATTTAGATAAATACGATGTGGTCCCTGCCCTCCAGAGCTCACTCTTTAGGGAGGGACACACACCACTGACTGTGATGTAAACTGGTCTTAAGGAGAGGAGGAAAGCCACTGTGTTGAGCTGGGTTTTGCTGGTTGACAGGCTGGATTTCAAAAAGCAGCAGTGAGTGGAGGGAAGGGAAGGTCAGTTTCAGGAAAACTTTAGTATAAAGGCCCATGGCAGGGAGTATTCAAAATATGTCTAGTGAAAGGCAAGTAGTCTGGGATGGGTGGGTAAGGAGATGGGTATGAGGGGGTGGAAGAAGAGTGACATGGGCTTTGAATGCCATGCTGAAGAATTTGGGCTGCATTGTGTAGGTGGTTGTGAGCCATGGAAAGTGGGCTGGGTCCTAGTGTGAGCTGCAACTGTGTTCTCCCTAGAATATTTGCAGGACTAGAGTGGGAAGTGTAGACCAACTGTGTTCTATTTGGATGAAGGATCCAGAGTCCTAGGCTTCAGGAGGCACACAGTTGCTCCTTTTGGTGCCAGCTCTGATGGGAGACACCTTGTATATATAACCCTGTAAGTGTGATAGGGATAGGGGACATTGGTAGCCCAGAAATTTGGTTTTGGAACACCTAGGAAATGCCTCTAGGGATTACTGGACGATTTGAGAGAAACTGAAGGGGTCTGTAGGTCCTGCAGAATAGGTGGGGGTAGAGTCAGAAAATTGCTTTTGTGTGAATGTCTCTATCTCACTGAAAAGCTGTGGTTAAGAAAAGAGGATGGGGATTCTGAAGGCAGTGAACTAGAGAGAAAGGAAGGGGGTTGATGACCAATACTTTATGGAACCATAATGATGGAGATGTGGGGGTTGTTATACTCATTTGATCTTAGCACAAGATCCATGTTAAACAAGATTTTCCTTTCTATGCCTCCAAAGGTGGTGGTGGGGAGGCGTGGGGCAAGTACAGTGACTTCTTTGCTACTTTTGACGTGAGCAGCACCATTGGTCTAGTAGCTTAAAAAAATTTTTTTTATTCCTTTGAATCTTTTAAAGCCTGGGGATTAGCCAATGAGCTTTCTCATGTCACAGAAAAGACTAAGAAAGATTTGAAGGAAGAAGAGCTGGCCTCTCTACCTTCCTCTGGGGTGTGCTAGACAAACAGATCCTGGGAGCTTGCTTACCCATCTTTGCCACTGGAACCTGAAGAGTTAGCACAGGGTAAGTGGGAAGACCCCTTACTTCCTGATAATAACTACAGAGAGATGTGGAGAATGGGTATCAAAAGGCTGAGGGCTTACTTCATTTGAGGTAGAGTGGCCTTTCACATTTCAACGCCTCCTGATCTTGCATTCTCATAGCAGCACCCACTCAGATACGCTCAACACATCCACTGAAGTAACTCGATTACTCTCAGAGGCGCTTTTACATAATGCACCTCCCATCAGGTGTAAATTGTGTGCTCAGTCATTCAGCACAGAACCCAGCATCTCCCCTCTAATATAACTTTACACACAGCTAATGAACATGGTTTCCCAATGAGTGACTGCACCAGTCAATAAAGAACCGAGCAATCCTACCTGCCCATGCTGCCACTGCTGCCTCTGGAGCCAATTAGCCCGCTCCTTCCCAGGTGCTGCGGGAATACATTTCCCAAAGTGGTTCTCCTGCTCACCCTGGGGTTATCTTTCTCTCAGTCTCCTGCACAGAGGGCATGCAAAATAGGGAAGGCTGTGGCAGTTCCATTGACAGGCTAGACAGCTTAGTGTTGGGAACTGGGGACATGATTTAAATTCACCATCCAACTCCAATGCCTTGATCCAAGCAAAGGGATGTAGGGTGATTTGGGGATGTGAGGAGCCCCCACCATTCCTGATGCTCTGAAAAGCAAGGAAGCTGCAGAGAGAACAGGATGATATTTATCTCAGGCCTCTCAAGGTTTAAATGCTACCTGACAGGTACAGATCCAGGAAGAAATGAAAGTACATGTCTGGTTGGCATCTATCCTTTCTCCTGCTCACCCCTGTGGTGAAATCCCAGTGAGGTGTAAAGGAACAGTCCCTGTGCTGGGAGTCAGGATGGATGGGCAGTGACTGCTTAGGTAACTTGAGGCGGGAAAACTCTCCAAGATCTTAGTTTGCTCTCCTGTGGAATTTATGCTCTGCCTCTCTCCCTGGGCTGCCGAGAGGACCAAATGATAAAATACCTGTGAAAATACTTTGTAAAGTAAACCTCTGCACAGATATATAGTGTTGAGTGGATAATGTGGTGAAGTGGAAACATCAATGGCCAGAAGTCAGCAGATTAGAGCCCTGAATTATTTTCTGCTCAGCTCTGCCACTTAACTAGCTCAGGGACCTTGGACACATCACACCAACTACATGGGACTCAGTTTTCTCATTGAGGAATTGGTGAAGATAAAGCCTACTTCATAAAATTGTTTGAAAATTAAAAGAGGGAGTGGGTGTGAATGTTTATAAAACTGTGGAGTATTATACAAATGGAAGGAATTACTTATTATTGCCTATGTTGATTTAATTGTGGCTTTAATCCAACTCTTCCTTGTCCCTGGGCATTTCATTTGCATTTTATTATTTTCCACTAGTTTTTATGCTGCTTTTTCTTTAGTTTGAAAAATGCATCTTCTGTTTTAAGTCTTCTCAATGAGACAATAGGTTCTCAGTCAGAGCCCGCATTGGGCAGGTCTGCAATGGGTTCTTCAATCACAGTTGAAGGATTTGTATATAGTCAGTGCTTAAAATGCTGCAGATCCACCTGAAGTCACTTGAACACTCAGGCAGACCTTCTGAGTGTTACCTCATTTCCAAGAAAGATGCTAGTGGCCCTACTAAAGGAAAGAAAAAAAAAATGAACCCAGAGAGTTATTCTTTCTCTTCCTTACTTGACATCCTTTTTTCTTTGATTTAATGAATGAGTCTGGTTCCCTAAGCCAGTTGTGTGAGCCAGTCACTCATTAGAATTCTCTCCTAGCAAGGGAGCCAAATATTTAGTGATGGAGCCTTTTTATAACTAATGGAATGAGACTAGAGGAGCTATCTCTTGAGTAAAAGTCTCTGTTCTAGTCTAATATACTATCTTCAACTGAAAGATTAGTGGGATTAAAATACCTTTATTTCTTCAGATTAGAAATATCAATGCTTTAGTTTCATATCAATGAAACATTCAGGCTACAAATCATTGCATTTATATATAGTTTTGAATAGGATTGATTTCCATATGTACTAGCAACAGTGAGTCTTGTGTCTGGTGCAAGCCTGCTAGGAAAAACTCTCCATTTCTAGGTCTATTAATTACTATTGTTTCTTCGAGGTGCAAAGCACTGTGCTGAGCTTTGTGGGAGACATAAAGAAGGGGGGAGATATGGTCCCTACTCCTACCCACATAGGGTATGCATTCCAGGGGCATAAGGTTGCTGAAGGTATGTTACTTTGCAATTACTAATGAATGCTTTCTTTTAGTATGTGGGGGCCTAGAGTCAAATCCAGCCGTGGGCAAACTACGGCCCGCGGGCCGGATCTGGCCCGTTTGAAATAAATAAAACTAAAAAAAAAAAAAAAGACCGTACCCTTTTATGTAATGATGTTTACTTTGAATTTATATTAGTTCACACAAACACTCCATCCATGCTTTTGTTCCGGCCCTCTGGTCCAGTTTAAGAACCCATTGTGGCCCTCGAGTCAAAAAGTTTGCCCACCCCTGGTCAAATCCCATGACTTCAGGTCTCCATGTTTTTTTTCAAGTAACCCAAACCTTGGTACAGAGGGTCATGCTCCTTTTCCTGTTTCTTCCACAATAACATTTGCCACAATAATATTTGTTAAATTTCTGACTTTTCAAGGAATCTCTGTGATGGCTGACAGCATCACTGATGTTGAGAAATTATGGATGAGAGATAACAACAGTAAAAGGAGGCAGGGATGTTAAGACCAGGCAGGAGCTAATGTGATGGAATCAAGGTAAATTTTTTTTGGATTGAAAGTAATTTATGTAGTCCTGATCATTTAAAGCAATTTTCCAAGACTGTGCTGATGGATTCCGCCCCGCCCTGCTCTCTTCCATCTCTAATCTATTTCATTAAGTCACTGGGTAGAGGCTTGTGAATGCCCTTGGATTCACTATTACAAGCTATTAGATTGAGACTCCAATGGTAAGTAGATTCAAAAGTTCAAAGTTATTTCAAATGTTCCCACAAATACACAATTTCTTTAATTATAGAAGCCCAACTTACTCAAGTCCCTTGAGAAAATTAACAGGAAAAGAGCTGAAGCTCAAAGCCAAACCACACTCTGAATGCATATTGTAAGCAAGTTTCTATTTGGATCTAAGGGTAGCTTTCCTTCCTTGTGATTAATATGCAAACAAACTGAGTGCCTGCACAGTTAATGGTTCATGGTGTGTGTGTGTGTGTGTGTGTGTGTGTGTGTAGAGGAAGACACAACACCAAGGGAGGGTGAGAATTGGTAACATGAATAAACTACTGATGAGCCCTATAAACTACTGATGAGCTCTAACACTGTATCTGATTAAACAGGGTATTGTACATGGGCAGAGTGTAAGGGCTTTTTAATTTTACAAATTTTAACAAAGGAAAACACAACACATGCCTATTTTGCTGGAAAGTTTCCAGTTTGCTATTAAAAGATGTATGGATAAATATGCATGAAGCACAGTGTGATTTCCTGGTCTGCTCCCCACCTGGTATCTTCAGTGAGGAGATTTGGGGTGGTGGTGAGTGAAGGACCGGTCCTCTCCAGGCTACCTCTCCACCCCCAGAGCTGCTTCCCAGGAGATAGGAGAAAGGTTATATTTTCAACCTCCTTAGCCTTAAGGTGATTAGTATGTTTTCTTTTAAAAATGAACACTTTTTTAGTATAAACAAAGGTCAGAGAGTAAGTAGCTTAATAAGCCCTCATGTACCCATTGGCTTCAACAATTACCAACACTTGCCAATCTTATTTCATTCATGACTACCCCCAAGCCCCCTTTTTTGGAGTATTTTTTAAGGAAATTCAAGAGATGTTTTGTAACTTGTTAACACTTCAAACTAATGCATTCAAACTAATAACTTAAAAAAAGTTATATATACCTGATGCCATTAATACATCCATAAAATTCCAATAAATAATATTACCTAATACCTAGTTTATATTCAGTTTTGCTAATTGTCTCCAAAATGTCTTTTTAGCTTTTTTATTCCCCAGTGAAAATTCAAACAAGTTCCAACCAGTGCATTTAGTTGATTCTCTTAAATCTTTTAATCAACTCACTTTCCATGCCATTGATTTGTTGGAAAAACCGGTATTTGTACCCCCAGTGGATAAAAATGGTTTTTGGTGGAAGAAAGACCACTGGATAGGGGACAGGTGACGCATGCTCAAGGCCCAGCTCTGTTCGTAATGATCAGTTTAACCCTGGGATAGCGAGTTGACCTTTCTGAGCCTCAGAATAAAAGCATTCAACGAAGTTGTCTTTGAGACTCCTTTTTTAAAATAGAGGAAACAGGACAGAAATGGCTGCTTTTCTATGTGCCAGACCCTCACATTCTCAAACCCCTACAAGGCAGATATTGTTTCTATATCCGAGAAAAACAACCAAACAGCCAAATCCAGCCAGACTGAAGAAAGCGGACCTTCCTCAACCAGCGGACCTTCTGACGTGAAGCCTTTCTGAAACTACAGGGAGAACAAACGCCAGGAGGCCTGGAGAGGCGTCACAAGTGGCCCGGGGTTATTCTCCTTACCTCAAGCTTTCCTACCTCCTTGACCGCAGCAGTTCATTCCTCGCCCATGGACAGGGCATGCAATGTCTGAAGCTCCTTCATTCTTGTGCAATGCATTACGGTTTAAGTGAGAAGATTCCGGGACCATGGAACAGGAGAGTGGGAAGGGACCTGAGCGCTCATTTACTCAACTCCACGTGTGATGCGCAGATCGCCCCAGCACTCCGCCTCCCAGTGCAGGCAACTCGCAGCTTCCGGCTGCTGGCGGCGCCTTCCAATGCAGGCGGGCCGCACAGACACCTTCCTCCCTCCAGATTTTGTCTTCCGGAACCCCCACGGCTCGGGCCTGGCTCTGTTGATTGACTTTTCATTTTTGAAAACGGCTTATTTTTCCACCAACCGTATTTCCGTTTTCTGTGTCAGAGACTGTGGAAGACTCGCTGAAGAGCACCGAGGCTGTTCCTGCCGGGTTGGTGGCCCGTGTGGAGGGGGCGAGGCCCAGTCCTCAGGGACAGGCCCGGGCTCCGTGTCCCGTGGGGAACCCTGGCGCCTCCGACCTGCTACGGCCTCAGTGGAGTAGCAGTAAATTTGGGAGCTGGAGCCGTCCCTCGCGCTGAAATGTCCCCTTGGTTACAGCCTTTCAGGCAGCGGCCTGCTCTTCCGTTTCAGTCTCTTCCGCATCCCCGCGGCCCGAGAGATTTGCCAGGACCTCCCGTGGGTGTTCTCGCGAGAGCGGCCCGCGCAGGCGCAGAACATTGGCCGCCGCATGCACCGCTTCAGACCCCGCGACGGAGCGCCCTTGTTGTTGCTGGTCAGGTTGGTAATGTCCGCACGGGTCCGAGCAGACTCGGTTACACAGCCAGGGTAGGCAGGCAATGAAAGACGCCTCTGCGAGGGGCTGGTGGCCACATAGGAGCAGCAGCCACGGAGGTCGCGGCGCCCGGAAAGCTGCTTGGACCTGCTTCTGGAAGCTTCCAGGAACCACCCGGCCTGCAATAGGAGTGGTTCTCGCGCAGCAATAGCTTCGACACAGCTGGCTGGCTGGTTTTCCTGGAGGATAGGACCCTGTCATCAGCGGGGTTTTCAGCGGTAACAATGGCACGAGCTGCCCGCGGAAGGTTCTCTTCAGATTACTGATGTAGATGCCATCACGCTTCCTTTTGTAGGTGAACTGTTCTATGTGGAAGTCAAAGTTGGTGCTACCTAAGTGGGTTTCTGTTGCAAAGAATTGGAGGACACCCTCCTCCTTAATTTGCAGGGCGTCAACGGCTGCGAACATTGTGAAAATTTCCCTTTAAGTTAGGAGGGGAAACCGGAACAGTGCTGTAAGGATGCCTCTATGGGTATTGCAGAAAGGCGTTGCTTTATTTTTTTTTTATGAACATCTCTTAACTTTCACATGGTAACTCTCCTACTGACTGAAGACTGTACTTAATCGTCCTCTTTGACCAATGGCCTTCAACCACACACGGTGGTTTTATCGACTCCTTAAGGCCCCAGCTGCTTTCCTGTGAATGCACCCCATTGGTCAATACTCCTTGTGAAGTGTGGCTTCCACACATGGACACAGTATTCCAGGTGAGTGACCAGCTTGGGGCAGAGACTCTCACTGACCTTGCTCTGTACATTATATCTAGGTATATAGCCCAATATGCCTTAGATCAGCGGTTCTCAACCTGTGGGTCGCGACCCCTTTGGGGGTCCAACGACCCTTTCATAGAGGTCGCCTAAGACCATCGGAAAACACATATATAATTACATATTGTTTTTGTGATTAATCACTATGCTTTAATTATGTTCAGTTTGTAACAATGAAAATATATCCTGCATATTAGATATTTACATTACGATTCATAACAGTAGCAAAATTACAGTTATGAAGTAGCAACGAAAATAATTTTATGGTTGGGGGTCACCACAGCATGAGGAACTGTATTAAAGGGTCGCGGCATTAGGAAGGTTGAGAACCACTGCCTTAGATGATCTTTATAAAGATGTTTATGGAAGGGAGGTGGTTTCAGAAATCAAGGACATAGGACCCTTAGAATATTAATGCTAGGGTCTTTCAACTGGAGAAATTTTCGCAGGAGTAAAAGCCCCCCATAAGAACACTATAATTGTGAGTTTGTTATTTCTATGGGCTTTTAAGTTGCAATGTCATCCTGAAGATGTTCTTTTAAAATGCTCAGTTATCCCAGACATTCCTTATCTATATAGAATTCCTTGGACTGACCTTTGTATTTTCTTCTTAGAAATTTACCCAACTCTTCCAGCTCAGAAAGTCTAGGTTATGCTATTGTGATGGTTTTGGAGTTGTCAGCTCCATGGCATTAGGTGAAATTCTCCTAGAATATGCAGCTTTCTTCTATAAAGGAGAAGAATGTGGGTGGAAGTTGGAGTATTGAAAGAGCTCAGAACCAGTGTGTGGGAGTGGCTTCAGGAAACCATGGAATGAATGAGGCTATCATGAGTTATGGGAGTAAAAGCCACAGACTGGTGTGGCATTCCATGAAAAAAAATAAGCAGTATTGTGAGCAGGCTGTTGTTCAGTTGATAGGGCAGGTGGTAAGAAGCACTGCATTCTGCTCTTGTTCTTATAATACAGAGTTCTTGCAGTGTTTCCTCTTTGCCCTACTCTAATCCTAACTTAATAAATTAGACAAGCTGTTTAAACTTTGAGCTATGTTTTTCTTGTTGCTACAGATTATTTTATTACTAATGACTGTAACTTTCTCTCCATGGTTCTTTCAACTTCTTCACAACCTTCAGAGATGGTTCTGGAAGGGTGTATCCTAGGAACTGGTGATCTTTATCACCTTTGTGTGGCCTCCAGATGTGAGGACTGGGACATCCATCTAGCCGTTGACCAAATTCCCTTGAATGAATGTCAAGTTTCCCTTATTCAGCGTGGAGCTGCCAGGGCCTCCCTGGCCAGATGCATCACATGCCTTCTCCCCCTGCCAGTGGTATAGGGGAAGGATATAGGGTACAGACCCTTTTTCTTTTCTCTGGATAAAGGGTAACCAAGGAAGGTTGATGTGTCCTTGGACACACTGCCAAAACCTGCTTCTCCCACAAGTATGGAGCCAGGAGAAGTACACTGGACAATTTGGGTGACATTCAGAGGTCAGACCAACTCACCAAGTCCTCCTTCTTGAGCGAATGTGATGGTTTCACTAAGAACAATGTAGGGAGATTACTTCCGTAATGGCAGTGCACTCAGTAGCTTCTAATTCAGCCGAGCCAAACCTTCAACATAAATCATCCTTTGCCCCAGACATTAGCTTTCTACTCAAACAAAATCATCAGATTCTTACCTAAAATTATGCAAGGGAAGTTTTAGAGAAGCTCTGTGAAACAAGTTAATTTTTCCCCATTTCTTCCCTCTGCACCTCTGCAATCCCCATTGTTCAGCAAGGAATTACTGAGCAAACCAGGCAACCTCTCTTTCACTCCACAAAGAAATTTAGCAATCTCTGAGGCTGTGTCACCTTGCCAGCAGAAACACTGAATGGCAATAGCGCTGAGAGTCAACACTAATAGCCGACACCAAATTAAACTGCCAGACTTGGTGTGATGTAGCTCTGTCACCTCTTGACACTTCTGATGTGAGTACAGGGGCTTCTGCAGGAAATTCATCAGTTGTAGTTCATGACGCATCATCTTTACATATCTGTCCATCTACATTTGTCAGCAACAGGCAAGCCTCAAATGACTTCAGTGATTGGTATATAGATTGCACCACCTCCAGACATAGTAAACAGGGTTTTAACTCTTGGGGCTCCTAGCTCTGCCTTCCTCTCTGACAAGGCCTGGTTACTGGTGTTGCCATTCTCCTTGTGTTTCGG
This sequence comes from Myotis lucifugus, assembly GCF_000147115.1. Classification (NCBI taxonomy): domain Eukaryota; kingdom Metazoa; phylum Chordata; class Mammalia; order Chiroptera; family Vespertilionidae; genus Myotis; species Myotis lucifugus. The sequence goes on along the minus strand of NW_005871071.1, from coordinate 4,915,267 downwards.
GCAGTGACTGACAAAGGCTGATTAAGAAGGTCTTTTTTTTTCTTCTTCCTACTAACCAGTATCTCAAATGTGTCTCTTCTTCCCAAGTTAGCTATTCTGCTGACACACATTCTCTTTGATGTGTATTTCTCGTGTCATCTAAAAACGTATATTTGCTCATTCATGGCTTGATTTACCATTGCTCTGATGGGGGACATTAGAATTTTAGTACAGGCTCATCTTGTTAATCATACTTGTTTGCTTCAGTGTGGAGAATGTCTCTGACTTTTCCGTGACTTCCAAGAAGATCATTTTCGTATAGTAATAGCTGCGAATGTGCCAAGATCAGGGGCTTGCTGATTTTAAAATATTTTCAGGTCCTTAAACTTCCCATTGGTCATTACTGCTTGAGGTATTTCTTTTGTACATTTGTCAACACCGTCAAGCTCTTACAAACTCTAGGAGTAAATTAAATAGCTTTCCAGGAGTTGCAGCTGTTTTTCCCCCCTTGCATCTCTTCCTAATGTGATTTCAGGAAGATTAATATATAATATATAAATAGTGGTGAGAGCATGAGAGTCTGATTTTGGTATCATATTACAAGCTCTATTTAAAAAAATTTGGGGGGTTTATTTCCATGATATCAGTTTCCATATGCATTTCTGTAGAATGAAAGTTATACTTGTTCACAAACCACGTGTGTGTTTATTGTTGTTTTTAAGGCTACTAATCTTTTCTTTTTTAAAAATTTTATCTTTATTGTTGAAAGTTTTACAGATGTTTCCCCTCTTTCCTCCCACTGACCCCCTCCTCCCCACTCCTGTCCCCTCATGCAACAGACTGAGGATTCTCAGAAGGAAGGGGGGCAGGGAGAGATTAGCCAAAGAACTTATATGCATATATGCATAACCCATGGACACAGGCTACTGAGCTTTTCTAGAGCAAGGATGATGCTTTCTTGTTTTCAGTTCTTTGATAGATAGAGCACTTGATGTTATTTTAGTGACGTGCTAAGGACTTGTAAATGCTGTCCTATGCTGGCTCATGGAGGCCAGTCTCAGGCCATGGGTAGTGTTGCCCCTCAGGCTTTAAGATTCATCTGGCATTGTTCTTACTTTTGGCACCCAGTCACTTCCTTGAATTCTGGACCATTGATGAGTTTCATAGTGTGTTTGAAGATAGCCCTGTGAGGACATCTCTGGTGGCTGTTGTCAGATGAGGCTTGTGGAGGGTGATAGGGGTGTAAGAGTGCAGTAGGGGTAGGCCCAATGCCCTAACGAGATGGCAGTCCATCCCAGAATGGGCTCTCTAAGGCAGGTAAAAGGCCTGTTTAAAAATCTTGAAATAGTTTGACTTTAGCTTTAAAATAATCTAGGGATGTGTGAGTGGGTAGAGGTGATAATGGTGAATTGAGGTAAAATAAGATTTTCTAGGAGTTGATAGTGTTGAAGCTGGGCATACATGGGGTTCATTAAATTATTCTCTCTTCTTTTATATATGTTTGACAATCTCCATAATACAAAGTTAAAAAATGATACTAAATTTCTTGAAACGTTGGATATGGCTCTGTGAATTGAAATGACATGGAATGTGACTATTACTAATAGTTAATTAATGTTAATTTTACTTGGATATCAAAAAGGATTCAATATGGCCTCTATTAGTACCTTTTGGACTTCCCTTGTTTCACAAACCACTGGTTTTGGTGTCAGACTTAAGCTTAGATCAGCTCTACACTGTCCAAGGAAAAGCCTGATATTTGATATACTTACCCAGGGTATTGACTGGCCCTTCAAGAATATAAGGCTTCCCCTTCCTCACCTTTTCACCCTGGAATTCTCCTGACAATTGTGGCTGTGAAGCAGGGCTGGCGGAGAAGGTAGGCAGTGCTTACAAGACTGTGTCCACATGAATCATGTTTTTACACATATATCATCCCATTTGAGATTCATTCCTGTTCTTCAGAACACTCAATTCAAAATGCAGGAAACCCATTACTTTTAATCAGGCTAGTCTATACATCAAGGCTGATCATGTCACGTAAAGGTTTATGGCATTACAGTAAGATTAAATATCTACCACAGTCCAAATTCCACATGGGTTTCATGAATTAACAGATATTAAGGAGAGCATGCTTAGGGTGAAGTCACAGAGCACAGTCTTCGACTGATTTATGTGCAGGACTACAATCAAATACAGCAGAGAGCAGGAACAAACTCCTGCTTCCTTAGATCCACTGTAGTAAGGTCAGGACTTAGTGTCCGGAGCCAGTTGAGAAAAAACAGGGAACACGACGGTGGAAGAACATGCTTTGAATCTGTCTTAAAACTCATCTTGGAACCCTTTGGAAGGAGAGTGCTTAGAAGGTGTTTTGTTTTTTTTTTAAATATATTTTATTGATTTTTTACAGAGAGGAAGGGAGAGAGATAGAGAGAGTTAGAAACATCGATGAGAGAGAAACATCGATCAGCTGCCTCCTGCACATCTCCTACTGGGGATGTGCCCGCAACCCAGGTACATGCCCTTGACTGGAATCGAACCTGGGACCTTTCAGTCCGCAGGCCGACACTCTATCCACTGAGCCAAACCGGTTTTGGCAGAAGGTTTTTGTAAAGTGATAGACATCTCAGCTATGAGACAGCTGTGAGAATCTCCTTTAATAGGGGACTGCTCTACTTGAATATACCTTTGAGATGCATATGAAGCATGGAGATGGTGAGAATAAGTCAGTGGGTAAAAACAAGTGAGACTGGCCACTCAAGGCTATTTTCAGAGGCTGTGACTTGAAGTGGCTGAGGTAAACACTTAGCACACTCAGCTGGGGATTATAATGGGCGTGCTGACAACCCTCACTAATTAGGATGCTCTCAGGCAGCTCTGTAATAGCTTTGGGGAGCTGCTGTCAGTAAACAGTGTTATATTCAGGGGGTCATTGCAGCAGTGTCTCTCTCCATCACAGAGAGTTCACTTGCCTCGCTCCTAGCAGTCTGTCTCGCTTCCAGCCCTCCCTCTAACACCCCAAGGATCTCAGTGCCCTTCTCCAAGAGACACAAAGGATTCTGAGCTTACCCACTGCCTCCTCCCAGGGCAGAAGGTGAAAGATGATACCTGCAAACACACAAACTAATTATAACCCTATTTAGTTCCTGTGGGTGAATCTCTCCATCATCCCCTTTGCCCTTTCCCACACTTAATTCCTATTTGGTGAGGAGGGAAAGATTATTTCTGGAAACCAGCCTTTCCCCTCTAGCTCTCTCCCAGCCACCAACCACCAAACAAAGGGGAGTCATCCTGTGGTAATTAACAATCTCATCTTGAGGAGTACATTTTATGGTCCTCTTGGTCAGGTAAATTCTAAATTAGCTCAGTTAAAACGCATCATAAGACACAATGCTGCCGTCCCTATTAGCTCCTGGACTTCCGCCAATGCACCAGACTATTTCGGGAGCTGGGCTTCTGGCAAGAGGAATCATTACCCAGAGATTATGTACAGGATGAGTGGTGTGGAGGACACGCAGTAATGGTGGCCTTCTCTCCTCTGGCGTCACTCTCAAGTTCTGGCGTGATAAATGAAGGGTTAGAAAGGATTGATTGTGGGGTGGACAGAATATGGGATGCTGAGGGAGTGCTCAGGGACCTGTCACTGAAGTCACTATCTCTGCTGTCACCCAGAAATGCTCGGGAAAGACTGATGCCAGGTTCAGTCTTGGAATTCCCAGTGTCCCTGAAGAGGATAGATGGGCTTTCTAGACACTGCCAAGAGTGGTTTGACCACCTCAGGCCATGTATGTAGAGTGGACTCAAGTGGAGCGAGGCTAGGGGCTCCAGTCCCTTCTCAGGCAGAACCTCTGGATGACTGTCAACCAGTTACTTTCTCCTTGCTTATCCTGTTTCTTCACATATTAATTGAAGAGGTTGTGCACTATGACCTCTGAAGTTCTTCCTATATCAAATATCTTGTTACTCTGGAACTCTCTGCAAACCAGTAGAGTCCTCCCAGGATGTTTGCCTCAGTCTCTGGAGACAACTGTGAGCTCTGTGGGCCCAGGTTGGGTGCCCCTCCGCAGGGTGGTGTTTAAGGCATAGTTGCCTCTGGTTCTGAAAATACATCTTTCTAAGATTTTTTTGCTGGCCACTTTTTATATTCTGAGCTCAAAGGGAGGAAGGGATTCAGCACAAAATAATCCACTGTGTTTTGAAAGCAAAGAGCAGAACACAACTTTAAAAAAGATATGCAGCCCTAACCAGTTTGGCTCAGTGGATAGAGCGTCAGCCTGCGGACTCAAGGGTCCCAGGTTCGATTCCGGTCAAGGGCATGTACCTTGGTTGCGGGCACATCCCCAGTAGGGAGTGTGCAGGAGGCAGCTGATCAATGTTTCTCTCTCATCGATGTTTCTAACTCTCTATCCCTCTCCCTTCCTCTCTGTAAAAAATCAATAAAATATATTAAAAAAATATGCAGACAGCCCTGATCAGGTGGCTTAATTGGTTGGAGCATTGTCCTGTACACGAATGTTTCGTGTTTGATTCCTGGTCAGGACACATACCTATGTTGCGGGTTCAATCCCCGGTCGGGGTGCAAACAGGAAGGCAACTGATTGATGTTTCTCTCTCTCCTCTCCCCTCTCTCTAAAATTAATAAGCATGTCCTCAGGTGAAGATTAAAAAAAAGATATGCAAACAAGCTTTTAAAAAAAGGACAGTGTGCCAAAGCAGTTTGATAGGAGTGTGTGTGTATGTATTGTGGGTAGGAGTAGGGGATAGGTTACTGCCATGAACAAAATATTTTCTCTGCCTTTAAGTAGCTTGCAACCTAAGGGATTATAATATGAGCTCAAAGAATTTAATGGAGTAAGAAGAGTTGAGTTTGAGCTGAAGTATCCAGTAGAAAACTTTGAAATTGGAATGAGTGTGGAGGAACAATTTTTAAAAGCATAGTGGTATTAGTTATGGTACTACCTAGATCTGGGATGGGGGCATTTGGTGGCCCTTACTTTGGGGCACTGGTATCACTAAGGATTCTACAGCTTTACTTCCTCTGTGTATAATTTGTTAAGCAAGAAAGTATGAGAAACAAAAATTAAGGCTCCTGGACGCGATACAGTGGGTGAATGGGAGAATGACTGCAGGAGTGAGACTGAAATAGAGCTTCAAGTGATAAAGAGCTTGAATTGGATCCACAGGACAATGAGAATCCACTTTGGCACATTAAAATATGGTGTGCTCATCACATCATTGGAAAAAAGAACTTTGGCAACAGTCAGAAGGTTTGTGGAGGAGACAGTCATCAACACATGAGTTTGATAAAACGATGGCAACAGCTCAGATAACAGAAAATGAGATATGTAAAACTTGGTGAAATTTTGAAGCCAGGAGACAATATCCTATTCACATTGAAATATATAAATAGTTTGTTTGAAAATAATCATGTACAGATGTAAAGATGCACAGTTAAATTAAGAAGAACAAGAAAAACAACTGCTACTGTCTACTGAATTTTTATTATATGCCAGGCATAGTTTACTTATTTTATATACTATCTCGTTTAATCCTCAGAATAATCCTATGTGGTAGGTATTATGTTTCCATATACATATGAAGAAACTAAGTCTGACAGATTTTAAATGACTTGCCCAAGGTCCATAGTTAAAAACTATGGAAGATCAGGTTATAAGGAGGGGAGGGTCCTTCCTTGGAGTCCAGGCTTTTCTGATTCCAGATCTCATTCCCTGTGCAGCATAACCTGACTTGTTCATGAAGCATCATGCTGTTGTTATACTAGAGGCCTGATGCACGACATTCGTGCACTGGGAGGTGGAGGGTTCCTCAGCCCAGCCTGCACCCTCTTGCAGACCAGGACCCCTCAGGGGATGTCCACCTGCTGGCTTAGGCCTGCTTTCCAGGAGCGTACTGACCACCAGGGGGCAGCTCTTGTGTTGATCGTCTTCCCCCTGGTGGTCAGTGCGCGTCATAGCGACCAGTTCTGCCATTTGGTCAATTTGCATATTAGCCTTTTATTATATAGGGTTTGTAATATTTGTAGTAATTTTAAAGGAAAATATAAATTTTGAAGAATTTTAAGGTCAATGAGTAAAACATTTGATTAAGGAAAGATGTTAATGCAGTACTACTGAGACCCAGTGGCCCATCCCCCATATGATTTTTGAAAACCACCAACAGAAATGTAATGTTCATCATAGCTCTTGTTATTAAGTCCCAACATCAGAGAGGGATGTTCTTAAAGAGCTGAAGGAGAATAAATGTATGGCCCTGAAATGGGACTGTCATTTTCACAAGGGGAAAACAATTCATTTTATTGGGCCTTCCTCGGATTGACTTTTAAAAAAAATTTATTTTGTATTTTATTCTTTTCACCACCATTTAATCATATGGACTTCTGAGGTAGAGATTTGAGGACGTGTTCCTGAGTTTCTCCTTTGGCTTCAAAAGACTTGGGAGTAGAGGGGGAATTGAAAGTAAGCTCTCTTTGTGAAAAACAAGTGCTTTTCAAGCCCCTGTGATATGGAAACAGTTTTCTATTATGTCTAATATTGACATCTTTGTCTCTCTTCAAGACATTGAACTGGGAAAAATGAAGGTGATGATTTCGTAATGTTTGTCAGTTGGCAGCTCCATCTATATATATAAAAGGCTAATATGCAAAGCATCTCCTTGGGAGTTCGACTGAGAGACTGGGAATTTGATTTCTCTCTAGAATGTGCGCTGACCAACAGGGGGTGGCGCAGAATGAAGGAAGGCCCCGGCCAGCAACCAGGAGGCCCTGATTGGCCCTGATTGCCAGCCAGACCTAGGGACCCGACCCATGCATGAATTTCATGCACCGGGCCTCTAGTGTATAATAAAATCAAAACCACTAAAGTTAAATTCAATGAGAAAAATGGGTGATTTAAGTACATTTTCTTTTAAATGACTATGCAAAGGTCTTGTATCTCCTTGAGTATGAAGGTACAACTTTCTGGAATTGGGTGTTGTAGGTTCCTGGAATGATATGCTTCTTTGGGTTGTGCAGAATTTTCTCCCAGGAGACTTGAAAACTAATTTCTTATTTGAGATGGTTTATACATAACTCTATGAAGAAGAGGGAGACCGGATGGCCCCTTTGGGTTTCTTTAGGCTTTTACAAAATAATACACCATATCATACTGTGTTCTTTATCATTTATTTTTATTTCTGCCACTCCTTTCCCCAGGAACTAGGAATATCCTACTCGGCCTGTCTCGTACATTGCACACTTTCAAAACACAGTGTCATCTTTATGTACCTGATGGGCAAAGCCTAAACCTCAGGCCTGTGTCCTAGCTGCAAGGGAGGCTGGGCATTTGCATTCTACTATGGGGACTTTGGAGTCACAATGTGGGGATTTCCCCAGACAGACGACATCAATTCACAAGATCATGGGCCCTGTATATGTGGCAGATGTCATGACACCATTCCAGGCAACTTCGGTTTCCGAGTATCTGAAGGAGTGGCACACGGGCAAGGAAAGATAAAAGGTTTATAGCAGGTGTTGTGGGGTACCACCCATATCCATTGGAACTCATCATGTTAAGGTGCTTCATCCCTTCCAGCTGCCAGCATCGGCATCTCTTTGCCCAGGGATGAGTGCTGGGTGAATTAATACCACCCCAGCACTGTCAGTCAATCACTGAGCCCAGCTTCCTTGTCTCTTGGGTGGGATAAAGCAGAGGCTCTTGTTTTTTTTTTTTTTAAATATATTTTATTGATTTTTTACAGAGAGGAAGGGAGAGAGATAGAGAGCTAGAAACATCGATGAGAGAGAAACATCGATCAGCTGCCTCTTGCACATCTCCCACTGGGGATGTGCCCGCAACCCAGGTACATGCCCTTGACCGGAATCGAACCTGGGACCTCTCAGTCCGCAGGCCGACGCTCTATCCACTGAGCCAAACCGGTTTCGGCGAGGCTCTTGTTTTTTACTGTGCTCCAGAGTTTTTCCATGAGAATAAGCCCCAGTTGCCCACAGTGGTATCTGGCTTGACACCTGACCCTTTTATTACTTCCTTCCTTTCTTGGTCACACTTCCTCACTTGCCTAGTGGTGTTTCTCCTGCCTCTCAATATTTAACCTGCATCTCTCATGGGTCTGCTTTATAGTAAGGTGACCTATTTGCCATAGGTGCTCTCACATTTATTCTGAGTTCATTCTTTCAGTGCCATCATGCGGTTGTGTTTAATGAAGAAAGCGGGACGCAGTTACCAGCATGGGTGTAATAGAAGGCTTCTTGCTCACTCATTCTGAAAACTGTCATGGGGCCGATGCTCCCGGAGAGGTCCTTGAGTCCAGGGCTTCAGGCTTGACTGCAAAAGCCCTCACAGCTTCTCTTTGCTTCCCCAAAGGGTATTTCAGGCTACAAAAAATTGCCTCTAGAATGTCCTCTTGCACAAATTGCTGCTAAAATACTTTTAAAGGGTTCAACTCCTCTCAGAGCTCTTCTCTGCTCCTTTTGAGGTGGCAGAGGCAAAAGGGAGAGGAGTAAAATAACATTTTTGAGCCCTTACTCTGAGAAAAAGTGTAGGCTTCTGCCTCCTACGACTAGAGGGAGGTTAATTTCCACTTGGCTGTATAAAAGGAAGTAAAGCAATCACCACTCTGTCAGTTTTCTATCTTGGAGTTCTTCCAGGTGATTGTATATCTAGGGTGCTGCTCTTGAAAGAGCCTTGGCTGGATTGAGCTACATGCAAACCTTTCCAAAGTACTTCCCCCGGGGGGGGGGGGGGGCTCTTTTCTGAGAGAGCTTGCCTACAAAGATCGGACAATTTTGTACATTTTTTTTTTTTTTACCATAGAATGTTACATAGTTCCAGGACCCCTTCAAAGCATGCTCTCATAAGAGTGGCTTTGAACACATGGAAGAAAGAAGTCCCTTTTCAAAAGGTGCATTTTCCCCACAGGTTTCACTCTCCACCTGCTCCTGCTCTGGCCATCACTTCCACCCATCCATGTGTATGTGGACTTCCCACACTCCTGTCCTGTGCTTTTCCAGGTATAAAAGTCAAACACTCCTACTGCAGTACCTTTTCTCTGAAAACACTTGACCCACGAGTTCCACAAACACTCTGTTTTCAAGTTGTGGAAAATGGAGGCACAGAAGAGAGAAGTGCTGTCTTTCGAGTTACTTATGATGTGGAGGGAAGGAGAGCTGCCTCAGAAAAAGCTCCCTTAAGAATTAGACAGAAAGGCGCTTTTTTTTTTTTTATGGCACTTAGTGCTTGAAAAGAACCACTAGAAGGGGCCAGTGTGGAGGATGCTTGAGGACGAATTCAACAAATGTTGCGGAATATGAGGTTTCGTTTTATTTTTTCCTTCCTCTAAATTATCCTTTGGAAAATAAAAGTTGCCTTATAGTCAGCTAATTTTTGTTGAGTGCCTACTATGTGTTAGACAACGCCCTAGACCAGAGGCCAGCAAACTTCTGTAAAGGTCCAAATAGTAACTATTTTAGGTTTTCCAAGTGATACAATCTGTCAGAACAGTTCAGCCATTATAGAGCAAAATAGTCACAGACAGTATGCAAATAAATAGGCAGAGGTGTGCCAATAAAACTCATTTATAAAACCTTTATTCACAAATTTGGCTCCCAGGCCATATTTGCTGATTCCTGCTCTAGACACAGGGGGATACAGAAGTTAACAAAATAATATCCCTGCCTTCAAGAAACCTACCTTATAATGAAAGTGCTGCTTTAAAATCAGAATCCTTGTCAATGGGTACTTGTGGCTTGAGATTAGACATTCAGATACAGCACTATACATGGATTCAAGACAGGCCTAAAAGGAAGTGGAGACACTATGCTCTGGAAATTTGTGTGAAGTGACCCCGAAAGCGGCTCTAAAAGACACTGATGTCAAACGCACTTGTGATGAGTTCAAGTAAAATTATGTAACATGAGATTGACAAAAGAAATATTTATATTTCTAGATTGATTTTGTAGATGTAGTTTAAGTATATGTGTGAGTACAATGAAAATACTAACATTCTAAGTAGAAACTTGACTATTAACATTCTGGAAATCATGTATTCAAGTTGGCCAAAATACATTTGGGGAAACTTCTTTGGGGAGAGGGCAGATCACTTTCTGTTTTGTCCCTGCAAGCTGTCATCATCTCCTCACTCCTTGATCTGGCTTTCTCCCTGCTTCTACTCTTGCTCTCCAACCCCCATGGACCACTCTATAAACTATCAGAGTGATTATTTTAAAATGAAAATCAAATCATGTGACTCTCCTGTTTATGACCCTCCAGTAGCTTTCTCAACTTTTGGAATACTATCCAAAGTCCTTTCTGGCCTTTACATTTCTCTCCAGCCCCATTTCTCACTCCTTCTGTCCTCCTTCACTCTGATCCAGCCTTACTGCCTGGCTGGTCCTTAGCTTAGGACCTTGCATTTTTCCCTCTTTCTGCATGAAGCTCTCTTGGATAGCCATGTGTCTGTCTCCCTCACTTCATCCAGGTCTCTGCTTGAATGCCATCTCCTCAGAGAGTCTGCCCTGACTGCCCTATCTAAAGAAACCCTTAGTCACTCTTCATCTCCTTTATCTGCTTCTTTTTCTTCATAGCACTTATTGCTCTCTGCCTTTGTATTTTATGTATTTACTAGTGACCCACGCACGAAATTGCGCGAGACCCAGACCTGTGGGAAATTGCACGAGACCCGGGGACCCCAGACCCCGCCGCGCTGTGGGACTCCCCCGCGTCCCGCTGCGCCACGGGACCCAGAGTCAAGCCCCTGCCCACCTGCACGCGCCTCGCCGTGCACACAGCCTCCTGGTGACTGATCTTTGGTCGTTACGGCGTTAGGGCCACTGGGTTTTTATAATATAGATATGTCTGTCTATCTATATCTATCTATCTATCTATCTATCTATCTATCTATCTATCTATCATCTATTTTTTTCTCCCATTGGAAAATAAGCTTCATGAGGGCTTTGTCTTTTCTCTTTAACACTAAATTCTCATTGTTTAGAACAATGCCTTGCATAGAGTACACAGTCAATAAATATTGAATAAGTGAATAAATAAGTGAATGACTGTATGCTACCTATTTAGTACCAATTATGGGCCAGATGTCATTCCTGCTTCTTCAGTGTATATTATATATGTAACTTCTTTTATGTATGTTAGTCCATGTGTGATACATAATGAATAGATCCCACTTTAGTGCGAATTTATCACAGGTGTTATTTGAGAGTATAAAATCAAGTAAAAGAAAAATACACTTGTCTTGTGAGCCTCTCTTGAGCTGTGGTATGGCTTTTATTTTATCTTTGGTTAAGTCCAGCCTTCTCAGTATCCCAGGACGAATCCTCCTCTCTCTTCCCTGGGGGCAATAAAAAATTGTATGAGTTCTCCCTTTGCTTCCTGTCTTCCATTTGCAGAACTCTTTTTCAGCCATCTCTGTAGAATCGAAATTTCCTTAGAATACTTTTCAGGGATTTTACATTGGATTGGATTTCCAGGATTGGGAAATTCCATAGTGACCAAGCCCAAACTCTGGTGTGACCCCTTTTCTGACCTAGAAAACCCTTTAGATTGCTAATCTATGTTTCCTAAGCTAATGTTTTCATGAATGTTTGCTATTCCTTTTTGGTTTAAGACTCAGACATATGTCTTGAGTTATTTTATTTCAAAAATTTACTGATTTATTTTATTTCAAAAATTCTTTTAGTATCTGTATTGAAGCATGCTGAGCTGGAGTTCTCAGTCAGAAGCTAAGACCTTAGCTAAGAATTATTACAGTTACAGAGCTCAAAACTGGCAGATAATTTCTTCTCTATTTTGAAGAATTGTTGGCCAGGTGACTGAGTCCCTTCGTAAAGAAGGTAGCACATGGTATGGTGACCTCTTCATTTGATATTCTTTTCCCTCTGCCCCTACGCTCACTTCATCCTTCATCTGGCTTGTCCCACTGACAGCTCTTCCCATCTCACCACTGACCTTTGCCTTTTCCACGTGTTCACTTTGAATGATCACATGGCCCCTCCATTGTCTTCTTGTTTCCAGGCATTGTTTTGTCACCTTTTAGGCTCATTCAGGTATTTCCTGTTGATGTTTCCATCTTCCAAATGATACCTCATGCCCTCTGTGTGAGTTGGCATTAATCTTAATGATGATTCCCAAGTCCATGAAGGATTTCTTTCACCCCCTGGGCCAGGCCACATTCTAACTCTATACCTTTCTTTCTGAGAAGCATATCGCTTTAAACTCTTTTATTCCTCCTTTAGTGTGAGCTTCAATTGTTTGGATGCTCCAATCCAATTTCTATTCTAGGTACTCTCAGTAAATAGCGCACAGATGAGGTTATGTGCTCTTTGCACACAGATACCACTTCTTTCCTGATTTAGCTCCTAGAAGATGTGTTTCTGGGATGAAGTGAAATCCTCCATGCCATCCTGCTTGTCTCTGGTTCTTGCTAAGATTTTTCCAAAGGAATATTTATGTCTCTGTGCTCTCATCAAGATAGGTGGCTTGGGAATAGACCAAAGAGATACAACTCTTTGGATTTTAATGCTGACTTGGTCATTGCTCTTCTCTGCAGTTTTTGAGAGGTAATGTGTTAGTGGCTGAATTAGCTTCTTAGTAAATGTGCCATTAGAGGGGACTAAGTTTGCTCAATGAAGATTATTTCCTTTTAATTTAATTGTTACCCAGGATATTTCTTAGAGTTTGTTTGAAAAATTATGAATATTGTAGCAATGCTTTTCTTCAGATTTATCGTAAGATGGTAAATGCTTCTTGCAAGAAATTGGGGACATACAGAAATATATTAAAAGCAGCAGCAGCAACAACAACAACAATTCATCTATAATTTCACCATCAAGAGCAGCGGTTCTCAACCTGTGGGTTGCGACCCTTTGGGAGTTGAACGACCTTTTCACAGGGGTCGCCTAAGACCATTGGAAAACACATATATAATTACATATTGTTTTTGTGATTAATCACTATGCTTTAATTATGTTCAATTTGTAACAATGAAAATACATCCTGCATATCAGATATTTACATTACGATTCATAGCAGTAGCAAAATTACAGTTATGAAGTAGCAAAGAAAATAATTTTATGGTTGGGGGTCACCACAACATGAGGAACTGTATTAAAGGGTCGTGGCATTAGGAAGGTTGAGAACCACGAATCAAGAGGCACTCTTAATATTTTGGCAGTCCCCCGCCCCCATCTTTTTTTCTAGTATGAAGATAGATTCAGTGCAACTATTTCTACCAAAAGTTAGCAACCCACAAAGTGATATAAGACCACAGCAAAAACCTTGAAAGATTTGCCATCGCCTATCATTTTAAATACACAAATCACTTCTATTATAGAAGGAGTAGATATCAGCACTGGAAGGGATCTTACTCACCTTCTAGTTTGACCACTTCTAATTGATACATGAATCTCCCAGTTTTCTAGAAAGTGTCATGAAGTTTCCTTTTGCTGGACTCTGACCTTTGCTCTATGGTTCTTCCCTAGAATGAGTCCCCTCCTTCTCTGTAGGTTTAGGTGATCCCTCTTGCGAGTCCCTTTCCTAAAGCCTTACTTAACTACTTTAACATGAATACTTTTGGTTTACTCTTTCATCCATTTATTTATGTATTCATTTCAGTAGGGCAATACTGTGAGTTTAGAATACAGTGCCTGTGAAAGCTTGATGGTTAGTGAAACTCTATTTCAAAGATAATAGCAGTTTTCTGTTTTTCAGAGGTAGAGATTTTATATTGTGGAAGGTGGGAAGACTGTCCTCTCTCTTTTTCTTTTGATCTGGGGACTCTGACATTTTACTATGCCTTTGGTAATGCAAAGGCAAAGTGCAGATCCTGCTTGGAAAGGACAGTTTGAGACTTATGAGGAGGGAGCTAAACTCAAAATGATGTAAAGTGTTGTTTATTGTGACAGTTGAATCTCTGCAGTGATTGTTTTGATACTGACAGAGAGACAAAGGGGAGAGTTCCTCCCCCAGCTGGAGTGAAGAGGGTGTCAGGTGTTGGTTTCTAGGTGGGAAGCTTCTGTCCATGGAGGTAGTAGGCTGGCTTGGAAACATGGTGGCATGTGTACTAGGGGTCTAGGAGAGAGATGCCTTCAGAGGCATGACTCCATGGGCTCTGGGAGCAGTGATTACTCACACCGAGTTCTGTGGGGTTTCCTTGTATTGTAACTCCTCTCTGGTACCCTTAAGCTTTCAGTAAAAGTGCTGAGCACACAGCTTGCCTAAAACTACTAGTATGTGTTGGAAAATCAAGGAAGAGTCAGTGTCCTCATTTGGGAAGAATTGGTACTGAGAGTTCTCAGGTGACCTGGAGAAGCTGGTTATGCCAAGCAGTGAACCTCAGAGAAGCCTAGAGTAGTATTCCAGATCTACACCTGACAAGTGGCAGCTAAGGTGACTCCTGGGATACAAATGTATCTCTCAGACACCCCAGAAATACCTGGGGAGGGAAGCCACAGTGCAGACTGGACTTTGCAGAAAGCAAGATAAGGTGGAACAATGAGCCCATACCATTGTTTTGGAAACAATGGAAACAAAAGGAAAGAACACTCCTAGGGCTAGAGAATGGAATATGGCTTGGTTGTACATGTCTTCAATAAATTTTTGTTGAGTACCTACTCTGTGCTGGCACTGTTAGGCATGGGAATACAAAGATGTCTAAGACATAGTCCCTGTCCTGATAAAACTCACAGTAACATTGTACTGCATTATCTTGATGATAACATGGAAATACAATACAACAGGGCAAATGTGGTAACAACACCACTTAACTATGAAGGATGGGGTATCTGACTCTGCCTAAGAGGGTGGGAAGGCTCAGGAAAAGTTAAAGGATGATGTGATGTTTAAGCTGAGTCTTAGTGTATGAACAGGAGCTTAGACAGATGGTGAAATGAGTTTTGGGCAAAGGGAAGAACATGAGCTTGTATAGAGGTGTGAAACAGCATGGCTTTTGAGGGAAGTAAACTAGTTTAGTAGATGAGAAGGGTAGAAGGCCTGGTTGGAGTGGGCAACTTGGGACAGGGGACAGGTGGGAGAAGTGTCTGGACTCGCAGTGGTCGGCAAACTGCGGCTCGGCAAACTGCGGCTTGCGAGCCACATGCGGCTCTTTGGCCCCTTGAGTGTGGCTCTTCCACAAAATACCGACTTCTGTGCATGGGCCACGAAGTTTCAATCGCACTGTATGTGCGCGCTCGCACGTGGTATTTTGTGGAAGAGCCACACACAAGGGGCCAAAGAGCCTCATGTGGCTCGCAAGCCGCGGTTTGCCAACCACGGGTCTGGAGAAATAGGCAAGAGCTTATATGATATATTAAGGTCTTTGGTCATATGTACATAATGAGGTATAAATTTTAAAGATGTATGCTGAGGATTTCCATGATCAACTATATCTTTGAAAATAAGTTATTCTGTGCCAGTATGAAGGATATCTTAAGATCAGATTCTCTAGAAGCAGAGCATGAGTTGGGGATTCTTGTATAAGTGATTTACTGAAGGGTGCTCTCAGAGGAAAAATATAAGAGAGTGAGGGAAGTAAAACAGGGCAAAGGAAGAAGCTGGACAAAGATGTAGTTTCAAGAAGAATCTAGCTTGATATGGGAGGGAAGGCTCTGGAGCATGAACTACAGAGGTTGTCCTGTGAACCCCCCACCCCTAAAGGAAGAATGGTGTCTTAGGTATCTCCAGGTAAAATGGCTCCATTGGCTGTCTTCCAGAGAAGGGTGTAGGTGTGAGCTGTTAGCAGCCCAAGACTGCAGCCTCTGGGGGATGAGTGCATCAGTCAGTAAAGGGACCTGGGTGGGGCTCCAACAGCATTAGCTCTAGAGCAGTGGTTCTCAACCTGTGGGTTGCGACCCCTTTGGCAGTCAAACGACCCTTTCACAGGGGTCGCCTAAGACCATCCTGCATATCAGATATTTACATTACGATTCATAACAGTAGCAACATTACAGTTATGAAGTAGCAACGAAAATAATTTTATGGTTGGGTCACAACATGAGGAACTGTATTTAAAGGGCCAGAAGGTTGAGAACCACTGCTCTAGAGGATGAAACAGAATCATCCCACTGGAAGTGGAGAAACAATTAAGAGTTGTCAGGAAAAGTGTTATTTGTAGCAATGAAGAGAGAAGGACATGGATTTAGGCGATATCTGTGTGACAGAATTGATGGTATTTGGTGAATAATTGAATATGATGGTGGTTGAGGAGGAGAGAGGATTCCAGGTGTCTTCTCAGATTGGGGCTTGGGTGACTGGCTACCTATTGTTAATCTCTAGTCTAGGGATCCAGGTGAGGGGTAGAATTGTGAGTAATAATGCTCACAATTTTGAACAAGTTTGGATTTGTTCTCACCGAATTAGGGTTTCTTGATGACCATTCAGGAAGTGATGTGGACCGATAAAAAATGGCATTATGGCATTTTCGAGCTCTATTGAAATCCAGCTCAGGGGAGGCATATATTACTGAGGTGCTCATTCTAGTTCCCAGATCCAGTTTCCCATCAGACTTTTTTGACAAAGAATTAGTGGATTGAAATAACAATGCTGTATTTCTTGAATTTGAGACTGGGAGGTTTGTTGAGTGAGAGACATAAGTAGTCTATTGTTTTTTTTCTTTCTACTGCCAGCCTGAGGTTTCAATCAGGACTCTGAGTGCCAAGCCTGAGACCTTATCTATCTCTTCCTCTCAGCATTGCTGTGTAGGATCCCCAAAGGGGTATGCAGGTATCTTCATGGACCTCCTCTTTCCAGGCACTTCTGAATGGCTCTGAGATGGGGGCATCTAAGCAGAGCTTTAAAAAGAGTGGAGCAATGGTTTTATCTACACAGTTCTAGATACTTTACCCTTAGGGGTAACAGAGCAAGAGAAATTTCTTCTACTATCAGTCTTTGTAGTCTTCAACCTTATAGATTCCCAGGGGATTTTTTTGGTGCCAGCAGGCTGTCCCCTGGTAAATCAAATGGGCAAGGCAAAAACATCTGGGCCTCACATTTCTGATTTGCCAAGTAAATATGGAAATGGACTTAGGATAAGGCTCTGGGAATACCACATGTTTGGGCTATGGAACAGCAGAGTTCCATGTTGACTCAAAACCCTTGCCTTCTTTCTCTATGTACCAGACTTGCCTACCGAGAGTCCACTTGAGAGTGCTATTGCCTTTGACTTCTAATGGGTTAACTAATGCTCCTGGAGGGTGCGATGGAGAAACATACACTCTGAGCATGTTCAGTGTTCCACAGCTCTACCTCAGGCAGCTGACAGGTGGTGATTTATACCATGAAATATTGACATATTCTGATGAAGTACCCTGTTATTGAGATATTTTGGCAGACCTAATATTTCCATCTCTGTGTAACAGAAAGATTTTCACTGACATTCTTACGTTATGCTGTTCTGTTGTGAAAAATGGCATTTTCCATCTCTATTGAAATGTACTTTACATGTAATAAAATTTGGTAGTTCCATATGTATGGTTTGATGAATCTCAATCACATCAAGACACAGAACAAGTCCAATATCCTAAAACGTTTTCCCCTGCCTCTTTGCAGCCAGTCCCTTCCTCTGACCCTTAGTCCCAGGCTACCGCTGATCTGCTCCTCCACTATCATCTCACCTTTTCAAGAATTTAAAAATGGCAGTAGATAAAAGGAAAAATTTGCTCCTGTTAGGTTAGGTGCTGGTGCTGGACAATTTGAATGGTGCCTGCCATGCAAGTTTTTAGGTGGTGCTCACTCTCAGCGACATGCAAGTACAGGGTCTGCACTTGCATGACCCAGAGAATGAGTTCTTTCTTAAATTTTGCACTCTAGATGGCTCGCTTGTTTTATTCTAGTCTCAGCCTTGGTGGAAATTTGTAAATCACAGAAATGGCACACATTTCATTAGGATGGGGAGAGAGCCCACAGCATTTTTTTCCCATTGACAAAGCGGGTCTGCTTCTGTTGGCATTGGCATGTAGAATAAACTGTAATCAGCTGTCTCAGGTCTGATTTGAACATATTAGTTTTCCTGAGGGACATGTCAGCAGGTACAACCCACATGACAGGGACTGGGGAGATAGCGGCAACGATGCTAATTTGAAAATACTTCTGTGGTACTTAGCAGGGTGTGATTTTAATTCATTTTTTGTCCCTTGATAATCATAAAGTGCTTTCAGCCTGTGAATATCCCTTTTTGACCGGCATGCTCATACTTCATCTGGGACCACATTTAATGGCCATGGTGTTGATGGGCTCACAGGGGAATTGTGTAAGGTACAGATGTTTGCTTTGTGGAGAGAAACATGCCACTGACACTAATTCACATGGCTGTTCTGTACAAGGAACTGGAGATCTGAATACTTGCCTGTGTACAATGATTATTCACACAGGCACACATGGAGCTGGTATTTGCAGAGTGCTGTGGGTTTATCCAGAGTTTTATTACCACTGTTTAATTTATTTCTTGAAATAATTCCATAAAATTTACTGAAGCCGTTTGTGTGGTGGAAAGAGCATAATCTGTGCCAGATTGTTCAGATGCTGTCTTTGCTGCTTCACTAGCTTTGGGATCTTGGACAAGTTACTTAATTTCTGAGCCTCAGTTTCCTCACTTGTAAAATGGAGATAATCATTCTTACAGGGCTGTTGGGAGGCTTAAATAAGAAACACATGCACAATGCCTGGCATAGTACCCAGTATGTAGGGGGAACTCAATAGATGTTGATTCTTTCTACCCCATGTCTTAGACTGGGGCCAGTGCTCCTGTTACTAGAGCCCAGGTGACTCTTGACAATCACTCTGAGTTTTGAGGGTCTGATTATTTAAATTTTTATCTCACAAGCTTGGTTTTCAAGTAACCCAGGGTAAAAGCATTATCTGAGATCTTTAGATTGAGGTCCAGAGGGCTTGGGAGGGGATGTGGGTGAGGCTAGGGCATGAGCCTAAGTTGAACCCCTGGGCAGTCTCCTCTCCTCTTTCCAGCCAGTGCCTGCAACAGGCTTACCTGGAGGAGAGGCAAATTGCTTGTCTCCTGTAGCCACCCTGTGATTGCTGGTGGCTCCTTTCTGTGAGTAGACAGTCTCTATTTTTCTTTCCTTTTTATTCCTATTTCTTTACCTGGTACCAGGGACCTTCCAACTGCTTCCTGATTGTCCTGACTCCTCCTGGCAGCCCTCTACCCACCAGGACTTGTGGGCATAAGACGCTGGTTCTGTGTTCCTCTTGTCTCGTCCATCACCTCACTCAGGTCTAAGAAACACTGCTGGTTTGCTGCATCCAGAGAAGACACTGGTGATGCTATTCTTTAGTCCCAAGGGCATCAGACAGTGGGAATTCCCAGCGCTGGCTCAGGTCGATTAGGGATTTATTGTTTAGATTGAAAGAGCTTTCCACACTCCTCAAGCAGACCATTCCTGGCTCTGGGATGGCTGGATGTGGAGTTAGGGGGTCAGAGTGTCTGTCCTGGCTCTGCCATTCACTAGTTTAGAGCAGCCATTTAACCTGAGTCTCATCTCTCTCGGAGGTTAAATGGGAGGAATAATAACAACTGACAGGATTTTTATTCTGTGTGAACAAAGAAAGCAGGTGGATGAAAAGGAAGGCATTATTATTATAGGCCATTGCAAACTCCTTCAATTGTCCTCATACCTAGCGGGTGAATTTTGGTCAGACTACTCTGGCCACACTCTCTTGGATGCCGATGTTCTTTCCTCTCTCCAGGAATTTCATAGGATGACCTACTGTATTCAGTGGGTATGTGAACATCTGCCCATGGACATGTGTGCGCTCTTTGCCTCTGCTGCTTGCTCTCTGCATGGAGGCTTATGCAGAGGGCTGGCCACGGGAACCTCCATGGGGATTCAGACATTCTCTGTGGTTTGAAGGGACTCTGCAGTGGAGACAGTAGGGTGTGGGGCTGGAAGTGCAAGGAGAAACTACTTGCAGAAGGAGGGTAGAGAGACATTGTGGGCAGTGACAACATCACTGTGAGTCTGGATTTAGTCTCTCTTATTCTAGAAACCCACCAGCCACCACTGGGGAATTATTAGGCAGGCCTCTTAAAGGTTCTTATTAATGAATTTGCCCAGCGACTAAGAGATAGATTCAAAGTGTATTGTTCCAAACAGATAAAGCTTAGTTGTTACAGGCAGAGACTTCAGTAAGATCTGTTCTCTCTTCCATGACATCATCTCACATGTTTCTTCCTGTCCTGTCTACTCATGCCATCTTCCTTCCAAATTCCTTTCTGTCTCTTTAATGATCCAGGCTGCTCCTGACACCTCTGGGGAGATGGTAGGAAGTAGTCTCCCCTGCTGCCAAATCCAACCTCTGGGTCATTTATTACTTCAGAAGATACCTTCCTATTAAAGCACCAAGGCTCATGTTTCCCTGTTTCCTTAAGGAACAAATTCCATCATAGTCAAGGCCACACAATTAGGTGTATGGGACCAGAGCAAACACATGATAAGACAGAGCCTCATTTAGTGGGAGTTCTGACAGATGCCAGTGATTGCTTCTTGAAGCAGCAGCCAGTGCAGTATTGTATTTGTCCGTCCCTCCCTCCCTCCCTCCCTCCCTCCCTCCCTCCCTCCTTCCCTCCCTCCCTTCTTCTCTCCTTCCTCCTCCCTTCCTTCTTCCCTCTCTTTTTCTCCATTTCTTTTTCCCTCCCTCCCTCCCTCCCTCCCTCCCTCCCTTTTCTCTCCCCACCCCTCCTTCCTGCCAGCAGACATTTCTCCTAAGCATTGGAGACAGAAATTTTCTGGAAAAATGTGAAGAGCAAGAGGCTTCCTTTTTGCCCTTGTAAGTATAAAATGAGTTAAATCAGGGTTATTTTGAAAGATGAAATGATAAGAAAAGGTAAGTTCATTCATTTTATTAGATTTTAGGTAGCACTCAATTAAAACTGCTAGAATATTTGGGGGCAATCATACTTTTCCTTCATAGTATTAAGTAATTCTTCAAAATAGAGCAGTTAT
Organism: Myotis lucifugus; assembly: GCF_000147115.1. NCBI lineage: Eukaryota > Metazoa > Chordata > Mammalia > Chiroptera > Vespertilionidae > Myotis > Myotis lucifugus. Next base: position 4,894,311 of record NW_005871071.1, on the reverse strand, counting down.
TCATTAAGCTTTTTCATTTATTCTTCAAGAGGATTAGAATTATTTTTATAATTGGGCACAGAGCTCACTAGCATGGCCAAAGCAGCAAAGAAATTGTAGGCATACTCTTCCAGGAGTTTGTTTCCAGACCCCCGCCTCAACCTCTGTGAGATTTCCATGGCTGCTCTGTGCCCTTAATGACTTGGTCATCAGGGATGGGTCAATCAAGGCTCATGCTGTCGTGGGGGTAAAAGGACCAGCTGGGAAACCATTTGTATATTTTACAGAGAAAAAGGTTAAAGAAGGCAAAAGAATGAGGGCTTCTTAAAGAAGCTTGGGGGAACATTACAGCTGGTACCGGTACCGTACCTGACCTGGCCTATAGCTTGAAGCCTTGCTAGATACCATCGCTTCTCTTACGACAAAGCCCTGATTCACTAAACACCCTTTTTATAGTAATATCATGGACCTTGTATTTTTCATCCACCCTTGCTCTTTGTGTCACCCTGTTCCTGCATTTATGCAGCTCCTGACCTTTCCTTAGCTTTCTTGTGCATTTCTAGGATCAGTGGATGGATGGGACTTCCCTGGTGTTGACCTTTGCTACTGCTAGGGCTGGCTTGTTCTCTGGGTTGGCCTCAGGCTGGTGGTTCTGATCACAATGGGCCAAGACTCTCTTAGCATTGGTCCAGCCTATCCTGGGTCTCCATGACAGGCAAGCCCAAGAGTGGTGCTTTTAGTGTTAACCATTACTTTTTTCTTCAATAGTGACTGGAGATCTGCTCTTAGGAACATCCACAAGAATTTCAACAGTGAGCAATATTGGGCTGGGTGACTGCTCTTGTATTTCTGCTGTGTTTACATCATAGGAACCCATGAAATTTAGGGTTTGTAATTTCTAGCTCTCCCAGCATAATTTTGCCTGGCAAATAGCTACTAGATCAGATCTAACTACTAAGACCTCAAACTCAATTAAAATCATAATCTTCCCAAATGTTGCACCTTTCTCTTATAGTTTTTGCAAGGGGCTTTTAATTAATAAGCGAGGTGTTTGCAAAAACCGATTTCTCTCATTGCAGACGTGACAAGCCATAATTCCTAATAACAGAGTTACCTTTCCCCACTTGTCTCAGCCTGGAATGAAGGAGCTCTGCTGTGATTTATTACCTTGCTGCAAAACCTTTGATAAGTGGCCACCAAATGGCTCCTCATTACTCAAAACTCTTCCAATTCCTTAAACTAAAGTCCTCCCCAAACCTCACACAAGCCACTTGTGTTCTAGGAGAAATGAATCAGGGACCTTTCTCACTAAACTATTTTGGAAAAAAAATCATAAATGAGAGAGGAGAAAATCTTGTTTGCTAAAGGGCTGCTGGGTGAACTGCCTCTTGGCCTTTTGATAGCATCTTTGAGATGGAAATGGCCAGCTGCCTGACCTTCTGTTCAGTGACCCTTTTTGTACAAAGTCAAATTGCAGCCGCCTCACAGCAACAATTCACCTATGGACACAAACAGGATTTCCATTTTTCCCTCTAACCTTTTTTTTTTCCTGGTGCATTTGTTACCGTGAACATTTTTTTTTTTTTAACTACCCACATAAAAGACATTATGGTTAAAAAAGAAGCCCTTTGCATCAAAAGGATTGTAACTCATAAAGATTTCAAAATACTAGGGAAGTGTCTATCTTTAATTCAGCTCTCTATCTGAGCCTTTAAATGTATTGTAATGCAAAAAAGCCAGTGAAAAGACTATATTCTGGAACAGTTTGGGGTTGTTAATGTTAGTACTCTTTTCTTGCATTTGAAGGGAAAAAATAGTCTTGGTCATATTAAAAAGGGAAATTACCTCACCTCACGGTGAACAAAAGGAGAAAGGAAAGGCTAGTTGTATTGATACAATGATGGTGGATCTAGGAAAATAAATACCTTTATGTGCTTTCTGTAGAGCAATGCTGAATTGGAATTAGGAGTCAGTTTTAAAACGGGACCAGAACCTGGTGGCCCTGTCCCTTGGGATTGTGGAAAGCCTGTGGCTGAAGAGGCTAGGATGGAGAGAAAGAGGGAGCCCTTTGACAGCCCCGCTCCACTCCCCCAGTGTTCCCTCTTCCTTCCCTCCCCAAGTCCCCTTTCTGCTCTAACTGAGCAGAACTTCTCACTCAATGCTGTGTGTCAGCACACAGATGGGCTTGGGGAATGCTCAGGACCTGCAACCTGGGGAAGCTGCGATGCCCAGGGCTGCCCTGACTCAGACACCTACACCCCTCAGGCTGTGTTCTTCTCAGGTGCAGAGAGGCCTCCTGCTACCCTTCGGAAGCATGTGGGTGTCTGTCTTCCATGGGACCGGAAGACAGAGGCTCACCCAGTGGCAAAGGGGAAACCTCTCCTTCCTAGGTTGGTCAAGGTAGTTGAAGAAACTAGAGTGGGATCTCATAGGGTTTGATGGTAATAGGGAGGTTCTGATTCAACAGATATTTATCAGTCCCTGTAAACTAATTCAGTCGCAAGGAGGTTATATGCAGAGAGAGAAAGGAGCAGATTCGAAACAGTTCTCAGTTTGGATGCTGGCTTGGCCACTTCCTAGCTGTCTGACTGTAACACATTATTTATGTCTTGAAGCCTCACTGTATCACCCATAAACTGAAGGCTAATACTTGTCTCATGGGCTGATGTGAAGATTAGATGAAATGATGTATGAAAAATTGCCAAGCCCAGAGCTTGATACATAGTAAGCACTCAGCAAATATTCCTTTCTTCTCCTTCTTCCCACTTAACAGGCAAGGATTTGAAGGAAATGGCTAGATGAACATTTGAATCCAGGTTAAAAAAACACTCCACAGGTCCTCCTTGTGTACGTGGACCAAAGGATGTGAAATTTTCACCAAGACTTAAGTTTTAAATAAGTGTCTTCTGCTTTTTTTCCTGGCTAAAATTGGACAGGTAATGATTACAATCACACAGACAAAGGGAAAAAGTAAAAGTATTCCACTCGATCACCGGCTTACTGTGGGGACTATTTCACTATGCCACCTTGGGTTCACACCCTGTCAAGAAACTAATTATCCTCCCCTCCCCAAATAAACCACACTATAGAAAACTGAAACATGTTTCTTCTCCCCTGCTACTCCTTAATCCTTTCATCTTAATACTTTATTGTTTACTGCCAGCAATATACCATTTACATATCTCATCTTACTGAATGCAAACCTGTTTTCATTCCTGGTGGGTGTGGCTCAGTGGTTGAGTGTCGACCTATGAACCAGGAGGTCATGGTTCGATTTCTGGTCAGGGCATATGCCCAGGTTGCAGGCTCAATCCCCAGTGGGGTGTGCAGAGGCAGCTGGTCAATGATTCTCTCTCAGCATTGATGTTTCTATCTCTGCCTTCCTCTCTGAGATAAATAAAAATATATTAAAACAAACCCATTTCACAAGTCATAATCGGAGCATTTGTGATAGTTTACATTCTTTTATTAATATTTTATCAGCATATATACCTATATCAGTATAAATACCTATAGCCTTGGCCAGAGTGGCTCAGTTGGTTGAGTGTTGTCCTGTGCACCGAAAGGTTTTTGCTTCGATTCCTGGTCAGGGCACATACCCAGGTTATGGGTTCGATATCTGGACTCCTGGTTGGGTCATGTACGGAAGGCAACCAATCAATGTCTGTCTGTCTGTCTGTCTGTCTGTCTGTCTCTCCTTCTCTCTAAGCATGTCCTTAGATGAAGATTAAAAATAAACAATTCCAAATAAGCAAAATCCAACCCCCCACCCCCAAACCTTGTAAATTGTGACATTTAGTCACAACTTAAATGATGGTAAGTAAGTAATCCTTCATAGTGGGTAAACAGAACAAGGAGCCTGAAGTTTGTGCAAAACCCAAACTATAATGGCAAGTTTAAGGGTTGGAAAGCCCCAGCTAATCTTTTCCTTTGCTCTTCTCTTTTATTCAGCTTTTTAAAGCTGGCTCCAGGCAGAATTGCAATAAAGACTCCTTGCCCACTGTGGTTCATCAGCAGTATCTAGCGCCAGAAGTCCTGTTTTCATACCGATAACCAGATATCAAAGGGGCTTGAATTTGTCTGGCTGTTTCTGATAGAGATCTGAACTTTCAGAGGCCTCACTGAACTAAATGTATGACCCTCAGGAGACAGGACCATTGTTACTTGTGGAACACAATCTTTCTGATCCCACGTGAGGAAGCATGTTTCTTTCAGAGAGTAGGTAGGCATCATACCTTTTGTGTGCTCTTTCCCTGTGAAAAAATCAAATCAAATCCTTGTGGCTACTAGAGTTTTTATACTCTGACATCATGAAGGCAAATCATTTGATGAAAGTGAATTCTTGTGGCGCTTTGGACTACTTTAGAAAGCTGGAAAATGTTTTTGAATTTCCACAAATATGAATGAAATTTCAAAACTCTGTATTTCACCCATACAGTCAGACATTTTACCTAGTCCTTGGATTAACTAAGACCTGAGTTTATACCAACCCTTCTCTTTGTCCCTGTGTTTGACACTTAGAATGACACCCAGTGCATGTTTGTTGAATGAATGAGTGAAACTAGAAATCTGGACAGGGGTTAAATTCATAGATTTGTTGGTACCTCTTCCATGTACTTATTCTCATAATTAGGGATTTAGAAACTTTTGAAAAATTGGAAATGCTGAAAAGTTTTGGGAGTATGTGGATATAGGTCCCTGCCTTGCAAATAACTCCCGTTATAACTGTGGACAAGTCATTTCAATTTGATGGGGCTCAGTTTTCAAATCTGTAAAATGTGGTCAGTACCCTCTCTCACGGGCTCATTCTGACACATCTCCATATGGCCAAGAAGTGGCACTGGATGCTCCTTACATCTCCTCCTAGGATCCAGTTTCTCAGCATTCAGACTCTGGGCAGGAGCAGCAAGGATAAGTATTCTTAGTGTAGGTAGGCATTTGAGTAGATGGCTCTGCTGTGAGTGTTTATGTCCAGGCTGGGCTGGGAGAATCAGCTGGTTCTTTCTTCAATCCATGATCTTCTAGAGGACACCTTTGGGACTATGTGAAAGTTCATACATTGATTAAATATGCCAGCAAGACTGATTTTATGTGTCCATCTGCCTACTTAATACTTTTACTTGGATCTGCAAATATTTTCTCACAAAAATACAAAACCAGACCAAAAACATACCTGTTCTTCTTTGATGTTCGCTGTCTTAGTTAATGCTACCACCCAAACCCCTGGCATTATCCTTGACCTCTCCCTAAATGCACCACTACATCTTTCTTAATTTAAGCCTTCATAGATCTCTGAGTTTTCTCTACTTCTCCCAGTCTTAAAAGCTGCCTTTCTAATCTGAGTTACTATAGTTTTCCTCTCTGTATGGCAGCCACCTTGTAACTGATCTTCTCATCTCAACCCATGTCTTCCTATGGTATGTATCACCATCAGAGAGACAGTGGTAATGCCCTCCAGATTAGAAATTGATCTTACCTTCTCTCTGCTTTATCCTTTGTATGGTCAACCATGGCATTTTGGATAATGACAAAACTTAATATGTTCTAAAAGCCTTTTGTAGTCTGGTACTTGCCTGATGATTCCTTGACCTTTGTCCTCTGCCCTCAGAGACCTTCTCTCATGCAGCATGCTCCTCTCTGTGGTGACAGTGCTCCCATCCTGCCCATATCTCAGCTCAAGCACTCCCTCGTCAAGAAAGCCTTGCCTGACTCCTCTCAATCCAAATGTGTTTGCTCATCCTAAGTTCTTGTAGGAACATAGGCTTTTCCTCTGAAGGACAGTTTAGAGAGACGTGTTAATGTGTTCAAAGTTAAACAGCTAATGAGCAGTGAAACTGCTGATAGAACCTGATAGAACCAGGATTCAGAATTGTGAACAATTCTGAATGCTTTACTGCTAACTACTATCCCAGAGATGTGAAATAGGTGTCATCTCACATGGTTATTTTGATTGCAATACTGTGATGAAAAGGATTCTGAGGTTGCATCCTGATACAGGAGAGAAGTGTATCATGATTGATTAGTGATGCCTGCCCCAGGTGACGGATTGGAGAGTGAAAGTACACAACGTAGGTATTTGTCCTATGCAGTTGCAATAATGTGTAATGTAATACTATTAATTTAAAAAATCAACAATAGAACCTCCTTTAGGTCAGAAAAATGAGGAGCAGAACCCAAGCCCCGTTAAAAGGATAGAGAGCCTTGAAATGCTGTGTTCTTGAAGGGTGCTAATCAAGCAGTTGTGAAAATCACTCCCATTTCTTACTGGAATGGTCTCTTCTCAAACTTCTTTATCCTATCTGCTATCAAGACAACTTTGATTGGCATGCTTCTGTATACTCTTTATATCAGGAGGCAGGACTGTCAGAAGCAGATAGTGGAGATAGGGGCATGCTCCAGGACTTTGTCAAGCACACACCTCCAAGAGGCCTTTTAGCATATACACCATGGAAAACCCAACTCATTTTCCATAGCGAATTCCAGGAAGGTAAGGGTGCAGGTAATGTGGGGTGAGACTTCTTGCCCCACATTTCAGGATTAGGGTTCAGCTTTAGCCACTTTCTCCTCAAGCCCATTTGACTGGCATCTCTTTGAAGATCTGGGATTTATTGTATGTATCTATGCAGCTGCCCTAATATACTCAGTACAGTGTTTGACACACAGCATTTCATGATTTGATCCATTTCAGTTGTGGAAGGACAAGTTTCCCAGGCTAAGGCATTGCCTATTCTCCACCTAATGAGTTCATTACCCTGCTCTGTCCAGTACCCATGATCTTATACTAGGTATTTGCCATGAGTGTTTAGGCAACTGTCTGCTGTTGTAGTTAAGAGCTTTCTTTCATCTTGAGCAGGAGGCTACACCAAGATCATATAAGCACAGTCAACTTACCTCAACTCTGAGCAGGCACATGCATGTGAATCTGTGCCCCATCCTGATATCGAGAAGAAAGGAACAGAGACTATAGCATTTCAGGATTCTGGTTCAAGATTATGAGTTCCTGGTTTAGGATTCTGGCTGGTGAGGATCTGAGTTCTTGTCTGTTTCTTTAAATCCCTTCTGCTTCCATGTTGGTAAGTGATTTCTCATCAATATTTTGTCATTGGATTCTAAATGTTGGTGTGCTCCTGGGGACAGTGTTCAGTTCACATCTCTTCGCTTTACTGTTTAATCTCACTAGTCGCCTTATCTAGTCCCATGGCTTTTGATGCTGTTAGAAGCTGGTGATTCCAAATTTTATATCTCTACCCCCAAGAGTTCTTTAAAACTTAGATATTTATATTTAACCACTGCTAAACATTTCCATCCAGGTGTCTAACACAACATTTTAGATTTAAAGTGTGCAGATCAGAGACTTTTATTTCACTCCAAATCTGTTTCTTCCTCAATCTTCTGTTCTCAGCATCATCAGGTCAAAGGTCTGTTTTTCCTTCACATTTCATGTCCAGTCCATCAATAAGCCTGTCAGTTATATCTTCAAAATATACTTCAATTCTGACTCTGTCTCACCACCTCCCCTACCACCATCTTAGTACTGGCTTCCTTCATCTCTTATCTAGACTAGCAGTAGCCACCTCACTGATTTCCTTAATTCTACTGTCATTGGTCTCTATTTTCTTTTCCATACAGTTGCCAGAATAATCTTTTTTTTTAAAGAAATAGACTTTGTTATTTTTTTAGGGCAGTTTCAAGTTCACAGCAAAATTGAGAGAAAGGTACAGAGATTTTTCATACACCCCCTGCTCTCATACATGCATAGTCTTCCCCATTATCAACATCCTGCACCAGAGTAGTACGTTAGGGTTTATTCTTGGTGTTGTACATTCTATGAGTTTGGACAAATATATAAAGATATGTATCTACCATTATAGTGTCATACAGAATAGTTTCAATGTCCTAAATATACTCCAAGCTCTGCTTATTCATCCTTCTTTCTCCTCAACCCCTGGAAGCCACTGATCTTTTTACTCTCTCCATCATTTTGCCTTTTCCAGAATGTCATGTAGTTGGAATCATACAGTATCCAGCCTTTTCAGATGGGCTTCTTTCTCTTGTAATATGCATTTAGGTTTCCTCCCTGTCTTTTCCTGGCTTGATAGCTCATTTCCTTTTAGTGTTGAATGTGCCACAGTTTATTTATTCTACTGAAGGACATCTTGGTTGCTTTTAAGTTTTGGCCATTATGAATAAAGCTTTTATAAACATTCATGTTCAGGTTTTTGTGTGTACATAGGTTTTCAATACCTTTGGGTAAATACCAAGGAGCAGAATTGCTGGATCGTACAATAAAGTAGTTTTATAGGAAACTGTCAAACTGTCTTATGAAATAGCTGTGCCATTTTCATCCCCATATAGCAATGAATGAGTTCCTATTGCTCTACAGTGAATGATCTTTTAAAATTGTAATAAAATCATGTCACTCCTGTACTTAAGATTCTGCAAATGGCTTCTTATCACACTTAGATTGAAACCCAAAGTCTATCACAGCTTACCTGGCCCTGAAATTATGGTCCCTTTCTGCTTCTTTAAACTCTGTTACTCTTCATTCACCATGTTCCAATGACACCAGTCTTCTCTCAGTCTCTTAAGTGTACTAAGTTCATTCTTGCCTCAGACCTTTGTACTCGCTGCTCCCTTTTTCTGAAATATTATCTAAAGTAACACGCCAACCCCACCATCTCTTTATTCCCTGTATTCTTCATTGCACTTACCTCTACTTGAAATTATAGCATATATTAATTTGTTTACTTGCTTATTTTCTTTCTCCCCCGTTACAATGTAAATTCCATGAGGTTAGGGATTTTGTCAATTTCCTCATGGCCTAGAATAGTGCTGGTATGTACTAGATGTCCAATAAATATTTACCAAATAAATAAGTGAATAGATTTGTAATCCACAGCTAATTTTCTCTCTCTGGATGGCAATTTGCTCATCTGGAAAATAAGGGATTGAATTAGATGATTTCGGAGGACCTGTTCAGTTTTAAACACACCAGGAGTATATGAGAAATTAGCAACTTAGTAATAAAAAGGAGCCTAACTTCATTATGAGAATAGGAAGAATATTTTAATAATTCCCCCTTTTCCTTATTTATATTTTATTAATTTGATTAAAATGTCTTTAAGGGCCAATTGTATGCCCAGCATGAGGTTGAGAAAAAACTCAGAGTTAGGGAAAGACTTCTGTGAACTGGAGAGTTTTATAAAAGAGGAAAGGTCATGCTTTGGGCTAGAAGGTGGTAGTTGGTTTTATGTTTGATCTAACCTTTAACTATTCTTAAGAAGGAAGTGGCATGCTAAAAATGTACTATCTGGGAAATTATCTGTAGACTCTCTCCCAGAATTGAGCTCCCTGAATAGATTTTGAACTACTTCGGGTGGAGGTGTGTTTTTTCAACTTTATTTTGAAGCACCATTTCTAGCATACTCTAGATCAGTGGTTCTCAACTTTCCTAATGCCATGACCCTTTAATACAGTTCCTCATGTTGTGGTGACCCCCAACCATAAAATTATTTTCGTTGCTACTTCATAACTGTAATTTTGCTACTGTTATGAATCGTAATGTAAATATCTGATATGCTATATGTGTTTTCCGATGGTTGCGACCCACAGGTTGAGAACCGCTGCTCTAGATGCTAGAAGATTATCTAAGATTATCTATTGGATGAAATTGTGTTAGAAGTTGAGCCTGAGGGGTTAAGAGGTGGAAGCCTAGTGAGTATTTCTTGTTGCACTGGCTTCCACACACTGTCTCATGAGGTGGGCAGCTTCAGTATCCTCACTGGCTGGGGAGGAAACTGAAGGTTAGATGGGTTCACAGCTCAAATTCTGTAGTCAAAGCTTGGACTTGAATCCAGAGCATCCTGCATTCCATGGTGGCTTAATGTGAGAGGACCTGGTTTCATAGCCAACACATACACTCAATACGCAGACATGCTTATATGCCATCCCCCTTCCGGAGTTCATAATTACAGCATAATTCAATCTGAAGTTTTCTCCCGTAAGGAATTAGTATTCTATTCGGTAGCTACCCAGATTCCAAACAGTGAAAGCTAACCATCAAGAGCTTGATTGAATGACCCACCTGGAATTGTTTATACTTCATTAACGCTTTTCATAAATCATGAGTTTGACAGGTTACTGGCATGGACTTTCCAAATCTCATAATTGTGTTTTGTTTTTCCCTTGCTTCATCAGTTTCCTTTCATAGGCTGACAGCTTAGCAAATGTTACTCGAACTACTGGCTATTGCAGTGACTACTTCTGGTGTGAGCACCTACTATCTGCCCAGCACTACTGAAGGGTCTAAAGACTTAGGCTGTATGCAATCCTGGCTCTCTGTATTAGCTGGATGACCTTGGCAGATCTCTGCTGTCATACCTGTAAAAAAAAAGATAATATATGTCATGGTAAGTATTTCATAAGGTCGTTAAGAGGGTGACATGAGATAATAAGAAAAAAGAGTTTGGTGCAGTGTCTGACACACAGTATGTGCTCAATAAAAATGCTCATGATTGTAGTTCTGTTATTAGTAAGCCCCAAGAAGACTTGAACATTCAGAGCCGGGAGGGACCTCAGGTGACCAGCCCCTAGTTATAGAATGATAGCTATCACCCTTATGTCTATCTATAATAACTGATTTTGGGGAAAACAAAGAACTTGAATTAATCTATGTCATTATTTGATTTTTTACGTTGGTTGGTTGGGAAGTCAAGCCAAGATTATGGGCTGTAATGAAGGTGTTCAGAGGAGTGGTGCTTCCTATCACTAGGTTCTAACCTCTATGAAGGCTTGTTTTTGTATTCTCAGAACCTACTATAGTGGCATTTAATAGATTAACAGGCTTTTACTAACTCTCTGTTGAGTGGATAGAAAAATGAGGTAAAATAGGAGATAATTCCATTGTTTACATCATGCTTTCCTACATATATGTTTATATATGTATATATTTGCTGATTAGAAAAGTATTATATGCTTCTTGTAAAAATTAAATAATACCAAAATATATGAAGAAAAAAAGTCTCCTGATATTTTATCCCCAGAGGTAACGATTGTTAAGGATTTGGTTTCTATTTTCCCAGATTTAAAAAATACATATACTAACATATATGTATTTTATAAAAATAGCTTCATACTTTCAATCTGTTCTACAATTCATTTTTAAATTTAGCTGTACCTTAGGAAATTTTTCTGAATTAGTTCCTATTAGTATACATTTCTTTTTAAGGGTTGCACAGCTTTTATCACATGATTACATCATGCATTTTATCTATTTCTCTCTCGATGGAAATTTATATTGGTTACCATTTTTTCACAAACTATATTATACAATACTTCAAGAAATATTCGCATTCATATCTTTGCCTTGTTGGGAAAATAGTTCTAAAACTTTAAGAGTGGAATTGCTAGATGGAAGGATTTGCACATTTGAAATTTTGATGTTGTGTAATGTGGATGAATTGGGAAACGTGGTCAGTGCCAGCCTTGCATTGTCTCTGCCTGGAACAACAGGATGAGCTCCTTATCCTAGTGCTCTTCCACTTACACAATGATAAAGGATGCTGAAGGGGGGTCCTTAGGATGTTTGTAGGTTGTAGCTGAAGAAGATTGTTTTTATCTGGGCAGCTCATTCTCTCTGACCATGTAGCTTTATGGGGCAGATGTATGTGGAGGAATGAGGAAGGAAGGAGTTGCTCACTCAGTAGTCAAATGAAGTAAGTTGATGAACAAAAGAGCAAATATCTCCTATAAAGTAAGTCAGCCTGGTGTGGTGACATGTTTCCATAAAGTGTCAATATCAGAGCTGGGAAACAGAAAACATATTCCCCATTTGTGGGGCAAAATAGTTATGAACTGAACAACTACCCTGCCCACCCCCCCCACCCCCAGCATCCGTTTCCTATCTGTCCCTGACCCCAGCCCAAGATTGTGAAGTTTTATGTCTGGAAGGATGAATGCTTCTGCAAAATCATTACAAACCTGAACAATGAAGACTTTCTTATTGCAGTGAAGATGGAGCAGGGAGAAGGAAGGGCTGGAATCGGGATGGCTTTACAGCACTGGCAGGGATTTTCAGGGTGATTTAGTGTGGATTGATTTGCAGTTTATTCTGCAGCCATTGTTTGTAATATGCTTTGCCAGCTCATGTACCCTGAACCTTAATTGTTCTAAATTAAACTATAGGGACCAGGCAGCACACATTTCAATCAGAACGACAAAAAATTGCACCAAATCCCTTAGGGATACATCAGCCTCTGCTACGATGGGTTTGCACATAAGGGAAGAGCAGAAGGAGCTAACAGGAGGACATTATGCTAAGTTGTAATCACTCTTTCCTTTTTCTTTACCCTTTACTTTTTAAAAATTCTTTATTATTTAAAGTATTATGTAAGTCTCCTTCCCCCCCAATCCCTTTACTTTTTTTACCTTCTTATTTTATTCTTAATATATAAATAGTTCTTTTTTAGCTTTATCAAGATACAATAATTCATATACCAAAAATTGCACATATTTAATGTATACATTTTGATGAGATTAGACATATGCATACACCTGTGATATTATCAATACAACCAAGGTGCTAAACATATCCACCAACTCCAAAAAGTTTCTTGTGTTTGTGTGTGTGTGTGTGTATGTGTGTGTGTGTGTGTGTTTGTAAGAACACTAAACATGAGCTCTATCCTCTTAACATGTTCCAAAGTGCACAATAGACTACTGTTAACTCTAGGTACTATGTTGTACAGCAGATCTCTACACCTTCACTTCTTGCCATCCTCTGCTCCATCTGCTATTTCTCTAGAGCTCTGCCTCCATCTATTCTGTCTGATCTACAGACTGATCTCCTTGCCTCTGGCCCTTACCCCTTATTACCTGTCAAACACACTCTTGCAAAGTAATTTTCCTCTGGCACCATCTTAATCACATGATGCTGATCAACTCTATTGACTTGATCCAAAAACTATTAACAATTTCTCATCTTCAGAATAAAATGTCTTTTAGATAATTACCTCTACTAGATAGGCTTGTCTGCATAATTTCTCCTTCCTCCCTTGATCCCTCAATTCATTCCACTCTCAGCTCCCTTGCTGCCTTCTTTATCTAGTACCTAACAATCTTGTCCACTCAACAGGGAGATTCTTGCATAGTGTTGACAAAGCCTTCTGAATCTATCGAGGCTGCTAAACTATACGCCAGTATGTGTCACATAATACCTCTACATACAGGAGATATTGAATTAGTAATTTAATTAAATTATTATTTGCAGTTGCCCATTGTACCATTGTGCACTGTTTGTCCATGTAAATGTAGTCTATTGAGATCATAATCTCTTCAGTGCAGGAATAGTGACTGACTTGTTTCACAGTGCCATTTGCTTGTGGGGTTTTAATAAATAGTCTCAAGACATAGGCATAAGTGCTGTATGTGAAATTTGTAGACCAGGAAAGCTTTATAGCTCTCTATAAATTATGAGAGCAGCAAACGGGAATTAGGAATATAAAGTCTCCTTGGCATAAGAACTATTTGTTCTCATCTCCAATTGATGAAGCAAATAAATATGACTTGGGCTACTTTTTGAAATTTGCTAATGAGCTTTCAGGATTCCCCATTTAGAATAACTTAGGTTACAAAGAATGCATTATGCATGTTTTCATGTTTATTGACCCTAACATGGTACCTTGCCTGCCTAGAATAAATCCCTCACTGACATGATTATTTGTTTGGATTAGTAAATTTAAGGATTACCAAAACTAACATGGATTTTTAGTGGGTATGATGTTGAGTAAACTTTAAGGGTAGTATGCATTTCTTAGATGCTTTAATGGCTAAGAAGTTTGTCTACAGACATATTATGTCAGTTATGCATATACCAGTCCTTCCCTTCCTCCCTCTATCTATCCCTCCCTCCCTCTTTCTATTCCTACTAGACAAAGAGGCAGAGTTGGATACCTCTACCTCTCCTTTTTTTTCATACTAGTTGTAAGGGTCTTCCTGGCCTTGTGTGTCCTCAAAAAAGCATGATATGGGTATAAGGACCTTAAATATAAATTCATTGTAGATTGTTTGGGAGCTATCTACGTGTGCAGTTCTATCCAACAGAGAATGTTGTAGGAATTTCTTATCTATAACCTCAAACATACATTCTCCCAAGCTCACTTTTTTATTAAGGTCCTAGGGGCCCAGTGCATGAATTCATGCACCTTGAAAGGAACTGTGGGCTGCGAGGCTGCGGTAGGCACAGGGGTGGGTGGGACTTGGCCCATCCTCCGCGCCCCCGCCCGGCTCCTCTTGCCGTGGCCCCTGGTCCCCTGTCTGCTGGGGCAGCCCTGCTCCCACCGCTCCCATGCGCTGACAGTGCTGGCCCCGTTCACACCTGCTGATGGCATGGAGCAATTGGGGCCAGCGCCAGCAGTGGGTGTGAGTGGCGGCTGCTGCCACCCTGATTGCCCCTCAGGAGCAGGGGGAGGTGGAGAAGCCCTCAGGGGTGATTGGGCCGGCAGCCGCCACTCACACCTGCTGATGGCTCTGAGTGATTGGGACTGGTGCCAGGCACCGGCAGCAGGTGCGAGTGGTGGCTTCGGCGCCAGCTGCAGGTGCAAGTGGGGCCAGCACTGGCAGTGGGTGTGAGTGGTGGCTCCGGCACCAGCAGTGTGTGCGAGTAGGGCTGGCACTGGCAGCAGGTATGAGTGCCGGGTGGGAGCAAAGAATTTTCAGTAACCACCAGAGGCTCGCCCCAATGACAGCGACTGGTGACCTGCCTTGGTCTGGTGCCCCCACTCACCTGCTCCACCATCCCGCCGTGGCCAAAGCCCGGCATGTTTCGCACACGCCCCCTGGTGGTCAGTGCACATCATAGTGACCGGTTGTTCAGATGTTTGGTTGTTCCAGTTGTTCTGCCGTTTGGTCTATTTGCATATTAGCCTTTTATTATATAGGATAATTTACAAACAATAAAATTTTCCCTTTTTAAGTGTATAGTTCTACAAGTTTTGACTAATGTATAAGTCATGTGACCACTCCCACAATCAAGATATAAACCAGTCATGACATTCAAAAAAATTCCCTATTCCTCTTTATAGTCAAACTCTCTTCCCACCCCCACAGCCTCATAATCACTGATCTCTTCTGTGCCCCTATGGTTTTGCCTTTTTGAGACTGTCATATAAATGAAATACAATATGTAGACTTCTTTCATTTAGCATATTGCATCTGAGATTCACTCATGTTGCTGAGTGTATCAGTAGTTCTTTCCTTTTTGTTGTGTAGTATTCTATTGTACTAGAGGCCCGGTGCACGAATTCATGCATGGGTGGGGTCCGACCGGCCCACCCCGATCAGGGCCGATCGGGGGCAGGGCTGGCTGGGGGGAGGGGCTGCAGGCGGTTGACTGGCCAGCTTCACCCCCTGGTCGAACTCCCGGTTGAGGGGACAATTTACATATTAGCCTTTTATTATATAGGATGATATACCAGTCTGTCTATCCATTCTGAAATAGAATTTCAGTTTTTGGAGATTATGAACAAAGCTGTTATAACCATTCAAGTACAGGCTTTTGTATGAACATATGTTTTCATTTAACGTGGGTAAATGAAATGCAGTGAGATTGCTGTGCTATACAATAAGGTATATTTAACTTTATAAGAAACTAGTAAACTGTTTCCCAAAATGGTTACACCATTATGTATTTGCATCAGGAATGTATAAGGGTTGTAGTTATTTTAAAGCATTTGGCTTTATCAATTAAAATTTTTTAAAAAGCTATTCTGATAGGCATGTAATGGCATTTTATTGTGATTTAATTTGCTAATGACTAATTATGTTGACCATCTTTTAATGTGCTTATTTGCCACCCATATATCATCTTTGGTAAAGTGGTGTTTAAGTCTTTTACTCATTTTTTGTGTTTTTGTTTTCTTATTCTTATCATTAAGTTTTGAAACCATTTAATATTTTCTGTATATAAGTCATATATCAGATATGAGATTTGCAAGTACCTTTTCCCAGTCTGTGACTTACTAGTATCTTTCATTCTTGTCACAGTGTCTTTTGAAGAGCCAAAATTACTGACGTTTTAGATGTTCAATTTATCAATCTTTTTCTTTTATGGATAATGTTTTGGCTGTTGTATTTAAGAAATCTTTGCCTAACGCACGTCACAAAAATTTTCTCCTTTGTTTTCTTCTGGAAGTTTTAGGTTTCACATTTATGACTGTTTTATTTTGAGTTAATTTTTTGTGTGATATGAGTGGAAGTTGAAGTTTATATTTTTGCTTATGGGTATTCAAATGGTCCAGCATCATTTGTCAAAAAGCCTATATTTTTTTCCACTGGATTACCTTTGCACCTTTGTTCATAATCAGTTGCTGATATGTAGTATGTAGATTCTCTATTCTATACCATTGACCCATATGTTTATCCTTCTGCCAGTACCATACTCTTTGGATTGATGGTATATCAGATAGTGTGAGTTTTCTATTACGATTATTTTCAAAATTTTTTAGTGCATTCTAGTTCCTGTGGCTTTTTACTTAAATTTTAGAATCAGTTGGTCAATTTTTACAAAGCATACTGCTGGAATTTTTACTGGACTTAAGTTAAATCTTCAGATCAGTTTGAGGAGAATTAACATCTTAACAATATTGAGATTTTCAATCCACACTATATATCTCCCCATTTATTTGGTTTCTTTTTGTTTCTTTCATCAATGTTCACTAGTTTTTGTTGTACAGATCTTGCACAAATTTTTTTAGGTTTATGATATAGTATTTCATAGTTTGTGTGCCATTTTAAATGGCATTATGTTTTAAATTTCAATTTCCAGTGGCTCATTGCTGTTATATAGAAATACAATTGATTTTTTTTGTGTATTGATCTTGCCCAACTCACTTACTAGTTATAGTTGCTTTTTAAGAAAATAGACTTTATTTTTTAGAGCAATTTTAGGTTCATAGCAAAATTGAGAGGTAGGTACAGAAATTTCTCATATAACCCCTGCTCCCTCCCATACATGCATAGCCTTCCCCATTATCAACATCCTCCACCAGAGAGGTACATTTGTTATAATTGAAGAACCTATTTTGACATATCATTATCACCCAAACTCCATAGTTTACATTAGGGTTTACTGTTGGTGTTGTATATTCTGTGGGTTTGGACAAATGTATAATGACATGTATCCATCATTATATATCATACTTTCTTAAAATCTTCTGTGCTCTGAATACTCATTTCCTCCTCTCCCCAAATCCTGACAACCACTGATCTTTTTTTTTTACTATCATCATAGTTTTGCCCTTTCCAAAATATTATATAGTTGGAATCACATAGTATGGAGCCTTTTCAGGTTGGCTTCTTTCACTTGGTAATATGTATTTAGGTTTCCTCTATGTATTTTCATGCTGCGATAGCTCATTTCTTTTTAGTGTTGAATGATATTCCATTGTTTGGATGTTCCACATCTTATTTATCAATTCACCTACTGAAGGACATCTTGTTGCTTTCAAGTTTTGGTTATTATGAGTAGAGCTGTTATTAACCTTTATGTGCAGGTTTTACGTGGACATAAGTTTTCAACTCCTTTGAGTAAAAGCCAAGAAGCACGATTGTTGGATTGTATGATAGCGTATGTTTAATTTTGTAAGAAACTGCCAAATTGTCTTCCAAAGTGTACCATGAAATGAATGAGGGTTGCTCTTGTTCCACATATTCATGAGCATTTTCTGTTAGTCTTCCAGATTTTGGCCATTTTAATGCTATGTAGTGAAGTTGTAGTAGCTTTTTTGTCAGATTCCTTGAGATTTTCATAGACAATCATGTCACCTATGACAACCATGCCACTTATGAGGAGAGAGTTTTATTTCTTTTTATAATGTGCATGTTGTAATTGCTTTTTACGATTTTATTGCAGTGGCTAGAGCCTCCAGGTTGATGTTGAGTATGAGTGGAGAGAATTGACAACCTTACTTTATTCTCAATCTTGAGGAAAAACATTTAGTCATTCATTATTAACTATGACGTTAGCTTTAATTTTTTTTGGTAGGTGCTTTTTGTCAAGTTGTGGATGTTCTCCTACATTCCTAGTTTTCTGAGTGTTTTTTTCTTTTCCCATTAGAAATGAATGTTATATTTTTTCAAAGGATTTTTCAGCAACAATTGAGATGACATATGGTTTTATTCTTTAATCTGTTGATATGGTAAACTATATAAACTGATTTTCAAATATTGAATTAGCATTACATTTCCTGAGATAAATCCAACTTGGTCATGATGTGTTCTTTTTATATATTGCTAGATTCAATTTTCTAGAATGTTGTTAGGATTTTGTATTCTGTGTTCAATAAGGAATATTGGTTAGTAGTTCTCTTTCTGCTGAACTTCCCATCTGTTTATATATTATTTCAACCACTTACATTTGAGCTTTTAACATATGAATCAGAATTATTTTAAATTCTATGTCTGATAATCCCAACATCTGGGACATACCTGAATCTGGTTCCCTTGGTTGCTTTTTCTCTGAACAGTGTATTGTTTTTTCCTTGCTTCTTTATTGTCTCGTATTTTTTGGTTGATATCTGGACATCTTGTGTAGGACATTGGAGGCTAAAGAAAATATATGTATGCCTAAAATGGGCATATCAGGTGTGTGTGTGTGTGTGTGTGTGTGTGTGTGTGTGTGTGTGTGTATGTGTATGTGAGAGAGATTCTAGTCTGGATTTGATCATGTTTTGTTGTGCTGTGTTTACTTTCAGTGCATCATAAGGCTTCAAGTTCCTCTGGCATGAACTTGTGTTTAGACTGGGGCTAGGCTTCTAGAGATTTCCCCCCAATGTTTAAAAATTTTTTTAAAATATATTTTATTGATTTTTTACAGAGAGGAAGAGAAAGGGATAGAGAGTCAGAAACATCGATGAGAGAGAAACATCGATCAGTTGCCTCCTGCACACCCCCCACTGGGGATGTGCCCGCAACCAAGGTACATGCCCTTGACCGGAATCGAACCTGGGACCTTTCAGTCCGCAGGCTGATGCTCTATCCACTGAGCCAAACCGGTTACGGCTTAAAAATTTTTTTAAATATATTTTTTTATTGATCAAAGAGAGGAAGGCTGAGGGAGAGATAGAAACTTCAGTGATGAGAGCGAATCATTTGATTGGCTGCGTCCTGCATGCTCCCCACTGGGGATTGAGCCGGCAACCAGGGCATGTGCCCTGACCAGGAATCAAACTGTGACTTCCTGGTTCATGGGTTGATGCTCAACCACTGAGCAACACCGGCCGGGCCCACGCGTGTCCCCCCAACCCCCCCCATTGTTTTGTTCCATCATCAGCTGTAGGCCATCCAGTGAGCCTGCACTTCAGAGAATTTCTCATGCTCTTGTTTCTCCGGTTTTGCTTGCTACTCAATTCTTGCCAACCCAGTGTTGGAGAGGTGGGATGAAGAATCTGTTTTCATGGTTTGGCTTTAGTCTTTGACAGGCTTTGTGCTCCTAAGTCTTGATGGTGGGGTTTTCTCAGTAACCTGTCCCTTCCCAATGTTAGGTATCTCTAATGGTTTGGGACTGTCATGTTCTCCCCCCCCCCCCTCAGATAGAGGTTTCCCTCCCCTCATTCTCTCCCAGCCACAATGGGTCTTCACCTATGCTCGGAGGGTGACTGGGCTTGTTGCCCTTTCCCCAACAGCTTAGAGTTTTTATTTCCTTTGGACAAAACTATTGGTAGGACTTTGTTGTGCCTTTCCTGTGATGGCAATTGCTCCCCCTTCCAGGCCTATACCATTGAGGGTGTTTTTTTGTTTTTGTTTTGTTTTGTTTTTTCTCATGTTACCCCTGTCTTTCCTGTGAGATCTGTGAATGGGTGTGGATTTCTCTGTGTCTGTGTCTTCCAGAGGTTCTGTGATCTCATGCTGGCCCACTCTCAGCCTTTATCAATTGGTTAAAATTTTTACCTGAATTTTCTTATCTGCTTGTCTGGTAGCCATTGTCTGTCCCAGGTAAATTAGTGTTTGTATCCTGTTCTTTGGGGGAGGCATTTGTATTTTTTAAATATATATTTATTGATTTCAGAGAGGAAGGGAGAGGGAGAGAGAGATGGAATTTTCCTTACCTGCTTGTTTGGCCGCCATCAATGATGAGAAAGAATCATTGATCGGCTGCCCCACTGGGGATCGAGCCCACAACCTGAGCATGTGCCCTTGACTGGAATCGAACCCAAGACCCTTCAGTTCACAGGCCAATGCTCTATCCACTGAGTCAAACCAGAGGGCCATTTGTTTTTCCTTAGATTTCAGGTTACTTGTATTTTCTGTAACCTCAGCGCTTGTTTGTGTTACAAAATGTATGATTTTAATTATTATCTGGATTTCCCATTATTGTAAGAGTTTTTTTTCCAGCTTTCTACATCTTAAGTGGAATCTGGAATTTAGCAAGTATTATCAATGAAAGTTCAAACCTACTCCTTTATGTCCTCCACCTAATGCGGTTACTTACACTCCTTATAATATTGCTTTTAAGTATTACGTGGCCACCTTGTTAAGAAGGCCAAAATTCAACCAATCAACCAGTATGAATTAAAAGCAAGTCTGTGTCTATTATGTTATTAGGTAATAGATTTTAATCCGGGAGCCATTTCCATTGGACTGGTAGTAGTTGCCTGAAATGTGATGTTGGGAGGATTGTGAGACAAATTTTAGTTTTGCGTCTAATTGGTGAGCGCAGGATGGCCAAGGGAGAGCTCTGACTGTATATGTCTTCTTTCTTTGATTAGACCCTAAGGAAATGGAAAGAGTAGGGATGAAGGGAGAGAAAAGTTTATCTGGAGAAGCGATAGATATAGTTCTTAGCTATATTTCCAGTGTAGTTGGAGAGGAATGATGTGAGCTGGTGAGTCTGTGAGTTGCAGACAGTAGAGTAAACATTTAAACTGTGCAGGTATAGGAAGATGTGGACTTCGGTGATCTTAGAAGGCATGTTAACCCAGGAAGAGGACCATGACCAAGAGAGTGAGGTCAGTTCTGAGACTGTTGAGTCCTGGGTAATGGAGCATCTTATAAGTAGAAATGTCCTGTGCGGAGGGAAAGACCATGGGGGAGGCTGAGATGGCAGCAGCAGCAGCAGCAGCAGCAGCAGCAGCATCATCATCATCATCATCATCATCAGAAAGTTGATAGTTAAAAGCAATGAGAAGTTATAAGCTGACAAGGAGAAAGTATGTATGGAGAAGAATGAACTGAGGATAGACTTGGGGTTGGAGCAGAGTGGAGAGAGGACTAGCTGGTGAAGGAGACAGCACTGTGATGGCTGCACAACAACTGATATTTCAGACTCCTATTTGTATTTCAAGGCCCAGGAGGATCCATCTTCTTTAGGCAGACTTAGTTGTTCTCTCCTTGGTTCCCTAAGCCTTTGGTTTATACTTTTTGTGTAGCACTTAATACATTACATTATAGTTAGTGGTATGTATGTGCATGTGTGTATTTATGTGTGTATGTGTTGTCATTTTATTTTGTAAATGACTTGAAGCTTTGGGCTGTGTCTTATTGACTGCCTCTTACCATTGACTTACTTAGACTTGTACACCATCTATGCTTGAGTAATGCTTGTAGAGTTGAATTTAAAAGTGACATATCTGGCAAGAGATCAAGAGAAAAAGACTTGGGTTTGACAAGATATAAGTGAATAGTGACTTTCAAGGGAGCAATTTCAGGACAGTGACAGAGACTATTCTGAAGTTCTGGTTTTGTTCTGGTTCAAGGGTTTTAGAAATCATAGAGATGTGGTTACTGCTTTAAATCATCTGCAATCTTTCTACTTAAGCAAAAAATATTCATATCTATCTGGAATGTACAGCAATTAAAAATAGTAATGGATTTCAAATTTCTGTTAAGAAAATCTTAGAAATAGAGAACATAAATTTTTTTTTGAGCCCTAGCTGGTTTGGCTCAGTGGATAGAGTTTTGGTCCTGTGGATTGAAGGGTTCTGGGTTCTATTCCAGTCAAGGTAACATACCTTGTTGCAGGTTTGATGCTGGCCCTGGTCGGGCATGTGCAGGAGGCAACCAATCGATGTGTCTCCCTCACATCGTTATTTTTCTG
Organism: Myotis lucifugus; assembly: GCF_000147115.1. Classification (NCBI taxonomy): domain Eukaryota; kingdom Metazoa; phylum Chordata; class Mammalia; order Chiroptera; family Vespertilionidae; genus Myotis; species Myotis lucifugus. The sequence continues at coordinate 4,872,242 of NW_005871071.1, read as the reverse complement.
TCTCTCTCTCCCCATCCCTTCCACTGTCTCTAAAAATCAATGGAAAAATATCCTCATGTGAGGATTAACAAAACAAAAGAGTTTTTTTTTGATATGTTATGAGCAATTAAGTAAAAATATTTGCAAATGAATACTATAGTAATTGTGGAAGAAGGGAACATGCTCTGCTGGTTAGAGTAAAGCAAGATTCAGTACAAAGATCTAAATGTTATCTAGAGGTAAGTTAAACCCAAGAATTTTCTCCACTTTACTTGCTTTGACCTGAGATAATACTGCAGTCAGAGGAAACAGATATAAGCTTTTTGGAAGTCTTTCAGTTTCTTCACGCACATAACAGTCACCAGAGAAAGTATTTCTCCTTTTGTGACAGCTAATCCCTCCACAATTTTCCTGGGCTCTGTTCCCTGCCACCTACTCAGGGATACACTGTAGTAATTATCCTCTCCTGTGCCTAAAGTTTCTCCACCTCTCTTGGCTTTTTCTTCCAATTCAGACATGTTCACATATCTTCCACTTTTAAAATAAAAGCCTAATCATCTTGGATTTTTTTTTCTCTTCCATAACCTATCTCTCCTCAGCTCCCTTTCCAGTCAATGGAAGCAGTACCTTTCACTGAATGTCATCACTTCTAGAGTAATCTCTCCTCATTGAAAAGCAATGGAATCTTATATATTTATTTGTCTGGCCGGCTTTGCTCAGTGATTGAGTGTCGACCTGTGAACCAGGAGATCATGGTTCAATTCCTAGTCAGAGCACATGCCCGGGTTGCGGGCTCAAGCCCCAGTGTGGGGCATGCAAGAGGCAGCCAATCAATGACTCTCTCACATCATTGATGTTTCTCTCTCTCTCTCCCTCTCCCTTCCTCTCTGAAATCAATAAAATCTTAAAAAAAAGAAATCTCATACATTTAGGATATTTATTTAAGGGAAGTCAAGTTACCGGACTAAATAACCTCTCAGGGATGGTCAGCCTCACACTTAAGTAATGCTAATATGTTTAGGAAGTTCAGTGAGACATTTGGATATAAAATGACTTTTAAGAACAAACTTCAACTTAGGTAGCAACAAATGGTCACCATATCTAAAATATAGGGTTTCTAAAAAATCAAAACCTTCCTATTGGTCTAATTTTATAGTTAGAACATGGTGCCTAAACTAGGCATTCAGAAGAGACTGACACCTAATGCAATTGGCAATCATGATGCTCTAGAGCAGTGATGGCGAACCTATGACACACGTGTCAGAGGTGACACATGAACTCATTTTTTTGGTTGCTTTTTCTTTGTTAAATGGCATTTAAATATATAAAATAAATATCAAAAATATAAGTCTTTGTTTTACTATGGTTGCAAATATCAAAAAATTTCTATATGTAACACGGCACCAGAGTTTAGTTAGGGTTTTTCAAAATGCTAGCACGCCGAGCTCAAAAGGTTCACCATCACTGCTCTAGAGTGTGGTTTAACAAAAGTGTTGCTGCTTTAAGACAATTACAATTGGCAATTAAAGAACTTGGAAAATGAAAACTTATAAATTAACTAGTGTTGATGGTAGAAGCACACATAAGGAAATAAATAGAATTTGCATGTGGCTAAGTGATAGAGTGAAACTAAAGGGAAAAGTGAAAGCTGTTTGCTTGGAGTGTTTTCCAACAACAGGGCAAGCTCTTTGGGCATTGAAGAAGCATCATTTTGTATTTTTCAGGATCAGAAGTGCTGCTGCTGGGACTAAGGTTTCAGCAGAGGGTTCCCTAGACAGAATATTAAAACCATGAGTAGATTTTGGAGCTCCAACTAGTAGGGATCCAAATTTGTGGCTTTTATTACATCACATCTTTCAGATTTGCTGGGATTTTCTTCAGGGAGCAATAATTTCACTTTTCCATGTCTATTAGGAATTTTACCTATAACAATGTCTTTTTTTATTCTTGCCCAAGTGGTTCAAGAAAATGCAACTGGGCCCTTCTCACAGAAAGGTTGACTTGTTTTGCTAAAATGGTTCCTGAACTGTAATAAGCTATTGTGTACAGCTGTGAGGTTTCACATTGAACATCTCTAAGAGAGTTGAACAACTTCATGGTGTAACTACATACTTCATGATGGTTATGGTACCCCTGGAGTTACGCAACATTGTGGCCTTGCACAAGGTATGGAATGGAGATTCAAGTGGAGGATAAGCTTCTTAGGGACAGGCTGCTGAATGTAGCTGCAAAACAAAATTCAAATCATGATAACTGCTTGAAAGCTTTTAATTTACTTGTAGAGAGGTTTTACGGACTCATAGTCAACTTAATGTGGGAGTTCTTTATTAACTCAAATAAGGAGAACAGGAAATTATCCTCAAAAGTTGACCTTGAATGGGCTGCCAGGTGTCATGGTCTTTATCACTTATTTAGTGATCATGTGCTATGTGCCAAATACTATGTTAGGCACTCAGCTTTCTCACTGAGGTGATACTATACTAAACCTGTAGCAAGTTTGATTGCTTTATGGATTTGACAAATGATAAGAGAAGAATGACCAGAAAAATATAATAATTATATCCTATATAATAAAAGCCTAATATGCTAAGTGTCCGGTTGTCTGGTCGTCTGTTCAGCCAACCAAAGCGAAATATGCTAATGAATGCTAAGGCTGCTCAATGCTATGACGTGCACTGACCACCAAGGGGCAGACACTCTGACCTGTAGGTTAGCTTGCTGCTGGGTCTGGCTGATCGGGACTGAGCAAGACCCTGGAGCCCTCCTGTGGTCCCTCCCTTGTTGGCCAACTTCTCACGGTCCCTCCCTGGCACTGATTGTGCACTGGTGGGGTCCCTCGGCCTGGCCTGCGCCCTCTTGCAATTCTGGACCCCTTGGGGGATGTTAGAGAGCCAATTTTGGCCCGATCCCGCAGGCCAGGCTGAGGGACCCCACTGGTGCATGAATTCGTGCACCAGGCCTCTAGTTGAAATAAAGAATTGAATGTGAAAAAGCTTAATTTATATATATGCTAATTTGTTTCTTTTTTTTTCTAATTTATTTCTTAAAGAGCACAATTTCTATTTATCTTTTCAACATGTGCTGAAGATATTTAGCTGCAGTGTAATGCTTTCTGTTTTCAGAAATGCCAAGTTGCTCAGTGAAGTGAAGTGGGTTTTGCACTTCTGGATACAGAGGGATGGCTGTGTGACCTCTGGAAGTCACTTTGGTTAAGTTCCATGTTTTAATGATTCTTTGGCTCAGGACCAAACTCACATAATGTTCAGACTATAAGCCACCAGCATCAGTTTTAAATTTAGCCCAGACTTATGGAGTCATTATCATCCGTTCCTTGAAGCTACAAGCTATAAGTCCATGAAGCTAATAGGGACACAATTTAGTATTAAAAATTAAGACCACCAAATTATTGTGATATGCTAAATGATTTGTGCATTGGGCAGTTATCTTTAGTTGGGAGGAAGTTCACTTCTAAACAGTTTAATTTTTGATGTATTTCTTTTTTCCTTTTTGGTAGTTCTTCAGCCTAGAGTCTAGACTTTGAAGCTATAGAAAATGGAGTTTACTTCTTGACTTCACCACTCACTAGCTATGTGATAATCCTGTATAATAAAAGCCTAAAATGCTAAGTGTCTGGCCATCCAGTTGTCTGTTCAACCAATCAAAGTGTAATATGCTAATGATATGCTAAGGTTGCTCAGCTGCTCCCTACGGCATGCACTGACCACCAGGGGGCAGATAGTCGCTTGGTAGACCAGTCGCTATGATGTGTACTGACCACCAGGGGGCAGACGCTCCAACCAGTAAGTTAGTTTGCTGCTGGGGTCCGGCTGATTGGGACTGAGCGAGATGAGCTGGACACGTCCTGGAGCCATCCTGAGGTCCCTCCCTGGCTGGCCAACCTCTCGCATCCCTCCCTGGCCCCGATTGTGCACTGGTGGGGTCCCTTGGCCTGGCCTGTGCCCTCTTGGCAATCCGGGACTCCTCAGGGGATGTCAGAGAGCTGGGCCTGATCCCACAGGTCAGGTTGAGGGATCCCAGTGGTGCACCAAATTTGTGCACCAGGCCTCTAGTTGATAATAATTATATTAAGAGCTAACACTTTCAGAGAGCTTACTGTGGGCCAGGCACTGGGTCAGTGTTTCACATATTATTTAATTTATTCCTCTCAACAACTTTATGAGGTAGACACTTATATTATCCCCACTTTACAGATGAGAAAAAGATGGTTGAGAGCTTACACACACTCTCTATGTTACACTGATCCCTGGTCAGAATACCCTTGCCTCAATATTCCTGGGTAAAGAACAGTTTAAAGCCAAGTAGCAGAACTGAGTTAAGAACTCAGAATTTGGAGCCAGATTGCCTGGAATGAAATTTTGTCTTAGTCATTTACTAGCTGGGAAAGTTACTTAAACATTTTGTACTTCAGTTTTCTTATCTATAAAATGGGGATGATAAGAATAGTAATTTTACCTCTTAAGTAATAAAGAGATTTGACTGAGAGAACAGTTGTGAAGAGCCAAGAACCTAGTATATGGGACATGTCTAATAAATGTTAGCTACTGTTGAAGTCACACACCATAAGGCTGAAGAAGACAGCTTCTGGGATTAGTTACTAGAAGTTCCAGTTGAATCTAGAAACTTATTTATACTAAACTGTGGATGATTGACAGTGAATCAGTTTTTAAGTCGATGTGGACTGAGAGTATACTGTACACCTGCTTTTTTGTGTTGTTGTCCTTCCTGTTCAGGACACCATTTGCCAACAATTCTCTCCCTAAGCTGGTTCCATAGACCCCTTGCTCCTAGAAGCTGGGACTTATTGAGAGTGGCCAGGAGAAGGTGGAAGGTCATAGGTGTAACTGAGCCTGAACAATGCCTTCCAGAGCCGTGTGCTAGGGTCATCAGGATAGAGGGATAAAGTGAGAGTTACTCTCTGTGTCTTTACTAATGGATCCATATTTCTGGGTTAATAAAGGCTGGGCCTAAATGATAGCGTCTCCTCCTGTTTATGACTTGACTTTGTTTTGCCAAAGTTTAGAAAGAAACCAGAATTCACGGTATCCAGAGCCAGGCAAGGTCTGTGAGTGTGATGGGCACATTTCCCTCTCTAGGGAGACTCTGAGCTGCCAACCTTTATTCTCAGCATCCTTTTCTGAGACTCTCAACTCCCTTCCCCTCATCAGGAATTGAAGACTCTCTGTTTGGTCCTCTGGCTACTTTCTTGGAAATGAAAGGAATCAGAATCTGAATGTAAAAAAGACACTCTTCACAGATTTCAGGACATTTCTTAAGGATGGTCTGGAGCCTTCTTTTTATGCATTGACGGGACATCTTAAGGTGTATTAGAGTACAGATGTAGAGCAGGGCTTCTCAACCTCAGCACTATTGCCGTGTTGGGCAGGATGACTGTTTTTGGGGAGGGGGGCTGTTTTATGCATGTAGGAGATTTAGCAACATCTCTGGCCTCTACCCACCAGATGCCAGTAGCACCTCCCATGGTTGTGACAACCAAAAATGTCCTCCGACATTACCAAATGGCATAGATGGAGCAGTAGTCCTTGATTACTGGGGTTACAATTGTTCAGCATGAAATGGGCTGACTGTTTCTGTCTGAATCTGAGAACTCTCTCAACAAGTTCATTCATTCAGTAGTATTTACTTATGTATTCTGCTTTCTACACGTAGAAGTTGGTCTCAGTCTAGGCATTTGTATATGCAGACATTTGTGTGTGTGTGTGTGTGTGTGTGTGTGTGTGTGTGTAAAATACATGGCTCTTTCTGGGGAGTATCTTGCATTTTAAGGGGTAACATGGGAGCACAACTAGAGTTTTCCTACTCACCCACTGGGCGTTGGATCAAATGTGGAAATATTCCTGATGGAAATTTGTAAACAAAAGAACAACCCACACATAGGTGTCACCCACTCAAATTAAGGATTGCATCATGAATGCATTCTTTCAGTACTGGGCACCACGTGGGCAGTGCTGCTGCCAAGTCCGGCCACCTCCACTGAATGCAGATTATGGTATCTTTGCAAGGAAAACAGGATCATGGTCTTCCTGTAACTTACAAGGTCCTCTACCTTTGCTCCCAAAACATATAGGAGCAGCTAGTCTTCAAACAGCCCAAGAACCTGCCTTCCCATCTTTGTAGTAAAAACTGGGGTGTAGTAGTTCTGTCTGACTGGCTGACACAGTGGTTCAGGGTAGGTAGTGTGGCCAGGAGAGGAGTTGCCAGTTACGATTGAATCTGTTGGTATAAGCTGGAGGTTTGCTTATGGCAGGCACTCCCTGTTGTGGAGGACCAGATACGACCTGAAAAGCATTTGTCAAGGGGATTGCTGTCCAGTTGGGTCTATGGGGAATGCAATTCCAAGGAGAGGGGCAGCACCTAGATACAGAGGGAGCTGAAGATAAATACAAAATTGCTCAGGATAACCCTGGAGCTGCAAAGTCAAACAGTGCATTCTATCTTGGAGCTGAGGGCTGGGGCAGCTCTGACAATATTATTCCAATGTTGGAACCAGGAAAATGGGACTTAATGAAGAGCCAGGAAAGGTGGAGGAGCAAGAAACACCTGGGTGGTTTTAGTTAATTGGGACAGAAGCCCAACCAAAACACCTTTCTATTGGGGGCTAGGTGCCTGAGTGTGGGTGTGATGGTTGATCTAGAGGTCCAGAGATGGGACAGGGAGACTGAAATAGAAATAGAAGGTGGAGGAGATTAGCTGCTATGACTTTCATGGCAATCGTTAGGAATGAGGCCCTCATATATTCACCCCATCAATTGTTCATTCAGCAAACATTGGGTGTCTACTGTATGTGAAGCACAGAGCCAGGAAACTACAAGGATGTAACGACCTAGATTGAGCAGCTGGAAGTCTGGAGTAGAAGGTGTGGCATGCACACAAATCATGACTATAGGAAATGGAAGGTGTTAGGAGGAGGGAAAAGAGATTAAAGGAAGCATATAAGTAACTCACAATAGGATTAGTGATTATTTAAAGTATTTATTACACATGAAAAGCCCAGGAGGATGGATAGTGGGTGAAGATAGCTTGGTTAAACTTACTGAACCTCAGATCTCATTCTTATTTCATTTCTTAAGCTAAACAGAGGTTCATAGTTTGTCTGATTTCTCGTGGCTTTGGTTGTTGCTTGGGACTCTCCAGAAGGAAATGGCTTCCAACAGCTACTGATGCTTGTGCTTCTTTCTCAAGGTTTCTTTCTCCTCAGTGGATGCTTTTTCTGTGGGTATCCCATTTAGGGAAGCTCCTAAAATATAGAACGTGTGGACAGGCTGGGGTTTTACTCAGAGACCAACTTGGATGTGTTTGAAGATTCCATCCTGGCCCTCTGCACCCCCCACCCCCAGGGACACATGCTTTATACTTGAACTGCCAGAGAATTGGATTAAATCCTTTCTCTTGGCCCTCATTCTTAAGAGCATTTGTCTAGACTTCTCCTGCAATCTCGCCACAAAATAACAAAAATATTGACAAAAATAATGGAAAAGATGGCAACTACCCTGCCGGTAACCCCTCCCCACCTTAAGTTGTCACCACAGCAGATAAAACCTATTTTATGGGAGACCAACCTGCTACCACAATTCCTAAAGTAAAGTTTATTTGCACAGAAAAATAAAGGCAACTTTTTATTTGTCACCCCGCTGAGAAGAAATATGATTCCTGTCCCCTTGCTTCATATTAGCCTTTCTTTTTCCTGCACGTTTTCATCCCGTGGTGTCTGATCATTTTGCAGAAAGGAGGATTTCTGCTTTTGACCTTACCTCTCGCTGTTGTAACATTCCAATTTTCAAATGGTCAGTCACCATTCGCTATTTTTTTTGGGGGGGGGGCATGTTTCGAAGCTTAAGCATACAAGACTGGCCCACATTTTTAAAAGCTTGCTAGGTTTCCTGTGACAGTGGCTCCTCAGGAAAGCTATTCTTTCATGCAGCAGCCGCACCGGCATTGATCAGTGGGAAAGTTCAAGGCGGCAACTCATCAAGCAGGGCTTCAATACCAGATTCCAGACAAGGTCTGCAATAAATAAGAGCAGCAACAAAGAATCATATTTCCTTCTCACACAGAAAACTGGCAATGACATAGTTCTACATTCCAGGGTTCAGGCATGGTGTCTTCTCCCTGTACCTCGGGTTGAAAGGAGGATGACTTTCCTCTCTGAGAAGTTGCATCAGCATGCATTTTAGCCTTCCTTTCCTAAATGTAATTTTCAATGCTGCAGGTTGATTGGGGATTTTTTTTCAACTTGTACATCGATTATCATTTGGATTGTTCAAATACAACTAGTATTGTTTAAAAAACGTGTTAGATTTTCTCACATTTGTTTTAATTGACTCATCTCCCTTTTCCTCCTAACCCCTCTATCCCTAAAAATAATGTCTAGATTTCCATGTGAACACACAAAAGAAGGTTCTTTGACTGTAAGTAGATAGAAATTTTTTTTCTTTAAATGGCAGTGTGATAAAAAAATATCCACCCTATGAGTCCCTAATGGATTATTGCTATTGATTTTTTTTTCTCTGAAACGTGGAAATGTTACCAGATGGGGTGTCAGGAATAGGTGTGTGGGTGCAAATGCAGTTTATTGCTTGTTGACTAAAAGTCAGTGAAAACCCTCACCATTTGTGTGCTTGTGTCGCATGTAAAGGTGAATTTTAATCCCCAACCAGTACTTAGAGAAAGCTTCATGGGATGTGGTAAGTGGTATTTTTAGGGTAAATTTATAGTTGATATAAGGAAATAAGCTTTATGGCAGACTCAAGATACACGAAGATTTCAAGCATTTGTCCTCTCTGGCTTATTGAAACACAATTTTTGTTTTAAGTGAATGTGATCAGTGAAATTTACTTATCACAATCAGATTTCTATTGTGTCTATTTTCATCTCCACTCCCTCTGCAGGCTGTTCCTTTGAGCTTCCTCTGGGTCTCCTGTTCAGGGGAGTGTGAATCGAATTGCTGCCGGTTTCTGGAAGCTAGGTGTCTGTGTGTAACACACAGCCCCTGAGCCTTACCCTGAGGGACGCACTCATTGGGAAAAAAAAAAGGCTGACCTTCTGTCACTTTCCTTCTCCTCCCTTTTAATGATTCCTTCTCTATCCTTTTGAGAAGATCTTTCCAGCCCTTTGACCCCTGTTAGAAGAGGAAGGCTTAAACAGCTAAAAGTACCCTCAATCTCAAGGCTTGCCAAGGAAAGCTCAAGAGGCCTTTTAGGAAATGCCAAGACAGGAACCTCGGTTTTCAGTGCATTTAGAAGGCAGATCCCAGCACCATTTCCATCCTCATTTATTTTATAGCAGTAGTGGGTTTGTGTGGGAGGAGGCCCCTGCCTCCCATCCTCACTTGTCAGTGCCACTGGAATCGACACATCCAGAGAGCGGCTGCCTTTTAATGATAGCCCTTGGAGAGTGTGAGAGCCATTGTGCAGTTTGAAAAAGAGCAAGGAAAATGTATGTTTGGCGTGGGTCTCTAGGTTGCTACTTTGTGGGCTCCAGATTTGGGTGTAATTTTCATGGAAAAAAAACCATTGCTGGGTAGGTTGCTGTCCCCAAAAGGTGAGATACAGTGATTTCTGAAATGACACTGACAATTATGGGTCTCCAGTCTTGTTTGTGCTTTCTGATCTGACTTGATTCATGCAGTTAAAATGGTAGCCAACACTGATAATAGGGAGGTCTCAAGTGGTAGGCATTGTTCCATATGATATGATATGTATATTCAAAAACTGAATTCACACTACAACTCTGAAGTTAGGAACTTGGAAACTGAGGCAAAGGAAAATAAGTGCAGTCTTACCATAAGAAACTTTGTGTTAGAGTTCATTTCTGCCACTTATTAGCTCTTTGACTTGGGTAAATAACTTAGTCTTTCTGAGCTTAAATGTTCTCATCTGTAAAAGGGACTGCTGCCCTGGCCGGTGGTGCTCGAGCAGTGGTTAGGGAGTCAGCCTGCACACTGAAGGGTTGGGAGTTTGATTCCTGGTCAAGGGCACGGTACTTGGGTTGCAGGTTTGGTACCTGGCTCCAGTGGGGACAAGTGCAGGAGGTAATCAATTGATGTGTCTCTTTCACATCGATGTTTCTCTCCCTCTCTCTTGCTCTCTTTCTCTCTCTCTCTCTCCCCCCTGCCCCCACTCTCTCTAAAAATCAATGGAAAAACTATCCTCAGGTGAGGATTAACCAACAAAAGGGGGGCTGTTAATTCCACCCTTAGTGTTATCATGATAATTAAATGGGATGCAATAGAACTTGGGACCATGAAACTTCATCTCCTTTCCATTCTCTCAGCTTATTCCTGACTCTTCTCCAGGTGACCATCTTTCAAAAGTACTGATGAACAACAGCAAAAACAGGGTGAATTTTAGGCACTATGGCCAGAGAAAGGGGTGATTTTCAAAGGGATGGCTTACTTTGTTCCTTGGAGAAGCTATCGATAATCTTTTATCTGAGTCACAGATGTGAATTCAAATCCAGTTGCATCAGCAATTACAGATAAGTTGGGAGTGGCTAAAAGGATTAGCTATTTGGTCCCATATTATAAGGTACTTGCTATCATTTCTGCTGTAGAAAAGGGAGGAATAAAAGTAATTTATAAAGGTTCATGTCCTTACTTAGATTAACCAAGTGACCTCTTCTGTTCTCTTTATTTTATCTTCAGTATGTACATACATGCCTGTGTGCATGTATTCCCACACAGTATGCACTCATATGTTTACTACATTGATACTAAATTTACAAGTATAGCATATAATTAAAAATATTTTCCCTGATTATAAAAGTAATGCATCTTTATTGTATAGATTGAAAATGTAGAAAATATAAAGAAGACATTCATTTCCTCACCAGCACACAGAGGTAACCATTATATGCAGTATATTTTGGTGACTCAAAGTTTTTTCTGTATATATACACACACACACAAACACACACACATTTAGCCTATAGACTACTTTGTTACTTAATATTATATTTGAACATTTCTGTTTATCATTCATGTATTAGTTACTTATGGATGCATAATAAACTACTTCAAAACCTATGACATAAAACACCAGAATACTTATTTCCTTTTGTTCATGGTTCTAGGAATTGACTGGGCTTGGCTCAGTCATTCTTGCTCAGGATCTTTTCTGCACTTGTTCTCTGGTGGTGGATTGGGCTAATTATGTAGCTGAGCTTTGCTTGTTCACATGTCTGGTGCCTGGGCTGGAAAGACTCAAACCGCTGGAGGCTGGAACAGCTGGGTTTCTTGGACATTTCTTTTAGTCTCTAATGTGGTCTCTTCAGCATGGTGGCTTAAGGGTAGCCAAGCTCCTTACATGGCAGCTCAGGGCTCCACAAGTGCATGCCTGTGGAGAACGGCCGGGCTAAAGCCAACTCACCTTCATGACCTAGTCTAGGAAGTCTCACAGCTTTCCTCTGCCATGTGCTATTCACCACGGCAGTAACACAGCCCCCAAAGCCCACAACCAGCTCTCCTCTTAAGATCCATTGAATGGTCTGCATTTCCTATCACCTGTGTCACAAATTCAAAACAACACAGATTTATTTTCTTGCAGTTTTGGAGGTCAGAAGTCTGAAATGGGAGTCACTGGGCCAAAATCAAGGTGTCGGCAGGGCAGTGGTTCTCAACCTTCCTAATGCCGCGACCTTTTAATACGCTGGGTACCTGTAAGTGGGCGTATCTGCATGTGGGTGGACCCGCCTGGAGATGGATAGAGGAGTGGTGTCTCGGTTCCTAAGACCATCGAAAATATGTATTTTCCGATGGTCTTAGGCGACCCCTGTGAAAGGGTCGTTCGACCCCCAAAGGGGTCGCGACCCACAGGTTGAGAACCACTGCTCTAGGGGGAGATTCCAATTCCTTGCCTTTTCCAGCTTCAAGAGGCTGCCTTCATTCCTTGGCTTATGGCCCCTTCCTTCATCTTTTAGGATAGCAGCCTAGCATCTTCAAATCTCTCTCTGACTATGACCCTCTGTGCTCATTATTACAGTTTCTACCTTCGATTCTGGTCCTTCTTCCTCCCTCTTACAGGCGCCCTTGTGATTTCACTGGGCTCAGCTGTATAAATCCAGGGTAATCTCCCCATCAAGATCCTTAGCTTAATCACATCTGCACAGTTCCTTTTACCATGGAAGGTAATATATTCACAAGTACCAGTGATTAGGACATCTTTTTTTTTTTGTTAATTCTCATCCAAGGATATTTTTCCTTTTTTTTTTTTTTTAAGAGAGAGTGGAAGGGAGGGGGAGAGGCACAGAGAGAGAGAGAGAGAGAGAAACATGGATGTGAGAGACAGACACATCAATTGGTTGCCTCCCGCATGCACCCAGATCCAGGCCAGGGATTGAGCCTGCAACCGAGGTATGTGCCCTTGGCCGGAATTATACCAGGGACCCTTCACGGGCCGATGCTCGATCCACTGAGCCAAACTGGCTAGGGCAGGACATGGAAATCTTTGGCGGGGGCATTATTCAGTCTATCACAGCAGGGCTCTAGAAGAGTACATGTGACTAGAAATATTGTTGCAGGTAGTTTTGGGGAAGTACAATCTGCCACAATTAAATAACTTTAGAGCTTGCATAGTATTTTCTGTGTGACTGTCACAATTTACTTAGCCTTTCTTTATTGTTAAGCATTTGGAGGGTGTCCAATATAAAAAATCCTATAGAGGACAAACATCACTACACATAAATATTTGTGTAAATTTCTGATTATTTCCTTAGGATAAATATTAAGGATGAAATTATTATATAAAAAATAAGAATATGCATAAATTGACAAATTGCTCTCCAGAAAGGTGACACCATTTTCCCAGCAGCATTATATAAATATGCTTATTTTTCTGCATCCTTATAAACATTGAGTATAATGATTAAAAAGAACTTTGCAGCCCGACTGGTATGGCTCATTGGTTGAGCATTGACCCAGGAACCCAGGAGGTCGAGCCTCAATTCCTATCAGGGCACATGCCTGGGTTGTGGGCTCGATCCTCAGTTGGGGGTGTGCAGGAGACAGTTGATGGGTGATTCTCATTGATATTTCTGTCTCTTTCTCCTTTTCACTTCCTCTCTCTGAAATCAATAAAAACATATTTAAAAAACCTGCAAATTTAATAGGCAGAAAATAATCATCTTTCTTTTATTTGTACTTCCTTGATTATTGGTGAGATTAGAGATTTTTTTTCATATGTTTATTCAGGATCTTTTGTTTTCTTTTTTGCTCATTGGCTGTTCATAATTTTACTTATTATTTCCTACAGGGTGCTCATATTTTTCTTATCTATTTATAAGAATTCCTTATATATAAGAAATATTAAACCTTTTTCATCATTGACGCAAATAATAGTTATAGTTTCATATTTTATAAAATAAAAATCCTCCCTTCTTCCCTCCCTCCCTCCCTTCCTTCCTTCCTTCCTTCCTTCCTTCCTTCCTTCCTTCCTTCCTTCCCTCCTTCCTTCCCTCCCTTCCTCCCTCCCTCCCTCCCTTTCTCCTTCCTTCCTTCCTTTCTTCCTTCCCTCCCTTCTTTCCCCGCCTCCTTCCTTTTTATGATTAAATATTCCTTCCCTTCCCTTATATAGATTAGATAAGTATCCATATCATCCATATTTCTTTTTATTGCTTTATATTAATTTACACTTTTGGTGTTTAAGTGGTATCCTATATAATAAAAGCCTAATATGCTAAGTGTCCGGTCAACCAGTCGGCCATTCAACCAATCAAAGCATAATATGCTAATGATAATCTAAGGCCACTCAACTGCTTGCTATGATGTGCACTGACCACCAGGGGGCAGACGCTCTGACCGGTAGGTTAGCTTGCTGCTGGGGTCCGGCCGATTGGGACTGAGCGAGATGGGCCACACATGCTCTGGAGCCCTCCTGTGGTCCCTCCCCTGCTGGCCAACCTCATGCATCTCTCCCTGGCCCCGATCATGCTCTGGTGGGTTCCCTCAGCCTGGCGTGTGCCTTCTCACAATCTAGGACCCCTCAAGGGATATTGGAGAGCCAGTTTCGCCTGATCCCGCAGGCCAGGCTGAAGGACCTCACTGGTGCATGAATTTGTGCACCAGACCTCTAGAGTTTACATATCTATAGAAGTTGTATTTTATCTTAACAGTATAAAGGAATGCATGGGGAAAGAGATGAGTATAAGCAGTTGATTTGATTTTATTAAAAATAAATTGCCATGGAACTCCCATTTGACCCAGTGATCCCACTTCTAGGAATATATCCCAAGAAAACAGAAACATCAATCAGAAAAGATATATGCACCCCTATGTTCATAGCAGCACAATTCACCATAGCTAAGATCTGGAAACAGCCTAAGTGCCCATCAGTAAATGAATGGATTAGAAAACTGTGGTACATCTACACGATGGAATACTATGCTGCTGTAAAAAAGAAGGAATTCTTACCATTTACAACAGCATGGATGGAACTGGAGAGCATTATGCTAAGTGAAATAAGCCAGTCAATGAAAGAAAAATACCACATGATCTCACTCATTTATGGATAATAAAGACCATTATAAACTTATGAACAAAAATAGATACAGAGGCAGAGCAGCCTCGAACAGACTGTCAAACTACAGCCGGAAGGCTGGGGAGGGTTGGGGGATGGGGGTGGGGTAAGAGATCAACCTAAGGACTTGTATGCATGCATATAAGCATAACCAATGGACATAAGACATTGGGGGGTAGGGGAGGCCAGGGGATTGTCAAGGGCAGGAAAAAAAGGAGACATATGTAATACTCTTTGTAATACTTTAAGCAATAAAACAATTAAAATAAAAAAATAAAAAAAATAAATGTTTGGATTTTAGTTATGATGGGGAAAAATAAAAATAAAAATAAATTGCCAGACCCTGGCTGGTTGCTCAATGGTTAGAGCATTGGCCCTCAGACTGAACGGTCACAGGTTTGATTCTAGTCAAGGGCACAACAGGCTCGATCCCTGACCCTGGTCAGAGCACGTGTGGGAGGCAAACTGTCAATGTATCTCTCTCACATTGATGTTTCCCTGTCTCTGTCTTTCCCCCTCCATTCCACTCTCTCTAAAAATCACTGGAAAAAATATCCTCGGGTGAGGATTAACAAAAATAAATAAATAAATAAATTGCCAGCCTATTTACTGTCCATTTGATTCCATCAATTCCCAATTATCTATGGTAGAAGGGAGCTAGGGAGAACAAGGATAAAATATATATCCATTGATAATCCCCCAACCACATTTCAGGGCATGTCTATGCTCAGAAACATTCTAATGACATTACATTATGAGGGCAGAGCACTTTAGGTGTCTGTCCATGTTCATATCACAGAGATCAGTGATCCTACTGTTTATTTGGGTGACCTTGTTTCTATGACAGAAAAAAATCCTCTCCTATGGCATGCAAATGAGTTGCTTTTCACTAGAGGAACTATGGCTGATGGTGTCTCAGGTGTATATCTTGGCTTGTAGACCCTAATCTCTAACCAGTAGAGATTTATTCCTATGGAGCACATCCTTGTCTCCAGGGAAATTCTTTTAAGAATAACCCTGGGGCGGGGGGAAATGGGGGGGGATAAGGATACATATGTAATACATTAATCAATAAAGAAAAAAAAATAATAACCCCAGGGTGAAGGGGGACCTAGTAAATGGTGATGGGAGAAGATTTGACTGTGGGTGGTGGGCACACAGGGCAATATACTGATCTTGTAACATAGAAACTCACACCTGAAACCTGTATGATCATATTAACCAATGTCATCCCAATCCTATATAATAAAAGCATAGTATGCAAATTGTCCCCTAGACCAAGAGTTGTCTGGGAGTTCGACCAGGGGGCAGGGCCAGCTGGGGGAAGGGAGGGAGGCTCTGGCAAGTGGCGGCAGCAGGCGGCCGGGGGAAGGGAGTACCCAGCCGGCAGCCGGCAGCCAGCAGCTGCTAGGGACCCTACCAGTGCATGAATTTCGTGCACTGGGCCTCTAGTAAATTTAATAAAAATGAAAGTAAAAAAAAAAAAAAGAAGAAGGACCCCAGACAACACTGCATTGCACTATGAGGAATCCTTGCAACAGTAGACTTCGTATATCAAAAGTTAACAAAAGTATTCTCTTCCTGAGAGGGTGAGGCAGAACATGTTCAGACAGTTGGGGAGAATGTGGGGGAAATCAGATTATTTATAGGGTGGCCCAGAGGAAGGGGTTCAGCAGATGCCTGTATAGGTAGGAGGGGTTTGGCAGATGCCTGTACAGGTAGGAGGATATTGGGGGCTGAGTCAGACCAAGAACAAGGTTACAGTGACAGAGTGGAAAAAAAGGAAAGATAGTAAATGATGAATATTCACAGCTTCCCTCCCTTTTATCTCCCTCACTACCTTCATTTTACCAATTTTATTTGTTTTTATTTGTTATGAAAACTAAAAATAATGGGTGAGCCCTGGCCAGTGTGGCTCAGTTGGTTGGAGCATTGTCCAGTACACTGAAAGGTGGCAGGTTAAGTTCTAGGTGTGGGCATATACCTAGGTTTTGAGGGTTCAGTCTCTGTTCGGGGTGCATATGGGAGGCAACTGATTGATGTTTCTCTCTCACATCAATGTTTCTTTCTCTCTCTCCCCCTTCCTCTCTCTAAAATAAAACAAAATTAAAAAAAGAATAATGGGAGAATATATATTTTTGAAGGCCCATTATGTATGACAAGGTTTCCTCATATTTACCTGGAGGTAGCACATAAGTAAAAAAAAAATGTGAATGTTGGAAAAATATAGGTTTGGATTTAAATTCTAGCTTTGCACTTTGGGCAAATGACCTCAGTTTTCTTATCTGTAAAATGTGAATAACATTCCTGTAGTTAATTAGGTTATAGTTAAGAAAATATTCACTCTGCTCCACTCCCCTCCACCCCCCAGGTTGGTACCCCCCAGGAGTGTACTTTCCAATCCCATTGATGCTGGGTTTGGCCATATCACTTGTTTTGGCCTCATGGTGGGTGGAGTGTACTTCCCTACACTTTGATTTTGGGCCTGGTTATATGATTTGCTTTGACCAAGGTTTAAAGAAAAGCCATGATATGTTCTTTTGGAGTTGTGCTTGCCTTCTTGTGCTGACTTTTGCTATTTTTGCCATGAGAATAACATGTCTGAGAGGTCCAAGAGGGTGAGGCGCATGTGGAACAGATGGGAACCCAACCTGCAGTAGAGTCTGCCTTAGACCAGCCAAACTGCAGCCGATCCACTGATTCATGAGCGAGAAAGAAACGTTTATTGCCGACTGTCACTGAGTTTTAAGGCGGTCTGTCACACAGCATTATTGGATATTACTGACTGATACAATGCCTTTTTCTTTCAGGTTAGGCAGTGTCAGAAACCCTGTACAATGGCTACTTAATTCTAAATAAAGCATTTGTCTGCTTCCAAGTTAACCTAAGGAAAGGTTCCAGTTTACTTTCTAGAACTAAGATCAACTTGGAAGGCTGGATCCTTTTCCTCTAGTGCCTACAACCAAATATGGGAAAATAGTTACATTTGGTACCTGTATGGACACTAAGAGTATAGACTTCCATGAGATTTGGTTTACCAAGTCCCAAAAGCCTTTTCAAATTTTTTACTTTGCTTTAAGTCAGGCCATCTCTGTCCTGTCAAAGTTACACACACACAAAGTATCCAAATTGTCAGTGAGTTAGATCAGGTAAGTGCTGAATTAAGATTCACCTAGTGACCATTATGGTAGCCATAGCATTTGGCTAACAAAGCAAGGGAAACCAAACAGGAAGGAGTCTAAAGGATGGGGGCAAGAATGGAAAATTCCCTTGGTTCCCTAATGTTTTGCCTTGAGATTCTTTACTAACTCATGCTTCAAATCTCAGTTTAAATGTCTCATCCTTAAGATGTCTTCTTTAACTACTTGGGATTAGTCAAATCCTCCTGAAACACCCCACCCTCCAACTGGTCTTCAGTTATATTAATGGTGTGACATTAGTTGTCTAACTATTCTGCACAAATGTGAGCTCCGTGAAAGGAGATCCATGTGTATCTCATTCATTGTTGTATACTCAGTGTTTGACATAATGTTGGTCGAGAGGGGGTGCTCAGTAATGTATGTTGAATGAATGAACAAATGAATGAACTAAGAGGAAGCCCTTAGGAACTGTTGACTGAATGAAGAAGAATGAAGGGAAGCCTTTCCCCCTCCAACATGTACTTATGATTTATTGGACAGAGTGGCTTGTTAAACCTCACTCTCTGGAAGTCCTTCCCCTACACTCTCACATTCCATTTCCAGAGCCTTCAGTTGTTTTGTGATTTGTCTGACTTGCCCCTCAGAGGGAAGGCTGCTGTTTCTCTGAATATTGGTGCATTGCTTTTGGAAATCACTTGTCCTAAATACTCTAAAGGCCTTGATAGAGTGGAAAGAGTATGGCCAGTTGAGCCAGAAGACCTTTGTTTGGATCTTATGTTTGCCACTTGGTGTCTCTATGAACTTGGGGAAATCAAGTACTCTGTTTCCTTACCTGAACATGGGGTTGCTGAGAGGATAAATACAATAGTATAATGGATAGTGCTCTGTGAGTTGTAAAGTCTTTAGAAATGTTCATTATTTTAAGTGGAAGAGGTAATGAGTGCCTCCTCTGATTGACTGGAGCAGGCTTGGGAAGCTCTCATACCAACACCATTATATGCTCTTTTACATGGTTTTTATTGTGTCAGCTAAAGGGTTCCTGATCTACAAATCTGATGAAACTACCTAATTTGGCCCCATTTCCAGTGACAATACTGAAATCTACTGAGTAATGTGGAAAGGACATCAATGAGGAATCACACAGATGCACTGAAGCTATTAATGCAATTAAGATGTGCCTGCTCTGAGAATATGGTACCAATAACAGTCTAAATAGATGTATTAATGGCAAGTTAAAGAGTTTCTGCAATGGAAATATACTCACATCTTTTAGTTCTATGAATATATGATGATTTTATTTGGGGCTGGCTGGGAAATTTGATTCTTCTGTAGTGGAATAGTTGCTTTGGGAGTTTTGTGCAATGGAACATTCTTAGGTTTTGAAGTTAGAACTGCTAAATCTGAGTGTTAAGTCTGAGTAGGTTTTGGAGTTAGAGCTGATAAATCCGAGTGACTCATTAGCTGTATAATCTTCCTGAGCTTCAGTTTCCCCTTATGTTAAATTGGAGAATGATTCCTATTTTGCAGGGATTCTGTGAAAATAAGATGAGGAGGTACATGTAAGCATATCCTAGCACAGAGCTCAGTGAATGATAATTTTCCTCCGCTCCTTCTCCCCTTCCTCCTTCATGAAGTGCTAAAAGAGTTATAAAATATTTATTGAGATCTCCCAAATGTATTTTAGGTTTAGTTTATTTAGTACTGAAGTGTTCTAGTTCTACTCTGTTTGTTACTCTTTGTTGTCAATGAATAATAAAGAATTCCTAAAGAATTCTGGTTTTAGTTCTGTCTTAGACAATGAAATATTTCCACTTTCTCAGGGAAAAGGGGAGTCAGAAGGCTAATATATGGAAATGAGTGCCCCATGAATGATTCTTATCATTTAGGCCAATTAGTGTTCTATGATTACTGTGAAACAGGCAGAACACAGCACTCAAAAATCACTAGACAGATTAGAGAAGCACAGGCATGAAGAGGACAGAAAGGGGTTAGTGAGAGTTCATGAATGAATAGCGAGTAGATGTATTTAATGCATTCACATGCCCAAATTCAATAGTACAAATACATGCTGAAAATATTCTTCTTTCTAAAAGTAAAACATTTAGTCAAAGGAGGGAAATGGGCCTTGTACCTTTAATGAGCTATGATTCCTGCAGATTTTACTGTTAGTCTTGAGCAGATCTAAGAAAGTAGATATGGAAAGTTACTATTGAATTCCATCTGTTGATGTGGTTGAATTAGAATTCTGAGGGAGCCAATGAAAATTATATGCAAACATTATGGCCATTTGTTATTATTAAACATGATAATGCCATTTCTGGCTTACCAAGATGATGACCTGAAAGACCATGACATTATGACATTAAATTTTATCAATAATGAAAAATTGCTGCCTTTGCATGGTTGTTGGTGAGCTCAGGTGGCCATGGAAGGGGGCTGCAGGCCTTTTTGTTTATGCCAGACTGAAAGAAGAAACAAATCAGCAGTTAGAGATTCATTGGTAGCTGGGGATGGAGTTGTGGGGGGTGGGGAGGCATCTTTTCTTACTCTATCTGCCAGGGAAGCAAGAGGGCTTCATTGACCCAAGGAATTTCATATTCACTAGTGAGAACTTGCTTCCAAGCTGCTTAAATGATACTGTAGGTGCCTTAATCACATGTTTTAAGGCTTGAGGGAAAAAGTGTTACCCAAAGAAGCTGTGATGTGTGGGCATCACCAGAGAATGTACCTTTTTGGAAAGGGATGCAGAGACCTAGAAGATGGGCTTCCATTGCAGAAATTTGGAACAACTGATGTTAAGATATCAATTAGCTTATTAACTATTTTTTAGATGGGAACTAGGAAATAGGTTTTATGGCTGCCAAAACAGTTTGTGCAAATTTATTTAATCTTTAGAGGACTTAATGGGGACAAAAGAGTGATCCCAGATCATTCAAAACTTCACATAGCATAGCTATGTTTTTATGACCATGAAGGGTGATAAATCTGGTACCTGTAGATGAGCTAAGAAAAACTTGAGCCCGTATGCCATGGCTGAATGGTCTACAAAAGCTTTGGCTTCTAAAGCCTTCCTAGTAAATCATGCAGAGTTTGAGGCTTTGGTGAGTCTTAGAAAAGATAATTTTCACAAAATATGAGGAAGGGGCAATGTGGTAACTCTTCTGGCTGTTCCCCCCACCTCACATTTATTCTATCAGAGAGCTATAAAGAGTGAGCTACACATATAAAACATCAAGTTCAGGCCCTGATATGAAAACTTGAAGGGAATTTAAACCCTTTAGGTTTGAGGTATAAAATAGATTTTTCTCCCTTTTCTCTTTTATGCAGGTGTTTCATGGCAGGCACATAAAATAGCTATTTATTTGTAGCGTTTTTTTCCCCATCCTTTCATTCTAGGCTTTTGCTTAGGTTTGGGGGAGATCATATCAATATCAATTTCTTTGGAGGGAAATAAACTGACCACCTTTGGTCTAGGCTTACCCACAGGTATCATTTCCATCTATCTCCTCTGTTCTGTGCATATTTTGAAGGGTGTGCACGCACACGTGTGTGTGTGTGTGTGTGTGTGTGTGTACATGCCTGTGTGCACTGATTCTTCCAGCTCAGCCTCCCTGGTGAGGCTCATCCAGTCTGACTCTGCACTGTCAGTCAGTCACCCTTTCCCAGTGGGAAGCTGGTTCCAAGGGCACGTGGCTGACTGACTCCCATTCATTCCTCAGATCTCAGCCTCATCTGCTCACCTCCCTGAGTACGATACACTGATGTCTGTTTCCTTCATCAGGTTTCCCTCAATGCCTAGCATAGTGTTTTGCACATTGTAAGAGCTCAATACATATTTGAAGTTTAGAGCTACCCTGAGAACCTCTGCTAGAAATGAATCTATTACCTCCCCCATTCATTCCAAAACACCTAGGGAAACCCAGCACATTCTTTCTCTGCCCTGGCAAGAAGCATTGGTTCTCAAGGTGTGGTCCCTGGACCAGCAGCGTTAGTGTTACTTGGGAACTTGTTAGATATGCAGAATCAGAAACTGTGATTTTAATAATTTGTGTTTTAACAGTTCCTCCAGATCATTCTGCTGCAGGCTCAAGTTCGAAAGGAATATTTCAAAATTTTTCTTGTCAGCACAGCATTAATGGGGAAATTCCCAAATATCACCTATGCATGAAAAGTAATTGTTTTATTTTCTAACCATTTAACATGGTTTTTATATCCTTTTTTTTTTCCTGAAAAAATCTGGAAGCAGAGGTACAGCAGTGTCTAGTCTGGCCTGCCTGTTTTGTGTTACTTCAGTCAGGTAAGGCCTTGTACATAGGAGGAGAAATGGTTACTTGGTCTAGCAGAATTTGAAAGGACACAAAAATATCTCTTTTTTTTCCTTTTTAGAAAGGTGATGCCTAATGTTCAATCTTTGGCTATAAATTCCTCTGGTTTAAATGTTACTAGATGACAGAGATTCCTGGCAGGGATAATGCATTAACTTGTTAATGAAGTAAATTCTATTAAAAGTGGGTTGGTGGCAGAACTGGTGTTCCAGGATTTACCATTTTAAGCTTCAACGACTTGCAACTGATCTTGAAGACTCAGGACACTGAGTAACTGTGCATTTTGCAGCGAGAACCAGTTACATCCCTCTCTGGTGGGGGAGCCTAGCAGATGACCCAGAATCTTTATCTTAAAGCAGCTTAAAAAAATCTTTGCCATTTTGTTGTTTTCTATAAAAAAGGGAGAAGGAATAAAAGGCATAAGTCTAATGGGATTGTTTTGAAGATTAAATGAGTTAATACATGTGGAAGACCAGATATATACTTAACACATGTGAGGTATTATGAAAATTGCCTCCTTGTTTCTTTAATGATAACTCTTGTTAGAGATTTGAAGAAATTACTGCTATGGATTTTGCAAATTGGCTACAGGATTTATACACTTGAAGAGTTCATATTTTGAGGCAGACCAAGGTCTTCTCAATATCAACAGTGTGGGTTCTGGTCAGCTGGCTAGTTTGAATGGGCAGGGGGAGGACAGAGCAGTCTGGGTGCATGGAGAGGGAGGCGCGGTGGAAGATGGGATGTTACCAGAAATGGGAGGTAGGTCCTGAAATGAGCCGTGAAATGAAAATGAGTATTTGTGCTGAAGATAAATTTTTCCCAAGTGAGACAGTATTCCTGCCTTTTCGGGAAGCGTTCAAGTGGTCATTTTCTATGTTATCAGCTAATATAATTTTAGCAGAAGAAAGTATCAGATGAGATGTATGCAGAAAACCAAGCACAAAGTCTAGGATTTTAGGCTAACATATTTAAAATGGGGGCCCAAACAATAGGAGATTTTTTTGGTCCAATATAGTTAAATACCAAGGTTGCCTGGATGCCTTTTATATATGCTCAGAATTCTTTAGTGAGCTTTGGATGGCTTGCTTTCTGGTGGGAGTAGAATCCCAGGACATCTGCCAAGATGTATTACTTAATGTTCTCTGTTCCTCAAAGGTTCAGTAAGCAAAAGGGGTTATTCTGAGCAAGCTGCTGGGACGATGACAGGAACAAACACCTTGATGTATAAATTTGAGACCTTTAACCTCTTAGCTGTCAAATTTCAATATTTCTGGTCACGATGTTAAATACTCTCTAGTATCCATTTCAGAGAGCTCTGATGGAGAAATCAAAGTTCACTTTCTTATTTACACACTGTTAGTAAGTTGTTAAAAGAAGAATAAAGCAAGGTGACTGCTGGCCATATTTTGTATTCATAGCTTCAGCATAATAAACCAGAACCTTTGTTTTCTCTATAACTTATCATGCACGCTCCAAATGACTTAGTGTTATTGCCAGTTCCATATCCCTTACCTTTTAAGAATGATAAACACAGCATGCTGAATGAAGGTAAAGTTCAAAACCAGGACTATGAAGGGTATAGAGAAATGTGTGCTAAAACATGACTTTAAGACCTTTTCATTTAAAATCAAATGCGTGTGGATGCATGGGAAGGACACAGCACGTGCCTGCACGGTTTATCTCGCATTCCTTCTTACAGTCGCGTGTATAATAACCTAAGGCATACTACTGGGGTGGCCAACAGGGACCTCATATTCTGTTATGTGGATACACGGTTGCCTTTTGGTAGTAAAGCCAGGTGTTTTTTGTTTTTGTTTTTTTTTTTGTTCTGTGCAATTCTGTAGACACGTCCTCCATCATAATGACCTTTCTGACAGCAGATGGGCGGGGGAAAAATGGTTTGAGAAAACCATTTTCCTTTCCTGCAGTAAGTAATAATTGCTTGCAGTGTGTGACAACGATGGAGTGGGCACACTTACCCAAGGACCTGTACTGGAAACTTCCTTTGGCTCTCTCATTTTATTCTTGGTTAGTACATTTGTGCCAAATACAATGTTTAAATGTTATCTTTTTAGAAATTTGTAAAGCTTGGGAACTATTCAATTCCATAGATATTTTCAGGTGTCTTTCTGGGACTCACGAGGCTGGATTGACCTGGGCCCAGGCAGGCTCCATGCATCTCCATGTTCTATGTCTCTCTGTCCTGCCGGGCACTGCAGCTATGGCACCATGGAGAGGGCCACTGTGGGCCACTGCAGAGAGAGTGGACAGTGACAAAGGAGCTGTGCCTCCCATTAGAACACGCATCAGAGGATCTGAGAAAGGTGAGTAATGACTACGTGCTTCTTGGCTCAGGGAGCTGCACATTCTCCATCCATACACATTGGGACACTTGTCTATTGACAAGATGCTCAGTTTCTTTGTTTAAGTCCATTTCATATACTGGTAAACTAAACTTTTAGATCAAAAAAATCTGTGGAGAGGGAGAAACCAAGATGGCCGCATAGGTAAACACCGGAAATTGCTGCCTCCCACAACAACTTCAAAAATACAACGAAAAGACAAAACGGACATCATCCAGAACTACAGGAAGGCTGGCTGAGTGGAAATTCTACAACTAGAAGGAAAGAGAAAAGCACACTGAGACTCAGAGGAGCTGCAGAAGTAAAGTGCAGAGGTACGGAGGCTCGAGCGCGTGCGGAAAGGGGCGGGCACCTGAGGACGCGGCTGTCTTTTTGAATCCGGAGGGAGTCACAAGCTCCAGACTGCTCTGAACTCCAGTTCCGGGAAGTCTCTGGGGACCCAGGACTCATACAGGGAGAAACTGGACTGTCTGGCAGCAGGCAGAACTCGGAACTTGAGGGCGGCTTTCCCTCAGAGGTGCTTGCAGCAATTACCGGGACACTGAGACACCGGGCCCCTTAGGGCAGGGCTGAGGATCAGCCATAGCTGCTTGCTCCGCCCTGTTGATTCCCTGAGACCCCGCCCCACCCAGGCTGAGGCAGAGCCTTTTGCATATGAATGCCCTGGCCCTTTGCAATCTGAAAATTACCTAACAAATTGCAGCTGGGCCAGACAGACCCAGAACTTCCAAGAGAAGACCCAAGGCCCCACAGCAGCTTGCATTGCTTCACAGCTGGGCCTCATCTGGGCACCTCCAAACCCCAAACAAGGAAGGGGAATCTGCAGATCTCTTCGTAGCTCCTGCTGGGTAGCCTCAGGCAGAGGCTAAATTAGCACCTCCTTAGATCCAAGAGCCAGTGTACCCAGTGGTCAGAGTGGGACTATCCAGATTACAACTCCTCAGATCCATAAGGGACACACGCAGGGGGCAGACACAGTGAGCACCAAAGCCCCACTGAAGCAAGTCTTGCCCCAGAAGGGTGTCTTCAGCACAGAGGTTCTCCCACTGCAGACACAGCTGGTTCTCACAGCCAATTGGCCCGGAGGTCAATTCCTCCCAGTGATAACTAAAACAATCAAGGCTTAACTACAACAAGACTGTGCACAAAGCCCACAAAGGGGTGCACCAAGAGTGTCCACCTCAGGTAATTGGGGAGGCAGAGCCACTGGGCCCTATAGGACACCTAGCACACAAAGCCACTCTACCAACATAGGGAAGCATAAAAAATGCAGAGACAAAGAAACAGGTCACAAATGACAGAAATGGAGGAAAGCAAACGACTGGATATAGGGTTCAAAACCACGGTTATAAGGTTTTTCAAGAATTTTCTGGAAACCGCCAATAAATTTAGTGAGACCCTGGAGGATATGAAAAAAGACCAACTAGAAATTAAGCATACATTGACTGAAATAAAGAATAATATACAGAGATCCAACAGCAGACAAGAGGATCCCAAGAATCAAGTCAAAGATTTGAAATACGAAGAAACAAAAAATACCCAACCAGAAAAGCAAAAAGCAAAAAGAATCCAAAAATATGAAGATAGTGTAAGGAGCCTCTGGGACAACTTCAAGCATACCAACATCCGAATTATAGGGGTGCCAGAAGAAGAGAGAGGGCAAAATATTGAAAACCTATTTGAAGAAATAATGACAGAAAACTTCCCCTACCTGGTGAAAGAAATAGACTTACAAGTCCAGGAAGCGCAGAGAACCCCAAACAAAAGGAATTCAAAGAGGACCACACCAACACACATCATAATTAAAATGCCAAGAGCAAAAGACAAAGAGAGAATCTTAAAAGCAGCAAGAGAAAAAAAGTCAATTACCTACAAGGGAGTACCCATACGACCGTCAGCTGATTTCTCAACAGAAACTATGCAGGCCAGAAGAGAGTGGCAAGAAATATTCAAAGTGATGAATAGCAAGAACCTACAACCAAGATTACTTTATCCAGCAAAGCTATCATTCAGAATTGAAGATCATATAAAGAGCTTCACAGATGAGGAAAAGCTAAAGGAGTTCATCACCACCAAACCAGCATTATATGAAATGCTGAAAGGTATTCTTTAAGAAGAGGAAGAAGAAAAAGGTAAAGATACAAATTATGAACAACAAATACATATCTATCAACAAGTGAATCTAAAAATCAAGTGAATAAATAATCTGATGAACAGAATAAACTGGTGAATATAATAGAACCAGGGGCATGGAAAGGGAGTGGACTGACAATTCTTGGGGGGAAAGGGGTGTGGGGGTGCAGGAAGAGACTGGACAAAAATCGTACACCTATGGATGAGGACAGTGGGAGGGGTAAGGGCAGAGGGTGGGATGGGAACTGGGTGGAGGAGAGCTATGGGGGGAAAAAAAAGAGGAACAACTGTAATAATCTTAACAATGAAGATTTAATTAAAAAAATCTGTGGAAAATGTGTCCATATTTGTGACAGTAGAAAGTATCCATGCACATCATGCCACTCATAGAGAGGTCACATGGTGGGGACAGCTTCTAAGAAAGTGTTCTGCCTTTTTAGTGCTGTTGTTTTTTTCTAGATGCAAACAATAGTTTCTGATAAGGGTACTATGAGATAAAAGCATATATTCTCTTTTCTAATATTTTAAATACTTTTCAGTCAGTACTGCCATCTGTTTCATATGCAATTTCCATCAAGCAAGGGACTTGCCATTCACATTCGTACATGATCTCTTCTTATGTTAATGTTTCGTGTGGCCACATACAGTTTCCTTGCTAAGACTGTAAGCTTCTTGATGACATAGTCTGCTTATGGTGATGGGAACAATGCCCCATGTTTCTATGGCTATCCCAAGCCATTTCTATCTCTTTATGCTTCCACTTTTTCTCTGCTGGACTGCCCCCATCCAGTGTTTTGTGTCCTGAAGCTTCTGTTTTTTGTTAAGCACACGTTACTCCAACCGGAAACAGAAGCACTGTATCCAAAGCACCAACAGGAGATATTACAAGTATGGTTTTGAGGAATCTGAGGAGACAAGTTAATAGGTTAAATACTGCCTGGGCGGCATGGCTTAGTGGTTGAGCTTTGACCTATGAACGAGGAGGTCACAGTTCAATTCCTGGTCAGGGCACATGCCCAGGTTGTGGGCTCGATCCCCAGTGAGGGGCATGCAGGAGGCAGCCCATCAATGACGCTCTCTCATTGATGTTTCTGTCTCTCTCTCTCCCTCTCCCTTCCTCTCTGAAATCAATTAAAAATATAAATAGAAAGGGTTTACTAAGCAAATGAGCAGTGCAAACTCTTTAGGGAAATAAAATGCTTTAAAAAATGTTAAATAACCATGGTCAGCATAAGTGACCTGAGGTTTTCCAGTCTTCTGCATGCCTGGGAGCCTCTCGTTGGTCATCTTTCCTTTCCTTCCCTGCCTGCTGCTAGGTAACTTTTCATTCCAGGCCCCTTACCTCCTCTTTTCCCAAGTCCAGGGCCCTCAGTCCTCCCGTTTCTTAGGATGCTCTAGAAAATTAGAAAAGAAAAACCTGGTTACTTTATTATGTAGAGCAAATTGGCCCTTTCTTTTTCTTACTCCAAACTGCAATCAATAAATGTGGATGTAAATGATTTTAATATTTGTGGAGGTGATATTTTGGGATAGGAGAGAATTATGGGCTGTCTCATTCCACTGAGCTGAAAGGTGGCCTTGCTACTGCTCCTTCAACAAGTTAATCTCATTGCATTTCTTACCTCTCTATTTTATTTAGACAAATATTTAGGAGTTATAGCAAGGGGACACAGGAATATCCTATGACCTTTTCCTATGCGTGTGTGAAGTTTAGTGGAGAAGGAAATGAGAAAGCATTCTTTGTGAGTAGAAGGCATTGGGGTGGAGCTCTCATAAAGGAGGTATTATTTTGACTTCCAATATACTAGTATTTGTACATACACATGCATATACCTTAGAATCTCTCTTATCCAACTTACATTTAACTGGCTTCCCTAATCGCTCTGGAGGATGTACTGACTGAGTCCAAAGCACATGAACTCCCACAGCTGATAGACTGGCATTTAAGACACCCCCACCAGGCAAGTTGATGCTTACTGGTTGTGTTTGTCCCAAAGCTGTTTAGGCCACTTCTATTTGTTACTGTAATTACACAATTTAATTAAATAGTATATAAATCTTACTTAATTGATGAAGTGTGAATATAAAAATGAAAGAGAACTGTTTCTACTAAAACTAATCTGAGTGCTTTGGAGAAACTTGATAAAATCAAATCTCTAAAACTGTGGTTGTATGGGTGTGAATGAGATGACTGTAAATAATTGAAATAAATTAGAAAAATATACACACCTGATGCTTTGTAAGTGCCTTTAGGTTATCATTCTACTTTAAAGAGATGGAAACTACAAGTTGCAGTTGAGGCATAATGATGTAGTGTACACAAGTACGACTATAGAACCCCAATCAGAGGACCACACTCAAGCCCTGGCCCTACTTCAAAAGATTAACAAATAAGTATACACATATGTTTTAAGATTAAATAACAAGGTTTAAGGTATGAACTTGTCACTATTTTTTATTTCCTTCATAATTTTTTTTAAATCCTCACCTGAGGATATGTTTTTTTAAAATTGATTTTTAGAGAGACAGGAAGGGAGAGAGAGAAACATCAATCAGTTGCTGCCCACACGTGCCTCGACTGGCAACTTGGGCATGTGCTCTGACTGGGAATTGAATTTGCAACCCTTCAGTGCAAGGGATGATGCTCCAACCAATTGATCCACACTGGCCAGAGCCCTAACCAATTCTTTCAATTAGCTAACCAACTATGGGGTTATTGTAATGGTGAGAAGGCTTCTGCTCTATGTGCACATCCATCGTACACGAAATACCAAACACAGGTGGAACCTTTGTGGTTTGGTGATAATTCAAACATCTTACCAGGGTATTTATTGGCGGAGTTTTTAGACAGGAGTATCCAGGGAATTGCTGTTTAGTTTTTGTTCTTCTGTGTACATATCTTAATGTCTCAGGCTGACTCTAGCCTTGTCCTGATCCAGATGACCTTAGCCACTCCCTGGTTCTTGTTGGACTGTCAATTCTTACATCAGAACTAGCATAACAACAAAGAAAGACACTCAATGTCTACATTGCTAATTACTCCAAGTTTAGTCTTTAAGGGACAGACTTTTGGCTTGTGCCACACAGGCTTAAAAACTGCTATCTTAGACTCCAAGAGATTTATGTGCTTAATTGCTAACTGTAAATGTAATGTGTAATGTAAGTCATATGTAATATGCTAAATGTAAATGTGAGAGTGACTTTTCTTCAAAGTGAGCAACAGTTGTTGGTGAATCTCTTAATTCACTAAATGCTTGGAAGAGAAGTTTTGTAGATTTTCTTGACTTTAAGACAAAAAAGAAGTGTGCATGGCATAGTTTCTCATAGTTGTTTAGGAATTTCTTGCTGGTGGATTCCTGTTCAACCTTTGCATGCCCACACTTAAGTGGGTTATACAAGCTCCTTAGCAAAGTTTGATTAAGATTTATTTATTTTATAGCACTTATCACTCTTGGACATGATGTCATTCCCCATCTATTAATCTTCCTTTAGTAAATACAGAGTTCAGTTAAGGAGGGACTGGTAGCTAAGTATACTTTTAAAAAGTATTGTAACTTAAAATAGTGCTTGGCACATAATTGGCACTTAGTACACATTTGTTAAAAGAACAATGTTATGTTAAATGACTTAAAATACTTGAGACTAGGTATACCTAGTTATTAGTTAACCTTTAAGAATTTCCATATAGTCCTTTCTGTTGTAGTTTTCAAGTAACATTGGTCTTGGTGACATCTGCCTGCTTTTCTGGAATTTCTTTATTTGCATATTTCTTTATGGAACAGAAGGAGAACATTTCATTAACCAGCATTCTTCTTAGGGAAGGTGTGTTATTTATTTGAGAGAAATGCTTTGATGGAAGCTTGAGGTACTGAAGAGACTCCCAGAGAGGCCCTGAAGGTGGGCTTGCCTGGTCTGCATGAGAAGAGGGGAATGCCCTGTCTATTGTCTGGTAAGATAATAGAGGAAGAGAAAGAGGGAAAAGCAGGGTGGAGGCTCTAAGGGACTGGCTGGAAGGCTGTACTTTCTCTGACATGAACTCTTCCTCTGATTCTACTCCAAAATCTTTTGTAAGATTAATTCACCAAATGCTTGGGTTTGAGTGAATATTTTGTGTGTGTATAAACTGCCTTTGTGAAAAGTTATCTGTGGGCGAAAGTTGCACTACAATAAACTAAAAGTGGGAACTGAGGCAGCATGTACTGCTGCTGATACAGAGACAAAGCAATGCTTGGGTAGAAAGTCCTGGTTGTTCCCTGAAGCCACAGGGGTGCTTTAGAATGTCAGGACCTTAGGGATGGATGTCTGGTCAAATTTAGCTAGCTTTCCGAGGGACAGGGAGAATTTTACATATCTTGTGTAAAGATGAGCATGCACTGACTGCTGTAGACATTCTTTGAGAGTGGATATTTGGGTGACTGAAGAATGCTTCCTGGGTCAGAGTCCCTCTGTGTTTCACATCAATCAGGGAGCTAGTGAATGAAATTGTTAAGGTGTGGTTCCAGGGATTGGTGATAGTCAGATGGAGGAGCCACTGGTGCAAAGCACACTCTTCCCCCACCCAAAGGTGATGCCCTCTCTTCAGGATGCTTCACCAAGGTTCACATGCCCCCAGGGCAGCCACCTTGAGGCACTTTACCAACGTTCAGATAAAAATTTTTCAGATGTCTATTTTTAAATTGGGATGAGTGCTAGTTTTTCTAAATTTAGCAGGAAGGTTTAATTTTCTTGATGACTCTTTTTATGTTGGCTGCTAAGATTAAAGTGAGCTCTTTATTTAAGAACTGCCTTCAGTGAGCCAAAGTTGGCATATTACTATCTAGGGATGGGCTTTCCTAAGGCTATTGAGTGGCAGACTCTCCAGAGTCAATTTAGAGGTCATAGAGCATTAAAGCCGTAAAAATACTTAGGCATAGCTTCCTCTTTTTGCACCTTCTAAAGATTTTGTTCTCATCTCTACTGTTGTAATTATCATATCATATTATATGAAATTATCAGAGCCACCTCTCCCAATTTATTGCAAGCTCTCGAGAGCCAGGACCAGACCTTATTTATCTTTTTATTTTCAGCACTTTGGACAGGAGTCTGAACCCTGAAACTTGCTCATTAAATGTGGGTGGAATGAATGAATGGATGGATGGGCCTGGTCTCTTTATTTTCACATGAGAACACTAAGACTTTCCCGAAGATGCAGATTGAGCTGATGGCAGAGTTAGGAGCAGAAAGAAGTTTTCTGATTTAAGGGTTCTTTCTTAACTTTCCCTTTCAAGAAATTTACTTGGAATGGGGACCACACTTTACACATGAACAGAGTAGCACCTAGTGTAATTTAGGCTGTATCTAAAGAGGTGGGGCCACTTATGGCCTAGGTAACTGGAGAAAGATAGGAATGTGATGGTACTTGTCTGTTGGCAACACTAACCTTACCTAAGGATCCAAATTGTGACTTTTCTCACTTATCCCTGAAAAATATCTTCAAGCGAGAAGTGTATTAAGAGAACAAATGCTTCCCTAAAGCTGAATAGTGAATATTTTAGAACTGTTTTATGAAACAAAGAGAGAAATGTCTTTGGGGTGAGAGCCAAGGGAGGCAAGAGGCTCCCTGCTTGTGTCTGCTTCAATGGGAGATGGGAAAATTACTGCTGAGGCTAGTTGCCCCCCTGACACTCTGCTTTCTACAAAGGATCCTTCAAAAACACAAGTCTAAAAACACAAGTGTCTGCTCAAAACCATGAAATGGCTTCCTCAGAATAAAACCTGGGGTTTGACAATGGTCCACAAGGCCCTACCTGATGTAGGGGCAACTATCCTTCACATCTTAACTACTCCAACTTTGACTCTTACAATGCTGCCCTTGCTTGCTGTGTTTCAGCACAATGTTCTCTTACTATTTGTTGCACATCCTAAGCACACCATTTACTACCTATGTATGGACAATCTCCTCTTTCTGCTGTGCTGTGCCCCCAGGTATCTGCATAGCTTGCTTCCTCACTTCATTTAGGGCTTGGTTCAACTATTTCCTTATCAGAGTCTTTCTTGATCATCTTATTTAAAATAGCAGCTCCTCATTCCCATCACCCTGTTACTCTATTTATTTTTCTTTATTTAATTGATCATCCTTCTTTCCTTTCTCCCTTACCCTATTGTGTAGTCTACTCCACTAGAGTAAACTTTTATAAAAACACAGTTTGATTTCTCTTGTGAACTGCCATATTCCAAGCATCTTAGCACAGTGCCTGATTCACAGCAGTACTTAAATATTTATTGAATTAAATGAATAACTTTGTATGGGTTCAGGGAATGCAAAATAATTCAATAGAGCCTAAATTTAACATTAATAGAAGGGTACATCTGTTTCATAGAGTTTGGCATTAGAAACCTTACATTTAAATGCTGCTGGCATGCACTCTGCTTGGCCTTTGGCATGTGTTCGTCTTTGAATATGGATGAGTGGCATTGAACAGACTATTGTAGAATTATTGTTGGGTTAAGCCCTCTGCACAGTTAATTTTAGGGGTAGAGGTCACTGAAAGCAAAGTTGAATGTCAGATAAGCCTTAGTCTTCATATACCAGCAGCATCTGCAGAAGATGAATGATTTACCTTCTTTTTTATTGTAAATTTTTCTTGTGCCTTAAAAAATCATTCTGGTAGAAAATGTCAAGTAGCAAATGCCACTCCTGACAATTTTCCTCAGACACTGCACACCAAGCTGCATGGCTGATGGAGAAGAATTGAGGCCCCAGGGAAAGCTTAAAGGGAATGGAAACAAATAAAAGCAGGATGGAAAACAGGTTTGTAAAGAGGAAGTTATTTCATTTCTGTGCCATTCATACCTGAAGGAGCTACAAAGGAGAAGGAACTGCCCAAATTATGTCCTCTCTTCTTATCCTTTGGTTGGTTCTAGTAGAGAATCACCCAGTTTTAAGCTTCCATAGCTGTCAGGCCATGTGGCTAAAGCTCTTGAGGAAGCCTTGGGTGGGGTGGGAGCTGCAGTGTACTCAGCCTCTCCAGCCCACCCAGACTGACTGAGCTAGGATTTAAGGCTGCAGACAGTGCGGCTTGACGGGACTCATTAGGATTGCTGGACAGTAGGTGCTGGCATTCTTATTCTCCCTTTTGCCTCCATCCATAAAACCTAACAAGGGTCTCTTCTTGAGATTTACACCAGTCTAGTTTCTGGTGCTTTGTTGGGCTCATTCTGTCACTCATCAGTTAGATTTGGTCTTCACATATGCTAATAGGAAGATATTATTCGAGGATAGTTTAATCAATAGTTTTCCATTATATACATAAGAAGTCAAGAGTTCTATCACTCAAATTTATTTTAACAAAGTGTAAGTGTTTAAGATCACAGCATTTGTGTGATACATCCCAATTCCTTAGGTAATTAAATTAATTCACAAGTTTTTGTTTTATTTACCCATAATATTTGTGTTTATATTCCTATTACATATGAATATCCCCATTTGACAAAGAGGCTCAGAAGCCTCCTGAAACTTGATGTATCCACCTATGTATTCTTCACTGGCATTGGGTTATGCCTCTTTTGTACTTTTATTCTTACCATCTGTTTTTGCTTGGAATGCCCCCTTTCTCTCTTTTTCTTTGACATCCAACAGAGGTATGTAAACAGTCATTAAAATTATTTTTTCAAGAGCTAGCTTAAAGTCCACCTCCTCTGGCAAGCTTTTCCTAGTATTCCAAGTTGGTAATCTAATGAGCTGCTAGGACCATTCCCCTTCTCCAAGGGCTGCGGGCAATTTAATAATGTCACAAGGTTGTCCAGTTGGTCAGAATCCCGAACACTGTCTTGGGCAATGAAAGAAACAGGTGTCACCTGCTAGGTCTAAGGATAGTCTAAGGTCAAGCAGTAGCTTGGTCTCAAACATAAAGTCAGTAGGACTCCAGGTAGGCTAAGGGGAGAGGAGGACCAGTAAGTGGCTCAGTTAGATTAGTGAGAATGCAGCCCCTCTTGAGAGCCCACCCAATCCTTCTACATGGAACCACAGTGCTTGTGGTATCGTAGCATTTTGTGCCTCAATCATAAGACATTTCAGCTTCAATTTAATATCTTTCCCAGTGGATTGTAACTCCTTGAGAAAAGCAATAGATTCTTAATGTTTTTCATCTTTACAGTGTTTTCTACATAGTGGGCACTCAGTGTTTATCAGTATGAATGTAAATAAAGACAGTCAGAATTCAAGGGTCTGCTGAGATCCTTTTGTACCCCTGTTGGAGGGCTAAGCACATCTGTCCTGGGCTGGGTGTTAATAAGTAAAACCTGGGAGTCCTAGAGCTGTTTCAGTGTTGATCCTAGTGGTGAGGCCAGCTTTTAAGGAATGGTTTTGTCTTCATTTTTTAGAAGCTCAGCTTCTGAGGCTGTATCTTTGAGTTTGAGACAGGGTTCTAAACAGGAATTGGGGCTCTGTCAAGAGTGAAAAAAATCAATAATCTAATCAAGCCTTAGAATAGACTCAAGACCATGAAATGAATACTAGTTCCAAATATAACCTTCAGGCACCTTTAATGAAGTAGTTCTAATCTCTTGGACATATTTAAAGAGACCTTCCATAATAGAGAGAACATGATGCCCCATTTCTTTGATGACCCTGGACACCCTGTCACTGAAGCTCAGATCTTCCCAGGCCCTTCCTGTTCTCGAGTCAGAATTAGTTACTACCTCTTCTGCTTTTCTTTACCTTTTGTAGCTCTGTTACAAACCTGCTGCTGATTCTATATGCCCCTTTCCCCACCCCAACATTGATTGTAGCTCCTTTATTTTTTTTCTTTTTCTTAAATATATTTTATTGATTTTTTTATGGAGAGGAAGGGAGAGGGATAGAGAGTTAGAAACATCGATGAGAGAGAAACATCAATCAGCTGCCTCCTGCACACTCCCACTGGGGATATGCCCGCAACCAAGGTACATGCCCTTGACCGGAATCGAACCTGGGACCTTTCAGTCCACAGGCTAACGCTTTATCCACTGAGCCAAACCGGTTAGGGCGATTGTAGCTCCTTTAATTGTCCTACTCCGTAAAGTCCTGGAAGAGACCCCATTCCAACTCATTGATTTTGTTGGAACAGATGACTTGCTTAAGGTCAGGAAGCATCTGAGATCTGAACTCAGGCATCCTTAATCCCGATTCTAATTTTCTTTTTATTTTCCTCTGTTACAGACTAACTTTTTGTGTCTCCCCAAATCCATATGTTGAAACCAATCCCCAAGGTGAAGTTATTTGGTGGTGGGGCATTTAGGAGGTGATTAGCTCATGAAGGTAAAATCCTCATGAAGGAGTGTAGTCTTATAAAAGAGACACCAGAGAGCTCCCTCACCCCTTCCACCATGTAAAGGCACAGCAAAAAGACAACTGTCTATGAGCTTGCTTCCTGAAGCAAGCTCTCACCAGATACTGAATCAGTTGACATCATGGTCTTGACTTCCCAGCTTGCAGAGCTGTGAGAAATAAATTTCTGTTGTTTATAAGCCCCTCATCCTATGGTATTTTGCTTTATTTGTTAGCCCAAATGGACCTCTAGTATGGACTTCTTTGATGCTCTTACTGACTGTGGGTGTTGTTCTGAAGGATCTTAGGTCTTTAAGTCAGCCCATGTGTAATTATTTGACATGTGGCCTTGGATAAACTTTTGGAGTCCTACGTTGGAAGAGGAGAGACAGATGAGAAACATCACCTCTTACTTGACATTCTCAGAAGCCTACAAAAGAGAGGGCAATGACTGCAAAGTCAAAATCTAACTTTGTAAAAATCTTATTTAAGTCAGCTACTGAATACTTTATACATAAGAATTAACTTAATTAAAAGAACTTGTTGATTCTTTAATGCAGTGAAAATAATATTAACTTGCTGTTTTTATTTGCGTCATGAATAAAATATTTATTCATGCTTGGAAAGGTTCTACTCAGATTGGCAGAATGGCCAGTTTCTCTGAAAATGGGCTGTATTTTGTAGGTGGTCTTTGCTGTATAGGTAGACATTTTGTTTTTGTGTGCCATGTATCTGTGTACATTTTTTTTAAGATAACCCTTGGACAGAATTGCTTCCTGAGCATATGCATTTAGTTGAAAAGATAGATATGTGGTCAGAAGCCCTTGCCCACCTCTGGTTAAGAGTTTTTGTTAATGGTGTTCCAGGTATGGGTCCTGTCTGCTTCAATAGCTCTTATCACTATTTTAAAATGAACAGCAGTTGGGCTTTGTCCATATGGAAAATGCAGGCTTTTTGTGATGAGTACATTTGGGACTAAGATGCATCTTTATCACCTTCTTTCTTTCTCCTTCCTCCTTTAATGGCTCATTGAGGTGTATCAGCCCAGCTCTTCAAGACCACCAATAAAGTTATTCTGGACTGCCCTCTCACTGTGGGCTTCTTTGAACCTTTCTGTGCTTTTCTGTGGGCTCCTATAATTGGATCAGACACATTGCTAAGATCTCATGTCTTTTCTCTAAAATGCAAGGGATCCTAACACTCAGACACATATTTACATGTGTGTATTGATTGATCAGCAAACTGAGAGTACAGCTAAACCACCACAGGGAACAAAGTTTGCTCTAATAGCCAATTTGGAGAGAAACCCAGGTAGAATATTTGGACTTTGGCATGTTCTAAATATTCAGAACATCTTATCCTTCCCGACTCTCTTTTCAGAGTTGAAATTATACCCAGAGGGGAGAAGATAATAAGAAAGCCTTTGGAGAAAGGCTCTCGAAACAATAATTCAGAGGACCTGAACAGACACTTCTAAGAAGACATGTAAATGGTCAACAGATATATGAAAAGATGTTCAACTTCACTAGCTGTTAGGGAAATGCAAATCAAAACTACAATGAGATACCATCTCACAAATGTTATCAATAAGACAGATAATAAGTATTGGATAGGTTGTGGAGAAAAAGGAACCCTCATTCACTGCTGGTGGGAATGTAAACTGGTACAGCCACTATAGAAAACAGTATGGAGATTCTTCCAAAAATTAAGAATAGAATTACTTACCATATGACCCAGCAGCTCCTCTTCTGGGTATCTATAAAAAAACTTGGAAACATGTATTTGCAAAGATATATGCACCCTTATGTTCACTGCAGCATTATTCATAGTTGCCAAGACATGTAAACAACTGAAGTGTCCTTCCATAGATGTTTGGATAAAGAAGATGTGGTACATATATACAGTGGAATATTACTCAGCCATAAGAAAAGGTGAAATACTGCTATTTGCAACAACATGGATGAACCTTGAGAATATCATGTTAAGTGAAATAAGTCAGACAAAAAAGTCAAGAACCTTATGATTTCATGCATATGTGGGATATAAAGGTAAAAGCAGCAAGCAAACAATAAGAAAAACAAACATAAACTTATAGACACAGACAACAGTATGGTGGTTATCAGAAGGAAGGAGCTTTGGGGTTTAGTGAAGGGTAAAGAGGGTCAAGTGTATGGTGATGGAAGAAGACTTGACTTTGGGTGGTGGACACACAATACAATATACAGATGATATATTATAGAATTTTATACTTGAAACCTATATAATTTTATTAACCAATGTCACTCTAATAAATTTAATTAAAAAGAAAAAAATTCTTCAACTAATTCTAATTTTAAAATATATATCACAATTGCTCAGCTAAAGCCTTTTCATTCTAATGGTTTTTGAAAAATTACACTACATTTTGGGCTCTTCCCCTTTTTGGTGTGTGTATGACTCTTTAACCTATATACACACTAAATAAATGCAATATAAAAGTGATATTTTCACATATGGTTTTAGGCAAAATTCACTTACCAATGTATACAACACAGCAGTTTCTAGTCAGAGAGTATCAGATGGAGTAAATTTGAGTTGCATACCATGTTTGGATGCACTTAAAATGTTTTGCTTTGTGTGCAAATGCCAAGTGCTAGGGACGAAGTGTTAGCACCTTCCTGTGACTCTCCAGCAATTGCATGTATGAGCTGGTTTCACATTTTGAAGTGTTTTCTTGCTTAGCTTTTATTTTGCCCAGAGGGTGTTTTTCTGTGTTATAACTTTATTTTCAAGTGCAATTTAAGTGCAAGATAACCATGAGCCCCCAAAAGGTTGAAAAATTGATGAAGAAAATGATGCAGAAAGAAGGAAAAATGACTATAATAAACTTTCATCACATTCACATTATAT
The DNA here is from genome assembly GCF_000147115.1 of Myotis lucifugus. Classification (NCBI taxonomy): domain Eukaryota; kingdom Metazoa; phylum Chordata; class Mammalia; order Chiroptera; family Vespertilionidae; genus Myotis; species Myotis lucifugus. The sequence continues at coordinate 4,833,575 of NW_005871071.1, read as the reverse complement.
TTTATGTGCAAACTGTATTTATTTACTTTCATGTTATTACCGATATACTTGTTTTCATTGTTCAGCTGCTATACCTTCCTTTTTTAAACCTGAGAAATAGTTTGGGTATCTTCATTTGGGATGGGACAAGCAGAATTTTTTTTCTATTCTAATGCATGTTTTTTTTTTACTTAATGGCTTTTTACTTTGCAGTTTTTCTGGAAATAAGTGTTAAGTGTAGCAATCTGTCCTCCAACACAAAGCCTGTCTATGTTCTAGATTTGGCCAGCAAGATACTAGTTTGTGACATTTAATGAAATGATGGCTACAAAAGTACTGTAAAAATGTTAAAGTGCTAAACAAGCATGGTGGATTATTCTAGGACTTCCGGCGGGGCGGGGGAGGAGTTCGGGACAGTGCTTCTATTCCTTAGGGACAACCTTTCCCATGGATTTTTCCAGCCCTCCCTTTCATGATGCACAGGGTCTAGAATCAAATTTGGACTTTCTGCCCATTTCCTTTTGAGATCTTTGAGATCAGTCAGCTTCATGAGCCTCCTGGTCAAGCTAAGAACCTGGACATGGGCTTGTTAATTGCCTGGGGATTGTGTGAGGCAGTGGAGAGGACAGAGATTTAGGAGTTAGGAGTTGGGGTGGCTTTGGCTTTGTTGCAGTTTCACTGTTTGACTTCAGGGAAGTCACTTAACTTTGCTGTACTCAGCAAATATTTATTATTATTACTTATATTATCATCATTATCAACATTTTCTAAGCCTCAGGAAAGACTAGAAGACCTCTAAATTCTTTTTGATAGAAGCAGAACCCTTCAAAGTCAGAGATGGTGTTTATTGCCAACACTTGTTCATTGATTAAACCTATATTTATGGAAGGTCTCCCGAGTACCAGATATTGTTCTAGGCACTGAGGGTTGAACAGTTAGCAGAATGGTGAGCTCACATTCTTGTGGTTGCATCAGAGCAAATCTTCCCTCCTTGTTTAATACCTGCTACTGCTTGGATAAATGAACTCAGATACTCCACAGGGAGCCACTAAGTATTAGGGGAAGAAGGCATTTTCAGTGTAACTGTTGATGTACCATTACTTTGACAAGGTTTCTCTATGCTTTTTATGCATTAAATTCATTGAGGCCTCTACCAGAAATGCCCTAATTGAAGTCACTCCTACATTTTACCCTAAGGATGCTGTTGTGAACATTGTGACTACATCCTGCAGTGTCTCCTCTATGAAATCTCATGTGAAAAATATTTTTTCTTCTTGCTGAGTGCTAGAAAGGCTCTATTTCTTTTAAAGAGCTGTTTTTAAGTATTTTATGTTTTTGGTCTATTTGGACAATAAGAGCTCCCTATGTCTCTACTTTCCCTTTGGTTTCCAGGAGAGTCAAATTTGATAGTCAACCTATACCAACTATGTAGATCCTTATGCCTTGCATATCCATTGGTATCCATTTCCCATCCTTGGTCTTTTCCTACCCTTATTTGCGTTTTATTTCTGGTCTAGATTTTTAGAACCTGTTTCCCCCTGCCCCCCAACATGTTGCTATGTTTTCACAGGGGAGAGCCTCAAATCTTCTATGAAATTCCTGTTTTTCTATTCAGACTAGCATTATCTGAGCTCAGGTTCTCATATTTCTCAGTAGAGTTTCTGCAGCAGTCTCCTATTTGAACTCACAGCCTCCTGCCTTATGTTCATGATATCCATTCTGCAAGAGTTCTCTCCTGAGAGTTCAGATCTAAGCACAATGCTCCCATGCTTAAAACCCTGCCTCGACTCCCTTCTCTCTATGAAAAAACAAACAAACAAACAAACAAACAAACAAGTTATCTATGATCTGCCCTAGCTATGGCTCTAGTTTAATGTAAGCTCCTTTTTATATGCTCCATACTTCTATAAATTTTGTTGAATGAGCAACAATATAATTATTACAGTTTTCGCTGTAGCAGTAATTTTTATGTCCAATAGCATGGGGATTTAGTAAATTTCCTTTATCAAAGAGTAGATGAGTACCACATCCATCTACCTGAGATGAAAAGGAGTAAGAAAGGTATTGAAGGATGGGAAGATTGTCACTTGGTTGAGGCCACATGGCAGCAGTCTGGCAATTTAGTCATATCCAGAAGCTAATTAACTGTACTAACCATTTGTCAACCTAAATATTTTCTAGGCTTCTCCCTTGATCCAGAGGGAACCAAGAATATAAATAGCTACCTACCAACCTCATTTTTTGATCTCAACTTCTTCCCTAAACCTCTTTGCCAACTTCTTTTGTGTAGAAGCAAGGTAGTTTTACATATTACAGTTCAATTGGAGTTTAATTTTTTTATATTCTCTGCACTAGCTAACTATGCACTCCTGAGTAATTTCAGTCTTAGAATTCTGGATAAAATGAGACTGCTGGATTGGATTATCTCAAACCATCCTTCTAGCTCTCTGAATTAAATAAAATGTTTTTGAAAAAGAATAAGCAAATATATAGATCTCCTAATGCATTCATTTATTAGCAAATATTTATTGAGCACCTATTGTATGCCAAACATAGTGTAGCCTATGGCATACAGAGAAGATACAGAGTTTAAGGAACAACTATTTTGCCATCATGGAGCTGTAAGTTTAATTAGGGATTTCATAAATATCCATAGCAAAAGACAGCAATATATTGATGCCATTAGAAACACACAGACCCTAGAGCTATAGTGTTGGAGTGAGGTAAACTCAGGTATCATCTGGTCCAAGCATGTCAAACTCGCGGCCGGCGGGCTGTATGTTTGACATGCTTGATCTGGTCTTTGCTTCTCAAATTATGTCCATGGGCCAGCAGCTTCATATTCACCTGGGTAGAATCTCAAGCTCTACTTGAGACCCACTGAATCAGAATCTTCATTTTAACCAGATCCCCAGGTGATTAATATTCTTTTAAAACTTGAGAAGCAGAGATCTGGTCCAAATTCTATCATTTTACAGCTGAATAATCAGGCCCTGAAGGATGAGATAACTTTGCTGGTTCAGTGGGACAGTCAGGATTGAACCCACAACTGCTGATTCTTGGTGGGGCATGTCTGTGGTGTGTCACCTCTTGTTATAAGGTGCTATGGGGTTTCAGGGAAAAGCAATGATTGGAAACTATGTTCTGTTCAGTTGCAACACACACCTATGATCCTAAACTTTGCAATTCAAGCCAGATTGGCGGATTCGGCCTCATTTAGCCTATTGTACCTTCTTGGATCACATTAACTGCTGTTTCTCACTAATAAAATCAATACCCAATGGGGGGATAAAGACACATATGTAATACTTTAATCAATAAAGAAAAATAAAAAAAATCAATGCCATGTCTCATCCTTACATTCTCTTTGAAATGCGAAAATGTTGGCATTCCCCAAAGAGGAGAGGAAAGTTCCTGCTTCTGCAGAAGAAATTCCAAGGATAGATTAATACTTTATCATTAGATCTATCACCACCAATGGGGAAAACCACTAAATACTTCCAAGCACACCCCTACTGAAAGAGGGTCATGAAAATCATCTGCCTACAGGTGCAGCCCATGGAATGGACTCCCCCAAATGGTCCCTGTAGGCAGAGTGGAAATCATAAAAGTGAAATGAGATTCCAGTTTCTCAGTGAGCCTTTCTATTTCTAACAGGTAGAAACAGTACTACCCGGCTTCAGTAGAGAATTCACAGGGTTAATGACTAAAGAATGGAGTTCTTGTAATCAATATAGTCCTCTGGCTTTATTGATTAGAATCACCTGCTTATTTTGCAGCTAAGATTTTTTTATCCCATTCAAAACAAAGACACCCTAGGGGACCATTAAGTAAATAGGCATTTAAGACTTTTTTCATTGCTAAGAAAGTAGTTAATTATTATTAGTACCTAAAAGTCTCAATTCAGACAGAACACCTGAATGAACACACTGCTGAAATGGTAGTGACATGTCTGCTATAAATGGATGCCAATTTGCAGTTTATTGAAAAAATGTTGTTTTCTCTTTAGAGTTGTTGGGGAAGGGTGTGATTCCACATTAACTCCTGAAAAAAAAAAGTCTTGGCAGAGCACTTCTTCAAAGGAACTGGGGTAGAACACTTTTCCCAAATGTCACACGTGCCTGATGGACACCGCTGTTGCATGCACAAGCAGTTCACTCCAGAGCCCATCTGAAGAAACAGATTGCCAGCATGGAAACCCTTTAAAGACATCAGGTCAATTTTATTTTATTTGAGAACACATTCATTGTTCTGCTTCAGGAAAAGAAATCAAATGAAGACTCATGGTATTCATTGAGTAACTTGCTTCTCCTTGCTTGGGACAATACTCAGGATTTAATACTACTTAATGATCTATTTTTTTTTCTCCTGGTTTGTTAATTACACAGATCAATCAGCACACACATGTTTATGGAGCATCTGCTGTGTGTAAGCAATTGTGCACAGTGCATTTGAAGTATAATGATGATACCTAGAGTTTATTAGTATTTTGGGGTTTACAAAATACTTACATACTTAATCCTCATATACTTCTGTAATTCACAGGTCAGGGGACTACTCACCACATTTTACAGATAAAAAATTCTGTGAAACATTGAGTTGCCATATGACCCAGCAATTCTACTCCTAGGGATATACCCAAGAGAATTGAAAACATATGTTCACACAAAAACTGGTACATGCATGTTGATAGCAGCATTATACATAATAGCCTAAAAGTGGAAACAACCCAACAACCTTATGGGTGAATGGATAAACAAATATGGTATATACATCCAATGGAAAAATATTTATCAATAAAAGGGAATGAATTACTGATGCATGCTTCAACTTTGAAAACATTATTCTACATGAAAGAATACAGACACAAAATGCCACACATTGTATGATTCCATTTACATGAAGTATCCAGAATAAGCAAATCCATAGAGACAGAAAGTAGATAGATTAGTGATTGCCACAGGCTAAGGGTGGGGGTAAAGAATTGGGAATGACTACCAACAAGTATGGAGTTTGTTTTTGTGGTTGTGAAAATGTTCTGAAATTACATAGTGGGGATGGTTGCACAGCCTTGTGGATATACTAAAAACCATTGAATTGTAGACTTTAAAAGTGAATTGTATGGTATGTAATTATATCTCAATTAAAAATAAAAACATTTTTACTAGTGACTTACCCAGTGGCAGAAGTGTGGCAAGTACTCATGCCAGACAATTGTTCAGGTTCTGTCACCACGACTAATACACATTTCCTGAGTTAAATAAAGATATAGTACTTGTCTTCAAGGACCTTGTATGTATGAACATGGAAAGAATAAAATACTGGGAAATAAATGACAGGTCGGAATGAGTGGTATGAATGAAGGGTTCTCAAAGTTGGCTCTTAAAGTGAGATTTTTGGGACCCACTTTGAGAAGTTTGGATTTGATAAGTCTGTGGTATGTTCCTTGGATTCTATATTTTTAGTTTCATTTTTGTTTTGTTGAATTTAAATTTTTATTTATTGTGGTGACATTGGTTAATAAAATTATTTGTAGAATTACAGTTGTAGAATTCTATAATATATCATCTGTATGTTGTATTGTGTGTTCACCACTCCAAGTCAAATCTCTTTCATTACCATTTATCCCCCTTTTACCCTCTCCCACCTCCCTCATCCCCTTTCCCTCTGGTAATCACCATACTGTTGACTGTATCTATGATATTTATTTATTTACTTATTTTTAAGGTATGGAAGAGACTCATCAATGACCTGTTTTCTTCTCCTTGGCACTTTGCAAGATTATACTTCCCTAGCCCCTTCTAGTTGGGTGGCTGAATAGTCAGAAAGTTGAGGTGGAAGTAAAATATATGACTTCCAGGATAAAGCATTTAATTACCAGCAATAGAACTTCTAGCATTCTCTTCCAGTGTTGTATCAATCAAGGAGACTATATATTCCAGGAAGTTCAGGTACAGGATAGTGGAGTTTTTATTAGCCTAGATCTCTGAATCACTGTATGGAACAAATGGCACAAAAAAATTTCCCAAACCTGCAGTGGGCTTTGCATCAGCAATAAATAGAAATTTGTTGTGTTAAGCCATTGTGATGTTGGAGTTTTTGTTACCATAGTACAATTTTGCCTATCCTTAACCAGGGGATTTTGATGATCAACTAGGTTTGGGAATCGGTATTAGAGATAACAAATGCTAAAGGATTGGAAATTGAAAAGATCATATAAGGCTGGGGGGGCGGTCAGGAAAGATTTAATAGGAGAATTTGAGCTGGGACTTGAAAGAGGGATGAGATTGAGATGAAGAGGAGTAAATAGGATATTCCAAACAGGGGAGATGTCACACATGGTAGGGAAGGAGTGACACCAAAATAATAGTTCATCTGAAATAACTATCCATGTGCAGTCTTATTCAATGAATCTTTTAATGAACACTGAATCATTTCAGTGCTTCATTTGTCCTGATGAATGATTGTCCTGAATTCTCCTTTGGGAGGGAATATAAGCACATAGTTTTCAGTGGTTTCAGTGGAATTAGGGAAATTAGGGAAGGTTAGTTGATGGAAGACTTGAATGCCAGGCTGAAGTTACACCTCCCCCCCCGCCCCCCAACAAGCGCGTACTGAGAGAAACCTCACATGTTCTCTTTGGGTAATGTCCAGGTACTTATTTTCTTCCCATCTGAAACAGCAGCCTTTGTTGCCAGCAGGCTCTAATTTCTCAGTCCTACCCAGCTGTCTGTTCTCTTTTCTACTTGTTCTCAGCTTCCCTTCTCCCATCTCTAACCTTTCAGGACATGAGGAGAGAAAAGGAACTGATATTTACCAAGTGCCTGTGTGTGCCACACACGTGTTTGGTATCTATCTTCTCACCTACTCCCTGATGACAGCCCTTTGAGAGTAACTTTTGTGGATGACAATGCTGAGTCTGGTAATTATGGAGATTGTTCAGAAGTATGCAATTAGAAAGTGGTGGAACCAGGAATCAAACTGAGGCCTCTTTGACTTTGATATCCTTTATATGATACCATACTGCAGTTTACTAATCTGTCTTCCTTTGAACCAAATCACATAAAGTCTTTTATAGGAAAGATAGGGTGATAGATGTAAGTCTATCTCTCACAATGTACACACGATCTTGCTTAAACCAGTCTCACTCTGTGAAGCAAGTACTTGCAAAGGATTGGGGATTCTAATAAAGTTTGATTTTTGATAAACTCAACAACTGCTTTTTCATTGGGAATAAATAGATGGGAGGCATTAAAAAAATGCCCTTGTCCCATTTTAGCTCTTTGATAATTCTGAGTAATGATGGCATTATTACAAATATATATAGGATGATTTAAATGGCTCATAAGTACTTTACAGCAGGATAAAAACTGGGCGGTAGAGAGGCAAAATATCAGGCCAAACCACTTGTTCCATACACAGGGGAACATTCACTTATTCGTTCATTGACAAGTATGTACTAAGTGCCTAACATGTGTGGGGTAATGTCCTGGGTGCTGCAGATACAGCAACGTCCTGGCTGTCATGGCGCTTATAGCCTGTGAGAGTGAAACAAGAAACAAGAAAAAATAAATTGGTGTCACATATACTAGGCAGAATAATGCTCCTTCCTAGATGTTCACATCCTAATTCCTAGAATCTGTGAATATGTTGTCTTACATACATAGTAAAAGAGATTTCACAAGTGTGATTAAATTAAGGACTTTGAGATGGGAGATGACACTAGATTATTCAGGTGCACCCAATCTAATTGCAGAGATTATTAAAAGTTTCTGTGATGAGAGGGAGATGTGACTCTGGACAACTGGTTAGAGATGTAGTGCTGCTGGCTTTGAAGTAGGAGGAAGGGGCTATGCTCCATTTGACGTGGCTGGGCTCTAGAAGCTGAAAATGGAAAGAAATTGGATTCTCCCCTAGAGTCTCCAGGAAGAAATGTGGCCCTGCTGACAAATTGATTTTAGCCAGTGAGACCCACGTTGGACTTCTGAACTGCAGAATTGTAAGATAATGAATTTGTTGTTTTACGTCACTAAGACTATTATAGCCATGGAAAACTAATACATTATAATGTATTTTATGAGAGTAATAATTACTCTAAGGAAGATAATATAAGAGAAGGAGATAGCTGGTGACTGCTAATGGGATGGTAATATATATATATTTTTATTTTTATTTTATTTTATTTTATTTTTTTTTTCTTCTTAATACTGTGGTCAGGGAGGGCCACTCTTAGGAGATAATTGGTAGTTGACTCATAAAGATCTGTCAACTGTGTGGAAATCTGGGAAAAGTGTGTTCTAGGCAGAGAAAACATCACATGAGTCTGGAGGGTGCTGTTCAATGTGCTATGTTGGTGATGTATGAATTTATCAGAAACAAGGTTTTTGTTCATTCATTCACAGGTTCACTCACTCATTCATTCAACAGATATTTATTGAGTAGCTCTGATGTGCCAGGAACTGTTCTAGGTGTTGGGGTATATCAGTGAATACATTATTTCCACACTGGTCTGTCCTTCAAGGCCTGGTTTCAACTGTATGTGGAATTTTTGATTCTAGGGGGAGGCACCATATGCTCTTCTCTCTCTCTCTCTCTATTTTTGCTAGTGTAAAAAATAATGAATTATTATTAATATTGTTATTAAATGTTTATTGTTGAGATTATTACAGATGCCTCCCCTTTTGCCCCCATTGGCTCTTTCCACCTGATTTCTGCCCCCACCCCAGGCCTTCATCACGCTATTGTCTATGTCCATAGGTAATGCATATATACATATAAGATCTTTGGTTAATATCTTCCCACCTCCCACCTTCCCCCTTCCCTCTGAGATTCATCAGTCTGTTTCATGTTTCCATGCCTCTGGTTCTATTTTGTTCATCATTTTATTTTGTTCATTAGATTCCTTGTTTGTTTATTTTGATTTTTAAATTCAATTGTTGATATATATGTATTTGTTGTTCATGATTTTATTGTTTTCCCCTTTTCTTCCTCCTCCTCCTCTTCTTCTTCTTAAAGAATACCCTTCAACATTTTATGTCATACTGGTTTGGTAGTGATGAACTCCTTTAGCTTTTTCTTGTCTGTGGAGCTCTTTATTTGACCTTCAAATTCCAAATGATAGCTCTGCTAGGTTGAGTAATCTTGGTTGTAGGTCCTTGCTATTCAGCTTTGAATATTTCTTGTCACTCCCTTCTGGCCTGCAAAGTATTTGTTGGGAAATCAGCTGATAGTCATATGGGCACTCCCTTGTAGATAACTAACTGCTTTTTTCTTGCTACTTTTAAGATTCTCTCTTTGTTTTTAACCCTTGGCATTTTAACTATGATGTGTCTTGGTATGGGCCTCTTTGGGTTCCTCTTGTTTGGGACTCTCTGTACTTCCTGACTTGTAAATCTATTTCTTTCACCAGGTAGGGGAAGTTTTCTGTCATTATTTCTTTTTTTTTAATTAAATCTTTATTGTTCAGATTATTACAGTTGTTCCTCTTTTTTCCCCCCATAACTCCCCTCCTTCCAGCTCCCACCCCACCCTCCGCCCTCACTCCCCACCCACTGTGTTCATCCATAGGTGCACGATTTTTGTCCAGTCTCTTCCCGCATCTCCCACACCCCTTTCCCCCCCAAGAATAGTCAGTTCATTCCCTTTCTATGTCCCTGATTCTATTATAATCACCAGTTCATTCTGTACATCAGGTTATTTATTCACTTGATTCTTAGATTCATTTGTTGATAGATGCATATTTGTTGTTCATAATTTGTATCTTTACCTTTTTCTTCTTCTTCCTCTTCTTAAAGGATACCTTTCAGCATTTCATATAATACTGGTTTGGTGGTGATGAACTCCTTTAGCTTTTCCTTATCTGTGAAGCTCTTTATCTGACCTTCAATTCTGAATGATAGCTTTGCTGGATAAAGTAATCTTGGTTGTAGGTTCTTGCTATTCATCACTTTGAGTATTTCTTGCCACTCCCTTCTGGCCTGCAAAGTTTCTGTTGAGAAATCAGCTGACAGTCGTATGGGTATTCCCTTGTAGGTAACTGAGTTTCTTTCTCTTGCTGCTTTTAAGATTCTCTCTTTGTCTTTTGCTCTTGGCATTTTAATTATGATGTGTGTTGGTGTGGTCCTCTTTGAATTCCTTTTGTTTGGGGTTCTCTGCACTTCCTGGACTTGGAAGTCTATTTCTTTCACCAGGTGGGGGAAGTTTTCTGTCATTATTTCTTCAAATAGGTTTTCAATATCTTGCTCTCTCTCATCTTCTGGTACCCCTATAATTCGGATGTTGGTACGTTTGAAGCTGTCCCAGAGGCTCCTTACACTATCTTCGTATTTTTGGGTTCTTTTTTCATTTTGCTTTTCCGGTTGGGTGTTTCTCGCTTCTTCGCATTTCAAATCTTTGACTTGATTCTTGTGCTCCTCTGGTTTGCTGTTGGGAGTCTGTATAATATTCTTTATTTCAGTCAGTGTATGCTTACTTTCTAGATGGTCCTTTATCACACCATCGAGGGTCTCATTAGATTTCCTGTACATCTCATCAAGTTTATCGACAGACTCTAGAAGCCTCTTGAGAGACCTCAAAAGTGTGGTTCTGAACTCAATATCCTCCCTTGATAGTTTTGTCCTGTTTCTTTGTCTCCGCATTTTTTACACTTTCTTGGTGCACCCCCTAGTGGTCTTTGTGTGCAGTCTTGTTGTAGTTAAGCCTTGATTGTTATAGTTAATACTAGAGGGATTTGACCTCCAGGCTGACTGGCTGTGATAATCAGTTGTGTCTGCAGTGGAAGAACTTGTGTCCTCTAGGGAGGTGCTAATCTAGCCTTTGCCTGAGGCTATCCAGCAAATGCCTCTGTGCAGGGCTTGGGCGGGGCGGGTCCCAGGGGATCAACAGGGCGGAGGAGGGAGCAGTTATGGCTGCTCTCAGTCCATCCCCAGGGGCTCTGCCTCTCTGTCCCAGCAACAGCTGCAAACCTCGGAGGGACCGTAGCCAGACAGTCCTGCTTCTCCCGTTTGAGTCTGGGTCCCTAGAGACTCACCCGGATCTGGAGCTCTGAGTCTGAGGCTCCCTCCGGATTGAAACAGACAACCACGCCCTCAGCCACCAGCCCGCGCCGCGCGCACTCCGCACCTTAGTATTTTACTTCAGCACTGCGCCTCCTCTGATTCTCGGTTCCTCCTAGTTGTAGAACTTCCATTCAGCCAGCCTTCCTGTGGTTCTGGATGATGTCCGTTCCGTCTTTTAGTTGTATTTTTGAAGTGGTTGTTCGAGGCAGCAAACTCCGGCGTTAACCTATGCCGCCATCTTGGTTTTTTTCTGTCATTATTTCTTCAAATACGTTTTCAATATCTTGCTCTCTCTCTTTTCCTTCTGGCACCCCCATAATGCAAATGTGGGTACACTTGAAGTTGACCCAGAGGCTTCTTATCTTCATATTTTTGGATTCTTTTTTTTTTTTTTTTTTGCTGTTCTGATTGGGTGTTTTGTGCTTCCTCATATTCCAAATTGTTGATTTGATTCTCAGAATCTTCCACCCTACTGTTGAATCCCTGTAAATTATTCTTTATTTTAGTTAGTGTATGATAAATTTCTTATTGGATCTTTTTTATGTCTTTGAAATTCTCACTAAGATCCTTGAAAGTCTCACTAAGTCCCTTGAAGCTTTCATTAAGATCCTTGAGCAACCTTATAACCATTGTTTTAAACTCTATATCCCGTAGTTTGCTTGCTTCCATTTCATTTAGTTCTTTTTCTGGAGATTTCTTCTATTTTTTCACTTATGACATGTTTCTTTATCTCCACATTTTGGCTGCTTCCCTTTGTTTGTTTCTGTGTATTAGGCAGAGCCACTATGTCTCCTCACATTGGTAGAGTGGCCTTGTGTAGTAGGTGTCCTGAAGGGCCCATTGACTCAGTCTTTCTAATCACCTGATCTGGGCACTCTAGGTGCATCCCTGTGTTGTAGTTGAGCTTTGATTGCTGTTGGTGTCACTGGGAGGAATTGACCTCCAGGCCAATTGGCTGTGAGGACCAGCTGAGACTACAGTGGAAGAGCTGTTGTGCAGGAAATACACCTATGGAGCAGTGGGGCTTTGGTGCTCACTGAATCTGCCCCTTGAGTGTGTCGCTTGTGGATGTGTAGAGTTGTAATCTGGTATGGTCTAGAGCTGACTCTGAGGCCTCTGTGTAAGTTTGTGTGCCGGCCCTTTAAGAGGAACTCCCTTGAAGGTGAAAAGTCAGCCACTGCCTGAGGCCACCTGGCAAGAGCTGCAGAGTGATCTGCAGATGACTGCTACTTGTATTGGGCTTGGAAGTGACCAGGTGAGGCCAAGCTGTGAAGCAAGGCAGGCTGGCCATAATGCCAGGTTTAGGGTTTCTTATTGATAGGTAAGGGTGACACCAGCTGCTGCTTGTTTGAGAGATGTTAGGAATGTCTGAAGCCTGAGCCAGGGCAGGCCATTCATATGGAAAAGCCCCTGCAAACAGCTTGGGTGGAGCTGCAAATTGGATGGGGTAGGGTCTCAGAGAAACACCAGGGTGGACCAAACAGTGTGAGCCAGGCTAATGGAAACCCATATATGTCTGCTAGTCAGCTCTGTGACAAGGGAGGTCCCAGCACAATAACAATAACCCCTGTGAGCACCCCTGTCTGGGACAAAAACACCCCAAGTTCCTGCCCCTATGTCAGAAAATCCAGTTCCTCCCCTTATGTCCCTGAATCCCCCAAAGTTGCTGCCCATTGCTGGAGCTCAGAGGGAGCGGGACTATGTAAGTCGGTGCACTGGCCATTTAAGAGGAACTGCTTCCATGTCACTCAGCCACAGTCCCTGCTAGTATTTACAGCCGAAAGTTATGAGGACTTCTCTTCCCAGCTCTGGAACTCTGGACTTGGGGTCTGGTGTGGGGCTGGGACCCCTTGCTTCTCATGGGAGGCCTCCGCAGTGGAGATACCCCTTCTGATTTAAAAAAATGCCACATGTGGGTGTCGGACCAGTCTGTTCAATGCCTCCGCCCCTCCTACCAATCTAGATGTACTTTCTTCTTTACTTCTCTAGTTGTAGGACTTCCATTCAGCCAGTTTTCAGGCATTTATGAATGATGGTTGCTCTGTATTTTAGTTGTAATTTTGACGTGGTTGTGGGAGGCAACGAGTACCAGTGTTTACCTATGTTGCCATCTTGGTTTCTGTGCCATATGCTCTGCTCTTAAATGATCTCTATATATCCTAGAGAGAGGATGGAACCTATTAACATTCATATAAAATTCACCCATACAAGGGTGTGCTTGCCCTTCTGAATGCTGGGTAGCATCTGGGCAATTCTTACCCTGAAGGTTTCTAAAAGTAACCAATACAAGAATAATACTATAAATGAAAAAAATTACATCTATCTTACTCCAAAATATTTACTGTTTTAGAAATACAGTATTATTGAGTAGATTTACTCGTATGACACACATAGGAAACCCACAAGGTTTTTGAGAATTTTATGCCAGCAGAAAAACTGCCAGCTTGGATTGGAAAAGACAGAGAGAAAACAAAATGGGAAGGCTGTTGGACCACCAAAATTCTATAGGAGAAAGGCAATTCTTCTTATAAGGAGGATAAGATGTATCAGAAGGAAATATGAAAAATTACCCACTCCTGGCTCCAACACCTCCAGAAACTACATATTTGAAAACAAAAAATGTTTATATTTTTATGTAAACAGTCAAACTATGAGTTTTAATCTTTTCTGCAATATTGTTATTTAAGGCAAGATTGGGCAGAGGAGAATAGCATTCTCCTCATTCCTACCACAATATAATCCTTAGTGCCTGAAGGAAAAAAAAATAAATGTAGTATTATTGACAATAATCCTTTATTCACTTTTAATGTATCACATTGTATCACATTTTGGTACCTACTATGCCAGGAATGATTCATTCTTTAGATGACTTGAAGTCTTCTGTAAGTCATGAGGTGCCACATCTGTATGTCTGAACACACACACACACACACACACACACACACACACACAACATTTCTAATACCCCCTTTTTATTTACATGATTCCATGCAAACATTTTTCCTCACCAAAAAAAGTTTTTTGTTGTTGTTAAATTTACTAATTTAATTTAGTCAGTGAAAAAGATAAGCAAAACTGTATTGGCGAGGTCATCTATCTCTTCAAACAGCTGATGTTCCTGCAAATCAGAATTGATTTGAATTAAGGTGAATGATAATCGTGCACTGTCAGACCACCTCCTGGGAGTAGACTGGCTGGGTTTTCAGGGTGAATTTTCTTTGTCCTCATGGCCTTAGGCTGACTCTAGCTCTGCCTCTCTCCTTTCACCAAAGCGGATTTTACCTCCTTTGCCTCATCTCCTACCTCATCCCATTCCCATTTCCAGCCACTAAGGCCGAGGCTGAACTTTCCTGTGCCAGACTCGAGCCTAGTCACCCTGAACCATCACTGATGTACTTTGTTCTTCCAGATACCCCATCAGGCCATGGTCAAAATTCTAGGAGCCTACTGAGTGGGGTTGAATGCATGTGGAAAACTTATAGGGCTTTAGAACCCTGAGATTCTGACCTGTGGGTAGTTGACCTCCCCAAGTGCATGTATTGGAGGGAACCACTCAGATTCATGCTGCAAGGAGTTGGGGAGAAATTTGTTCTCACCTCCCACCTCACCTCTTCCTGGGCCTGGAAGGTTTCCCCTCCCAGCACTGTAACATGTGTAGATGTTCCTCTGAATAGCTCATGGGCAACCCAGGAAGTGAGCACAAGAGGTGCCACTCTGGAAATTTAAGAACAAATTTCCTCTTGGCTTCAACTTCCTTTGCTCTAGTCTTATGCTTCCTGCAAAATTCACCCCAGAAGTGCCTGGGAAGCATTTTCTGGCCCATGCCCCTTACTCCAGATGCAAACCATCCTCTAGCCCAGCCGTGGGCAAACTACGGCCCGTGGGCCAGATCCGGCCCGTTTGAAATGAATAAAACTAAAAAAAAAAAAAGACCGTACCCTTTTATGTAATGATGTTTACTTTGAATTTATATTAGTTCACACAAACACTCCATCCATGCTTTTGTTCCGGCCCTCCAGTCCAGTTTAAGAACCCATTGTGGCCCTCGAGTCAAAAAGTTTGCCCACCCCTGCTCTACCCTCTGCGGCATAGGCATGTCCTCCATCATGGCCCCTGTCGGCTGAGTCTTGACCATTTGCTTGCTTTTGTTTCCCTCAGGAAGGCAGATACCCTGTGTCTGATATGTCCTGGATATTTAGAAAATGCTTGTTGAATGCACATTTCTCAGGGCCAAAGGTAGAACTCAGTAGAGTATTTCCAGCCCTGAGTAATTATAATATCCACTTTGCATAAATTACCTAAGAATAGTAGACTCTGGAATAAAGAACAATCTAAATTGACATATGTTCCTAATGTGAGTAATGGCTTTTACAAATTGATCCTTATTTGAAAAAACAGCAGGAGTGCATTTTATATGTGTTAGCATTTTATAAGTATTGCTGTTTAAGCTTATAATTATGGCTTGGCCATTGGAATTATGTCATATGTCAAAAATCAAACAGATGTTCAAAAAGGTGACTCACTGCAGCCCAAATGCGGAAAAATGGTAAGGGGCATTCAAAACAAACTTAGGTGTCAGTAAACATTGAAAGAGATATTCTCTTGAGATTTAAAAATAAAACAAGCCCTACCGGTTTGTTCAGTGGATAGAGCGTCGGCCTGTGGACTGAAGGGTCCCAGGTTCGATTCTGGTCAAGGGCATGTACCTTGGTTGCGGGCACATCCCCAGGAGGGGGTGTGCAAAAGGCAGCTGATCGATGTTTCTCTCTCATCGATGTTTCTCTCTCATCGATGTTTCTAACTCTCTATCCCTCTCCCTTCCTCTCTGTAAAAAAATCAATAAAATATATTAAAAAAATAAAAATAAAAATAAAACAAAAAAACAAAATGAAGAGGATATCCTTCCTAGAGGACAATATGAAATACAGAGGATCAGTGAGAAACAAAGATGAAAAGCCTTTCTTCCCTCTCCACTCCAGTACAGGGAGAAGATCGAGGCATTTCTGACTTGTGGAGTTCCTCGTCTCCTATGGGTTTCTGTTTTCATGTCTTCTGAAGCTCGGGGAACTATAGAGAATAGTTGCAGGTAATAGACTTTGAATTTCAAGATAGTTATCCTGAGCACTGTGAACCAAAATGTGTCACGATTCCCTAGCTCTTAGCTATATCGACAAAGGAAAACCTGCTTTTGCAGTTTGCTTATGGAAGAACCTGAGGCAGAGCTGACTGTCTGACTGATTGAGACACTGATTGATTGATTGACTAACATTCATTAAGCACCTATTATGTGCCTGGAATGAATGCAAAATAACAGAAGGCTTCTCCTCTCCAGAAACTTAGATGTCATAGAGGCAGAGAGGTGTTTAGTCTTTAAGATCAGCAGAAATCAAAGATGTCCTTGTACTACTTGGTACCTCCATGTACCTATAATAAATCAAACTTATTGGCTATACTTTGTAATATTTTTAGGTTTGGGGGACTTAGATTTACTGTTTCAGACAAATAACAATGTGAGTTATTTTTTGGACATTCTAGGGGGTTTCATGGCATTTAAAATGATATACTATTTAAAATTATTTTTTAGAATTAGGCTTATTTGAAAACAAATAAATATACACATGACTTTTGAATGGTCCCAAACTTGAACATGGAAAAGGAGCTGTTTGGCAGACAGATCTGCTTAAGTGCAAACCTCTACTGCATACTAATTATACATATAATGGAATACACATACTAATATACACACACAGATAGATAGTTATTATTGATCATGTATTAAAGAGTCTGAGATTTAGAAAGGACCTAAGTTCATGTAGTGAAAGCCTTCCACTTCTAAAACCTACTACTACAACTAATGATAATTATCATGATGTAGCAGTCATCTTGTGCACTTGCTACTCATGCACTGTGCATCAGGTGTTAGTTTCCATGAAGGCAGGAACTTGCTGCTGTATCCATAGTGCCTATCTTGATGCCTCCATATAGTAGGTAAGTGCTCAACCACTCATGTTGTACAAGTGATCGACATGTGCTTGGTTTTGGATGAGACACTTTGCATACATTATCCCACTGAACCATCAAAACCACTCGTGGTAGATATTACCATCTCTATTCTGCAGATGAGAAAGAAAGACTGAGAGAGGTGTTAGTCATGTGTTCAGGGCTAAAGGTTTGTTGTTATTGGAGGAGTGAGGATGGAAATCCGGGTCTTCTGACTTCTCACTCCAGGAGTTTTTCCATTAAATATCCACTGTCTCTGTGAACATGGACTCTTGTGTGTGCTAACGATCAAACTTGGATTAATGTCTATAAACAAGGTATGAATATCACCAAATTAATTAGTGGAGGTCATATTTACTTTTCACCAAGTGTCAACTTGAGTCATTTGTTTGAGTGAAGATTTCCTCAATTTACTGCAGTCAGTCACTGCTACCCCTCAGTAACAGGGAATGTGCTTGAATTTCACAAGTTTGTGTGAATTGCTATCTTGCATTTCTTAGCAAAGGCTGAGCCTCAGTCAATATTTTTACAGTAGACAGTTCTTTGGGAGACTGTGGGTGTTAAGCTAATAAATGACTATCCTTCAAACAGAATTACAAGCAATGCCCCAATTACTGAAGGTGGTTAACAGTCACTCTTTGTTTACAATGGCCCCATTGCACAAGTTGGTCACTGGCTGGACCATCTGAGTCCCCAGTGATTTACAAATCCAAAGGAAAGGGGATAACACATAAAATTTATTTTTCCACAATTTGAGGCATGAGCTTCCCTAGCATTTCAGAGCCCCTACATTTCTGTGATGGGCTTTGATTCAATCCAGCCTGAATGAAAGACATTTCATCACCCCAGAATGCATTTCTTTATTTGCCTTGGATCTATGATTCTGTCAGTATTGAGAGAAAAGAAAAATCAATGCTGCACTATAAACCTCGGGCTGCCTCTGGCCAACGTGGTCAGCATGGTGTGAGCAAAGGAAATGGCAGGGGAAAAAATTGACCGCTCAGCAAGAGTGTGGCCAGTAACGGACACAGCTCAGGGCTAATAACAGCTTGCAATTACACATGGAAAGCCAAAGCGTGTAGGGCATTCAGTGCAAGGGGGATGTAATACAATTTATTGAACTACCAGTTAGAGTTCTGCAGCTTCTCAATAAAAAAAGAACACCGGGCCTATATTCCTTAAAATACAGACTTATATGGTGCAGACAGGAGAAGGAGACTTGGAAAACCGGAAAACCTTATCTTAGCAGGAGAGCAGTCAGGAGACTATGACTATTTACATTTAAAATTAGGCCTGTAGCTAGCTACTTACCTACCCACCTATCTAATCAGGTTTGGTGCACAGAGAATTTTGGTCCCATTATAGTCAGTATCTGTGTGTGTGTGTGTGTGTGTGTGTGTGTGTGTGTGTACACTAGAGGCCTGGTGCACGAAATTTGTGCAGGGGGACGGGGTGGTTTCCCTCAGCCTGGCCTGCGTCCTCTTGCAATCTGGGACCCCTCGGGGGATGTCAGGCCTAAACCAGCAGTTGGACATCCCTCTCACAATCCGGGACACTGCATGATGCACCAGTGACCATACTTTTCATACAGGTGAAAGGCATCTTGCTGTTGTATGGGCAGCTACATTTTTTTTGCCCTGATTATAAAAAGTAGTACATAACATGATCCTTCTGAGGCAGTAGTACCATTTTCCCATCTTATGGATGGAAAAACTGAAGCAGAGAGAAGTTAAATAATTGGCTTTGTCACACAGTTATAAGTGTCAGAATCAGGGCTGACCACAAAATGTGCAAGCCAGAGTCCATGCATGTCATCGCTGCATCATCCTGTTTTTTCAGTGTTAGAGTAGCCTTGCCAGGTTTTAAATTTTAAATTTAAGAGACTATTCTCAATATATAGGGTAGGGTCCCTAGGTCTGGTTGGCGATCAGGGCCATCTGTGGGGCAACTGGTGGGTGGGGCGATAGGGGGACCCCCGCTGGCACCTGCCTTGGCTGGTGGCCTGGCACTGCCCACTGGCTGGCCCCAACCCTGATCACTGCCACCAGTCACCTCCCTCTGGGTGGGGGGGCGGGCAGATGCTCAACGCAGTCTGGTGGTCAGTGCTCATCATAGCGACTGTTGTTCAGCTGGCTGTTCCGCCAGGTCGTTCTGTCGTTCGGTCGATTTGTATATTAGGGTTTGTTTTTTTTTAGGATATATCTTCATAAATTTCCAGTTAAAGGTTCTGTTTCTAACTATATCTAAAATCATGTTAATGATAATGAATGGAGCAAATACATGGATGCTGACTTCTGACTGTATGTATTTTGTGGTAAAGTGTGTGGAGTTTTCTTGCCATGTTAAATACCTAACAGTGCTATTAATGTGTTTCATCCTGTCATCCATTTTCTCGACTCTTCAGTGAAGGGCCCCTTTCTTTTTGGTCTTGTATAAGCAGTGATTCTGAGAAACAGAACTCAGAATGACCAGCAGGTTCTGATTAGCCAGGAGAGTCCTCTGAGCGAGTAAGAAGGACATGGCTCTGAACACCGAGGCTGACGTTTCCTTTTGCATTGGGCTTAGGTGGGATTCATGGTTGTTGGGTGTTGAATTCTCCTGCTGGGGCAGAAGTCCCTCTCTGGTGTGAAAATATTTTCAGAGCCTGTTCTTCTCACTGGCTTTCCCATCTTTGCTGTTCTGCAGAGGCTCAGAGAGCATCCCCATGAGCCTCTGCTCCTTTCTGGGGCAGTGGCAATGGACTCAGTGTTCCTCAGAGCTCCACTAGGTGCTTGCATACACAGGGTTCTCCTGGGTCCCAGACTTTCCTTCCTTTTAATAAGTAGAAATTATCGAGAACCACATGGAGCAAACATATACTAATTAGTGTACATTTTTATGTAGATGAGTTTTGTGCATATTACCAGGAGAGATTAGCTAAAACCCCAGGCAGACCTCAGACCTTCTGCTATGGGCCTGCGTAGATAGCATTTTCTAAAGTAGGCTCTCGTAGCCATGGTAGAACTGTTTACTTGGCAATGAATGAACATCATTTAAGTATTCTTTCTTTTGAGATGGAGAATTTAAATTGATGCCAGCTCCAGGAGGGCTAGAATAGTTCCCCAGTAATTACATGGGGGTGGGGTGGATCCTCTAAGCTTGGGAGTGAATAACTTAATTTGGCACATTTACCCGAGGCACAGTACTGGGTTGGACAAGCCAATGTCAGCTTTGGGATGGGAAGGGGGAGGGTGGGCACCAGTGAGTGGGCAGAGAGCCATCTGTGAACTTCACATTTTGCTCTGGGTGGTTGAAGGCTATATGAAATCAATTGAACCAAACTAGGTGACCTGTAAGCGCTCTGTCCCCCTCATAGCAAAGTCAAATGTGGGTGTGAGTAGGACAAGAAATGGGAAATGGAGCGCTCTGTCCAGGTCCTGGCAAGTGTTGGAGTGGAATTCCTGTTGTCCATAGGCAGACACAGACATACCTTGATCTCTAAGAGCCAGACCCTTCCTTTCCTTGATTCTGTTCAGCACAGTCTCACCTCAAGACACACACACACACACACACACACACACACACACACACAGACACACACACACCCCTTCTTTTCTCTCTTCTCCATGGCATCAGACTAGTGGGGGTGTTCACACACATGCACAACTGCCCCCACCCCCACCCCCACACACAGCTGCTGACCTAGAGGTGTTAGCCACTCTGCAGCTGCTGTTCTTCTCACATTAATCTATAGGAATCAATGGACATTTCATTAGAGTAATCAAGTGCGGATGCATCCTGCATTTATATTCTGTCCCCCTCCCCACTGCTTTCACAGACTAATTGGTCCTACAGCCAAGAGTACATGGATATTTTTCCCTATAGATGAATGTCAAGAACGGTTTTTTACTGCTGGTTGAAATACCTATCAATATAGAGTCTGTATAAAAGCCTTCGCCCATCAAAGCCGCAGAGCTGTTGATAATACATTATGCACTCTTGGTTCTAATGCATCTCACTTCCTCTTTTACACCTTATTGCACATCCACGTGCCATTTATGTTTGTCTCATTCAAAGAATTAAGTAGCTCTGGCTGTCTTTGTCTTAATGTTTAGCCCCAGAAATACAGCCCCCCCTTTTGTGTATGTTGTCAATCATCACAGGACAGCTGTGGCAAGGAGCTGCAAAGGGAAGGGGCATGAGGTGCATGTGGGGGCTACACCTTTTGGCTCTGTTTCTTCCTACTTCGCCATTAAATGCATTTCTTCTGGTCAGGGCCATGTGCCAGGTGAAGGGCACAGAGAACATCTTTGTTCTGAGTAAACTTCTGTGACTGTGGTTTGATAAAGCAAACAGACAAAAGAGGTTCCTGCTCCCCTCTTTTGGAAACGAATGACTAGGCCTGCTAATGGTCAGAGGCTGATGGCAAAAGAAAGGTCAAACAGATAGAGTCTTGGCTTTAAAGTGCGCACACAACTGGAGGCGGTGGCTGAGCTGTGTGGTGTGGACTGGAATGATGACCGAGGGCCATGCTCATACCTGACCTGCCTCCCTAACCATGCCTGCTATGTGACATGACCAGGAAAACACTGGAAAAAGTAAAGGTGGGAATTTGTTCTTGGAGAAATCTGGCAAGCTTTGCTGACTTCTGGAAAGTGGGGAGGGGTGGGATTAGCCAACAGCCCCTTTTCTGAAGCTTTAGCTTCATGGAAAATGGAAGGAAGGGGTATGGGTGCTCTGATAACTAGTAGGGTTGCCCCGGGGAACAAACAGGAGACCAGTGAGGGGAATGTCAGAGCCAGTTGTAGGGAATTGGGGTAAATGAAAAATGGAAACCACAGGGCCAGGTTCTAGCAGATCTCTTTGTTTTACTTCATCATTATTCTTACTTCTACTTTTTCTACAAGGCAAATATTTGGAACTTGGGAGGAAGGTGACTAACTGCCCATGCCATTTTGCTTTGACCTGAGAGGTTACATATCACTGTTTCCAGACACTAAGTACAGTGAACTAAGAAATCTATGACCGACTTCCCTATAGAGTTAGGGTCCAGGGCCTCTTCTATCACTTTGTGTGTGACTGTGAGCAAGCCATTGAATTGTCTTGAGCCTATGTTTCCAGTATAAATGCTCATCCTTAGGACTGTTGCAAGGATTGGAATTTAGATACTCAAAATTGCGTTATGAAACGAGAAATGTGTAAATCTAAGGTATTATGTTTAATTATAATATAAAGTTTCTTTTACAATTCAAATATGCTCTTAATCCATGTGTGTTTGGTGTATATGAAGTGCCACATGTCACGAGACTTTCAACTACACTTCCTCATTAAATCCTCACAGTAGCCTATAGATGAGACGTATTAGTCATTTCCCATACTTTGTGGATGAGAGTTGAAGTCACCCAGCTTCCATGATGTGTTTCCTGATTCAGACCTCTTCCTATGGCTACTCAGGTACCTCCCCACCCTGCGCCTTGGGCAGTTGCTTCCACACCCCGCTCTGCTTCTAGCATTTGCTCTGCAGGAGTTGTCACCAATGGACCTGCTGATGAACCCTCAGTCCAGGGTCGGATCTCCTTGGGGTGTTATCCCATGGGGCTCCTAACCACAGCACCACCCCTACAACTCTACAGTGCTGCTCTGCTTTAGGGAAGGAGTCAGTGGGAGGCGGGTTGTCATCATCCAAAATAGAAGCATAATACAAGATGAGCTCAGGTGGCTTTCACAGGCTGCCTGGGGAACCCTTACTCTTAACAATTTTGTGTCCCCAGGAAATGCAAGTTCTAAACCACTTCTTGAGGCCTCTGTGAATCCAGCCAGATTGTAACTTGGGGTTTGCATTAAATAATAAACCAGAGAATGGTTCAAATGACTAGGGTTCTGGGCTGGTGATGACTATGGTGGTTGAGGCCAAGAGACTAGGGAGGATCCAGAAGCTTTGTTTTTGAGTTTTTAATGCAACAATGCCTGTTTGGAACACTCTTAAGTTGTTTGCTACCCTCTTACCTTTTGGCATTTGTACTACTAAGCTCTACAGTTTGGAGTCAGGGCTTTCTTGGGGGTCAATACAAAACAGGCTTCACCGCCTGTCTCTCAGATAGGTATGTCTCTCCTAAAATGTGTGTGCTGCATCTTGGGCCTTCTTGTGCTGCTCTCATTTCCCAGTCTCTGCTGAGTTGGGCCCAGTATTGGAAACTAGGTGTAAGGCTACTCCTAAATCTGCAGACCTCAGCCTGCCTCCAGCAGGAGGTTGTGGTTTGCAGAAGTGGAGGACATTATTTCCTCTCACGTATTTTTGGTGCTAGTGGGATTGCAAAAGTGACTGTGAAGAGCAGAAGTGACCCTCCTGTATGTACAGTCTCAAAGCCTTAGATATTCATGGATGCAAGATCCATAGATAAATATAGGAGCTAGGTTTTTGGAATGTGTCCCAAACTTTTTTGAAATTGACATTCTTAAAGGTAACCATGTGCCCCATTACCTCATGATAGTGGAGCTACCATATCTGGAAGATCCTGGGTGAGAAACCATTGGAGTGCCCCTATGACAGTGTGCGATTCCAGATCCAGTGGTTCCAAGTGAGCTGCATGACTTTGGGCAGATTATAGAATATTTCAAAGCCACAGTTTATCCATGAGTAAAATGGGGATAAAAATAAGGTGTTGTGAGGCTTGAGCAAGACAATATATTGTTGTTAGTATAGTGCTCAGAATATTGCCTCAATAAATATTGCCACTTATTATTATTCATAAGATTTTATTAGGATTAAATGAGATACTGTATAAAGCACCCAGCTAGCTCTTTGCATACAAAAGACACTTCTTAGCTATTAGGCAGCTTCCCTCAAAGAAAAGATAATTAAAAAAATTCTTATAATCATTTCTGTATGAACTTTCCCCTCCAAAATATTTATAGTTTGCCCAAGAGGGAAATGGAAGATGATTCCTCATCCCCCCTGACATCTTCTGAGACAGATTTCCCTCCCTTCACCTTATTTCAATGTCTGTGCAACTATGCACTTAAGTCTGTGTACATTACTGAGACAGTTTCTTTGAGGGAAATTGGAGCTGAGCGAAGGTTCTGGGGATTGCACAGTGCTTGGGCATGAGAATTCCAAGGGGGCTTTTCTCTGGTTTTAAAGGCAAACATCACTGGAACTCAGCTGATTCCCGAGGGCTGTGGGGGTCTGTCTAATTTTCTTCAGGAATTGGACTGAAAGTTGCTATGAAATTCTCAGTTCAGTGTCTGGCCTGTTCTCCCCTGAGCACTTCTGGCAGCTTGACTTAGTAATGTGGTGATTCATTTATTCACTAAATCCCTTGAACAACTGCTATCTGTTGTTATTCAGAAACAAATTCCTATTTATTACCATAGATGTTGGGGAGGTGAGGGGAAAATAGGAAGATATTTGGAGGATGAAACGTGAGGGAGAAACCAGTTCTGGAGGCTCTGAGAGTGAAACAATATGATGGAGGAAGCTGCTTTGGTGGGGGCTAAAATAGGAGGATCTTAGGGATCAGACAAAGGCGTTTGAAGGAAGAAATTCTGCAGAGGAGCCATTATGGAGCATATAGCTGAAGGAAGAGGCTGAGCAGAGAGGTGAAGAGGTGAGGGGTGTGGAGCACCTTGCATTGCTGGCTGGGAATGGGTGGCCAGGGAACAGACAGTGCTGCGAGCCAGGCCTTTGCACAGGAAGTAGCACCTTCTTCCGGACCTGCCCTGTATTGAGAAACACAGCAATCACTCTCCATGTTGTATTTCCTTTCTTATGTATTACTGACTGTCTTCTAAATGTTAGATATATTCTTAACAAGATCATAAACCCTTATAGCAGAAGCTGTTGCTGCCCCACTCACACCCCTTCAGCACTCACAGTTTCTGGAAAGGTTGATGGTTTCCTGTTGCCAGCTCCTATGACCCACTATGTGAGGGTCATCTGTGACTGTAGTAGCATGTGGGAGCTGCTGGGAGTGAATGCCCTGTGCCCCAGGTGCCCTCAGTAGCAACCTACTAACTAGCACACTCTGTATGACATTCTTTTTCTTCCCTCTCTTATTTCCCCTCTCTTTTGTCATTGCTTCTTGGCATCACTTCTAAAATAAATTACGTTTACTTAAATATTTGTCTCTGGATGTCTCTTGTAAAACCTATCAGAAAATAACCCTCATATGTAACCTTTTGTTCATACGTCTATTCTTGTTTATTGACATCTCAGGCTCTGTGCTAGATGCTGAGCTGGGAGAGTTTCTTTCTTGTCCCCATGCCCCCACTTCCATGACCACGGCTACCACTGCCACCACCACGGGATGTAGCAGAGTGCCTGGCTCACAGGAAGTGCTCAGCGAACACCTGCTAAGGAAACGAAATGAAATGCTTCTGTGCAAGAGCACTGCAGCACAGGTCTGGGGCTTCCTCATCAATCTTAGTCATGTTATTGTCTCACGGTGTGACCTGGAACAAGACACTGCCTATGTGGGTGTCAGTTTACTCATTGAAAAAGAGGGGGTTGAATGACATGATCTCTAAAGGGTAGGAATATATACAGTCCTAGAGTATGGATTATGTATGGTCATTCTTTCTCAACATGCGTGCCTTTGTCCTTGTGAATAGAAATTCCTGTACTGTGTCTGTGGCTCTGGTTGAGTTTAAATCTTTTTTTTGTTCTGTAGCAAAATCTGTTACATCAAAGCAAATAGAAAAACATAATACAATAACATTTTATTTGAAAACTAAATATTCATATGGCATTGGTGTTATAAATTCCTGTTTTTCTAATTAGGATGGTGAATTGAAAGTTGATATACATAAGTGGGTGGCATTCATGACTGGGAGTCTTCCATGCCAGGAAAAATGGAAATAAATCCTGGATAAAACCCCAGCCGTGCCTTTTATTCTTTGTCCATGGCAAAGGTTATTATGGAACAATGAGATGGATTGATGTCCCAGAAAGTGATGAGGGAGATCGGGGCCTGGCTTCACACATTGCAGGCAGTGCCCTCCACTCCGACCTGGAGGGCACCACCTCCCAGGGCAAGGGGGGCTCTGGTGCCACATCCATTAACTCCTTGGCTTCTCGTTTGAAACTGACAACGAGGTGATGTGGGCAACTACCCACATGGAACAGGACAGAGACCATCAGCTCATTCCACATGGGCCACTAGACAGCACCTAGAGGTAATCACATTCTGTCAGTAGTGACCTGGGTTGGATTCAAATCAGTGATTTAGGGGTGAAAGGCGCTGGATTCTATTATGAAGTGCCCTTAGCCATCTAGGGGCTGAAAAACCACCCTTTACCACAGTTAATGACAGAATCAAAAAAGTCAGTCTTGTTCTTTTCTTTCTTCTTTCTTTTTAAGAATTGAATACAATTTTGGATTGAGTTAAGAATGAATCCACCAATAGAACATGGTGGAGAAGATTGGTTAGTATGCTTCAACTAAGTATATTGCTGATGTACATGACACTTTCACAGTTTGTCCTTTTTACATCTTACCTTCTTCCTTTCTTAGCCAGAAGTTTTCTGAGCTGAATATAACTATGACTTGTTGTTTGAATCACATTTTTTTCCTTAAGGCTAAATTCATGAACCTCCAAAACAAACCTCCAGTTTGGAGATCTATAATGGACTCCCCAAGAATAGGGCATTCCACATGGTAGTCTCACAGAGCTAGTGCTTCCAGAACAGAACCCCAAAGCTGTTCAGCCTAAGCCAGGACAGGAGAGTTGGACAGACCCTAGACCTCGGGATGCCATGGAGCTGGAAGTGAAGAGAACATTCCCCACATGTGTTTGTTTTTACCTTCAGATGGAATGAAATGCATGCTTTGCAAACAAAACTCTTACTAAAGATCTAGGTGTCCATTTTGGCTTGCTTCTTTTTTTTCTCCCCTGCCCATTTGAATCTTAACCTTGTAACTAATGGCATGATTTTGAAAATAAATGAACAATTCAGCTAGGACTGTTTGCAAATTAAGATAAAATAACTAGAAAAGCAGTGGCTCTCTCTTAGAGACCAGTAGCCAGGATAGTAATAATGTTTTAAACTGTACAGTAGGGCTTTGAATCCTTTTGTTCTTAAACTATACAATCCCTTTAATCTAAGGGGGTTCAAAGGCTTTCTTAGATAGGCTCCAGCTGCCGTTGTGCAAGGTGCTGTGTGGTCAAGATGAAAATGAACATCCTCATTTTCCAGATGAATGTGGTGGAGTTGGGCTGGAAGTTGGCTCTCATTCCCAGCTATTTTACCTGCCTTATTGCTCCAGGGCCATGCTTTCACAGGGCTCCTGGACCAAGCATTGTGCTCAAGATAATTTCCAAGTCAGCCCTCTGCATGGCTGTGCAGAAAAAGCTTTAGCCACAAGGGATGATTCTGGGGTCCACTACAGAACAGAGACTGTGGCGACCTGCAGCAGGGTGGGATGTTTAGGAATGTCAGTCAGAAAGGTTTACATGGCCCTAAGTCCTTCTCTGAACAAGGCCTGAAATTCCACCCAGAGTTTCATCTCTTTTATGTTGACCCCAATTAAAATACAGCTGAACCCAAGAGAACGGTCATATATCTTAGTGTGAATGAATGGTCTAAGAGGACAAAATTAGGGGAGTAAGGATGAAGATGGATACGGAATAGATAAAGAATAAGGGAACTTGTTTTGGACACCAGCTAAGAAGGAAGATAGCGGGTAAAAGCTCTGGTAACCTCCTGGGCCAAAGAAAATGTTACCTACTGTACAATTTTGCCCAAATAGACTTGAGGTCAATTGGCTCTGCCCCATTGGGCTGGTGCACCCGTATTATGTGGTTCCCAAGCTGCTGTGTGCGTACTTTCAGACCATTCCAGTTGGGCTTCTCTGTGTACTGATTTAACCCTAAGTTGGCAAAACAGCTTACATGTGAAATGCTGGCTTACACTCAGCTCTCTTTGCAAATGAGTCAAGACATTGCATAGAGCTGAGAAAGATTGAATAGCAGCACTCAGAGAAGCATTTCAATGATGGAGAATGACTGTTATTTTGACAGGCTAGAGAGAAGGCATTTGTGCCGGGAGCTATTTGTAGATAGGGATTCACTATGGCCATTGCTGTAAGACAGCCCTGCGCTGGGGTGCATACTCTTGCCCCACCTCTCTCTTTCTATCCTTCTCTCACTTTTCCATTTCCTCATTTATATAGTGTGTTCAATTCACAAAGCATAAACATTCATGATCTAATTTTAGCTACACACAGCTTCCCTACAAAATTTTCAGAGATTTAACAAGCAAGTAAACATAAACGTCCCTTTCCTTCTTGCTTTGTTTCCCCACAAAGAGACTTGATCTATCTGTTCAGAGCCAAATGGATATAATTAGGTGAAGAATCGCTTTCTCTCCGTATCTGAGCAAATATGTTTTGCAGCACACCAATTTCTCAAGGGCAGTGGGCTGGGACGGCCAGTGCCTGCTGGGGGATGGCTGCTGACCTTCAGGCCAGGCCGACTGTAATTTGCAGAACACTGATGGTCCCAGGAGGCTTTTCAGGCTGGGCCACACAATCACACTGAACCAGCAGCCTGCTTCTGTCCAGCTGTACCCACCACCATACAGGACATGAAGATGTAGCTAACTAGACATCGGCACTGCTCAGACTTTGGAATTACAAATTGGGAAATAAAGCACCATAAGAATCCAGCCCTTTATACCGGAGCCAAAAAGCCTTGTTGTCTCTGTGGCACCCCTTTCCAACTATTTAACAGGAGGATCTCGGTAGATGTAGCACATACATTCCAAGGTGTTTTTTTTTTTTAAATATGGAATGCTTCATGAATTTGCATGTCATCCTTGTACAGGGGTTATGCTAATCTTCTCTGTATCATTCCAATTTTAGTATATGTGCTGCTGAAGTGAGCACTGCATTCCAAGTTTTGATTGCAGTTTATGTGCTTGTTTCAAAAAGTGATGCTTTAAGTGAACTTGATAATTGGATCCCAGTTATGTTAATGGCCTGAAAAAGGAATGCTGTCTACAATAATAAAGTCTACCTCAGGGTTGCAAAATTTTTTGACATGGGAGACTCCTGCCATCTCTAGATGAACAAAGTTGACTGTCTGCCAGCTGATCTGATTATCACAGCTGTTTTAATGACCAGGCTGGGTCACCACATGATCAGTCCAGTTGACTGCTGCACAATCAATTGAAATGATGAAAAATAATAGCAGATTGACTGGGCAGGGGTGGTTTCAGTTATGGTACCCACATACCTCCTTTGTGTATACACATGTGCTTGTGTGTTTGGGTTTGTTTGCATGTGAAAGAGTATGTACTCTGGTGCTGAAATTTTGTTCTCAATCCAGAAAAGTTAAAGACAGATAGCAATTGAAGACAGTTATGGCTTGTGGGCCAATTTAAGCCATGTGATGTTCAGGCAACATAAATGTCAGGGACAAAGTACTATAATCATTGCTATCACATATGGGCAATTAGATTAAATGTCAATGAAATATTAACTTCCCCATGTTTGTAGATTGGAATTTAAGGAAGAAAATTCTCTTGGCTCTACATTACATATAGAAAGTGACAGGAATGTAAATAAAAGGGCAGAGTATGATTTTTGAATGAGCTGGTTGTCAAACACAGTAACAATGAAACCATCCTTTGCACTATTTTTCCTGTCTGTGTGTAGGCACTTATCTTACTAGACACTGAGATTCTTTGTACCAATAATGATGTCTTCTTTTTTGTTCTTGATAACAACAGTAGCTAACAGAATACCTGTTATTGCCAGGCATTGTTTTACAGAATCAACTCACTTGACTTTCACAACAATGCTATAAGAAGAGTACTATTATTAAGCCCATTATATAGTTGAGGAAAATGTGCACAGAGAGGTTAAATATTTTGCTTAAGGTCACAGAGCTTGTTAGTGATGAATCCAGGACATATGTGGACAGGCTGTGGAGAACCAGAATGACTAATCTTCTGTTGATATAAGCTCATAACACTTGCCTTTTACACTAATGGTGTTTGATAGTGATTAATTTTCCATTTCTTTCTGACTTTCTAACTTCTTACTTCACTCTTAGATTTGATGTGGCTTATAAAAGTCTTACAGTAAAATGTAATTAAAAATTAGGGTTACCCCATATATAAAGGCAATAGAAATAAAGGGTAAGTGAAAGCTAGGTCACAAACATGCAGATCATCCTATATAATAAAAGGCTAATATGCAAATTGACCAAACGGTGGAATGACTGGTCGCTATGATGCACACTGACCACCAGAGGGCAGATGCTCAATGTAGGAGCTGTCCCCTGGTGGTTAGTGCACTCCCACAGGGGGCGCGCCACTCAGCCAGAAGCCGGGCTCATGGCTGGAGAGCGCAGTAGTGGTGGCGGGAGCCTCTTCTGCCTTCGTGGCAGCGCTAAGCCATCAGTTGGACATCCCTTGAGGGCTTCCGGACTGGGAGAGGGGGCAGGCCAGGCTGAGGGACCCCCCCCCCCCCCACCGAGTGCACAAATTTCATGCACCGAGCCTCTAGTAGAATTATAAGTAAATATACTTGCTCATTGAAGTTGAAGCTTCCTGGCAGCCAATGTAAAGAGATACCTGCTTAGTAACATGCTGACATTGCCCATAAGGAGGAAGTATTAAGAGTGGAGAGGGCAGAACATACTTGTTCCTTGGGGGAAACAAAGCTTTTTTTCTTTTCCATACATGACTGAAATACTTCTTTCTATATAACCCGAGTTATCATTTGTGACTGAAAACATTTTATTCTTTGTCACCTGAATTATCATTTATGATTAAAAACCTTCTTCTTTAAAACAAAGATTTTATTTTTCAATTACAGTTTACGTTCAATATTATTTTGTATTAGTTTCAGGTGTACAGCATAGTGGTTAGACCAGGGGTGGGCAAACTTTTTGACTCGAGGGCCACAATGGGTTCTTAAACTGGACCGGAGGGCCGGAACAAAAGCATGGATGGAGTGTTTGTGTGAACTAATATAAATTCAAAGTAAACATCATTACATAAAAGGGTACGGTCTTTTTTTTTTTTTAGTTTTATTCATTTCAAATGGGCCGGATCCGGCCCGCGGGCCATAGTTTGCCCACGGCTGGGTTAGACAATCATATACTTTCACAGTGTTCCCCCCAGATATTTCTAGTAACCACCTGGCACCATACATAATTTTAAAAATATTGACTATATTTCCTCTGCTGTACTTTACATCCCTGTGACTGTTTTATAACTACCAATTTCTACTTCTTAATCCCTTCACCTTTTTCACCCAGCCCCCCAAACCTCTTCTCTTCTGACAACTATCAGTATGTTCTCTGTTTCTGTGAGTCTGTTTCTATTTTGTTCTTTAGATACCACATATATGTGAAATCCTATGGTATTTGTCTTTCTCCGGCTGACTTATTTCACTCAGCATGATATCCTTTATGTTCATCAATGCTGTCGCAAATGGTAAGATTTCATTTGTTTTTATGGGCAAGTAATATTCCATTATGTATATGTTCTGCAACTTTTATCCACTTGTCTATTGATAGGCACTTGGTTTGCTTTTATATCTTGGCTATTGTAAGCAACACTGCAATGAACATAGGGGTGTATAGACACTTTTAAATTAGTGTTTTGGATTTTTTTGGATATATACCTAGAAGTAAAGCTTTTCTTACTCTATCTCAAAGATAGTTCTCACCCTTATCTACATATTGGAATTACATAGTGGTTAAATAGATAAATAATATCCTCAATAACTTTTTAGAAAAAAGCAATAGATTTTTTTTATTGTCTAAAGTTTTACATATGTCTCCTTTTTCCTCAATTGATCACCCACCCCCCCCGGCCATCCCCACCCCTGAGAGCAAGCCCCGACCGCCCCAGTGTCTGTGTCCATTGGTTATGCTAATATGCATGCATACAAGTCCTTTGGTTGATCTCTAACCCCTCCCTCCCACCTCCCATGCCATTTTTCTCTAGGTCTATTTTTGTTCATCAGTTTATGTTAATCATTATATCCCACATATGAGTGAGATCATGTGATATTTATCTTTCTCTGACTGGCTTATCTCGCTTAGCATATTGCTCTCCAGTTCCATTCATGCTGTTGCAAATGGTAAAAGTTCCTTCTTTTTTATAGTGGCGTAGTATTCCATTGTGTAGATGTACCACAGGTTTTTAATCCACTCATCTGCTGATGGGCACTTAGGTTGTTTCCAAATCTTAGCTATTGTAAATTGTGCTGCTATGAACATAGGGGTGCATATATCCTTTCTGATTGGTGTTTCTGGTTTCTTGGGATATAGTCCTAGAAGTGGGATCACTGGATCAAATGGGAGTTCTATTTTTAACTTTTTGAGGAAACGCCATATTGTTCTCCACAGTGGCTGCATCAGTCTGCATTCCCACCAGCAGTACACGAGGGTTCCTTTTTCTCAAACTTGATTTTTATAGTGACTTTTAAAAATTAAAGTACAATTGACATATAACATTTCATTAGTTTTAGGTGTATAACATAATGATTTGATATTTGTATATATTTCAAATTGATCACCACAATAAATCTAGTTAACATCCATGACCATACATAGTTAAATTTTTTTTTCTTGTAAGAGATATGGAAACAACCTGAGTGTACATTGATGGATGAATAGATAAAGAAACTGTAGTGTATAAAAGTATAGATAATTTCTGCCCTGAAACTACTTGGTTATTTCCTCAGGACTATTAGAAGTCTTATTATGGCTTTGCCAAAATTTGTCCAAATAGATTGATTTTAGAAAATAATAGTTTAGAGCAGCAGTTCATTGACACATCCAAAGTCTCTTGCGATGGAATGTGGATAACTGAAGCCATTATTTGGGTAACTTAAGTAAAATATGAATTTGAGGAATTATCCTGGAAATTTGATTAAAATAATATTTTTGGTTTGAATTAAAAATATTTTCTTCACTTACTAAGAGGGTGTCATAAAAATTGGTTTCTTTAAAACTGCATTATGAACATAATAGTTATAGCTTGACATTTCATCATACTAGCCTAAAAGAACATGAAGATTATGCCTTGTACTGAAAATAAGTATAATCTATAGTAATAATAGCCTAGGTGGTTGTCATACCCTCACGCATCATGCCCTAATGTCGTCACAAGATGGCCATCACAAGATGGCTGTCACTAGATGGCCGCACGCACAGGGGAGGCGGGGCCCAGCGGAGGAGGTGGGTTGCAGCAGGGGAGGGCAGTTGGGGGTGATCAGGCCAGCAGGGGAGGGCAGTTGGGGGCGATCAGGCTGGCAGGCAGAAGCAGTTAGGGGCAATCAGGCAGACAGGCAGGCAGGTGAGCGGTTAGGAGCCAGCGGTCCCGGATTGTGAGAGGGATGTCTGACTTCTGGTTTAGGCCTGATCCCACAGGGGGTCCCAGATTGAAGAGGGTGCAGATTGGGCTGAGGACCACCCCACCCCCCATGCATGAATTTTGTGCACCGGCCCTCGAGTAAATATAATAATAGTTAAGATGAATATAAATAATACATCTGTCGGGCACAATGCTAAGCTCTTTTGCATATTATCTTAAGCCTAGTAATCATATAAAGTAGTTATTATTCCAGTTTACACAACCCTCTTCTTGCCCAGAAATTAAACGTTAATCAACTTGCAAAGTCCTCATAGTTGTAAATGACAGAGTAGAGATGGAGCCCAGGTTGGTCTGACCCAAAAGTAGCTAGGGCTTAACCACTGAGCAGCACTCTCTGCATGACCAGGACAAAAGTCAAATCCCCCAGAAACAATAATTTTCCCAGAACCTATTTTATGTTTCTCCTAAAGATGTTTTTCATGAGGAGTATTCTGTTTCATAGAGTATTTCAACTAGAATGACTGGAAGGATAATTTAGATTAGGATTTTCATCCTCATGTTTAATGTATTTTTTCATCATCGCTCCATTGTAAAAATGAAAAAAAAAAAAGGCTCTTGAGACAAAGAAAAAAAAAAGTATTTTGCATCCAGGCACCGGGGCTCATGGAAAAATGAGTTGTGATGTGAGAAACCAATCCAGCCATGTTCAAGGCTCACAGCCAAGGTTATAGAATATCTTTATTTTCACCCTTTAGCCACAGCACAGTGTCAGCAACATAACGTCTAAAACTCTCAAGATACGGGGTAAGTTGGGGGTCTTTCTTGAATTTCCATGGCTGCAACTGATGCATAATGGAACTCATCACATGTGGCCTTCCTCTGTCTTGTGTCACCAATATAGAGTGGAAAGCTAGATGCCATAGATATCATTGTTATGGAAAGCAGAAATTATCCCTGTAAAGGTTTTGAAGTCAATACAAAGTTTCTGTTAAAGTACATGAAATTCTTCTGGTTTATAAATAAAGCCCTGGTTTCTCTCTTGGTTCCTCAGAACAAGAGTATCAAATTCTTTCCCTGTGTCACACCTTTCAGTATGTTGATTTCCTCAGAAACCCAGAATCCCAGAGAGACAGGTATATGTTTAAAATACATCTGTGAAAAAATGGTATACATCGAAAGCCAGTCTTGTGGTTAGTGGGTAAAAACATTTTGAAGAAAGGATTCTAGAAGGGAACAATAGACTTTATTCTTGTCCCATTTTATAGACACATCTTTGCCTTCAAAAAGGTATTTGTGAATGGAAAAGATGAACATATTTGTAACCTGGGATCCTCTAAGAGGCTCTTAAGGGGCCTGGTTAGGAGCAAATGGATCTGGTTCTTTTCATCTACTCTGACTTCTCTTGTTCTGTTGTGAGTGTGAGGGGTTGTGAATGTACTAATAGCAAGAGGGCAAGGTTCTGGGAGATGCAAGAAATAAGCTGCACCTTAATGCAAATACACTTAGGGCTGGAGTGACATCTCAAAGGCTGCCTTGGATAATAAAAACCTTTTATAGAGGGCTTCTAGGGAAAATGCACAATAGAGGAGGAAACATATTACTTGTTTCTTTTTAAAAAAAATCCTCTTAAGAATCCATGATGTCCATTTTAGTCCTGAAGTGGCCGGAGCCTTGTAGAAGCGGAGGGGAAGGACAGGTAGCCTCTTACCTCAGAGCAGCATGACGCTGATCACCATCTTCTCTTCAGTGGTCATGTGGACAGGACCCTGGCCTGGGAAGAGATGGAGGACTTAGTTTTCAGGCTCATTTCTGGTTGCTAGTGGCTGTGCTGAAACTGGTCTCTTTCCTTTTGTAAAACCAAGGGTCTCTCCAGTGATTAATTGGATATGGAAGTGGGAATATGCATGTTTAATGGCAGAGGATCTCTTTCCAATTGATATTATAAATGTGGTAGATAGATAAATAAAATTGCTCATGGCTCAAGGGAAGGCCACCTGGTCTCCCTACTTTCATATATATTCCCAGGATATGAGTGGATGGTGGGATATAGTAGGCCGAGGGGGATGAGTTGTGAGGTTGACTCAATAAAAGGAAGCAGCAATGTGATTTGAGGACTGCCTCTCTTTGGGAACTCTTCCACAAATCTGCCCTCTCTTCTCCATGCCCATTGTCACCATGCCACCCAGGCTACCACCATCTCATGCTTGGGCTCTAGCCTCAGCCCCCTAAGTCATCTCCCTGATTTCACCTTCCCCTTACCAAACACATCTCCTTATTGCAGCCAAAGGAACCAAACTGAAAGCTCTCAAGTGCCTTCTCCTTGCATGTAGAAAGAAGTTTAGAATCCTTACCTGGCCTTGTAGGCTCAGAATTAATTATTTCCCAGTCTCCAACCCTTATGGATTCCTCCTTGTTTTTGTACCATTTGGCCACTGAGGACATTGCTCAGTTTCTCAAACAGGCCATGTGTGCTTTTATCCCAGGTGCATGCTGCCTCTTCTGCCTGGAATGATCTTTCTCCCTTTGAAGCCCCACCCACTTTCTGGCCCCAGTTAACCTAGCTGACTTCTACTTATCCTTCAGGGCTCTGTTTAAAAGATAGGTTATTTTTTTAAATTTAAATTCTTTATTGTTTAAAGTATTACATACGTCTCCTTTTTCCCCCATTGGCCTCTCCCCAGCCGCCCCCACCCACCCAGCACATGCCCTCACACCCCCATCCCTGTCTGTGTTCATTGGTTATGCTCATATGCATGCATACAAGTTCTTTGGTTGATCTCTTACCCCCTCCCCCCACCTTCCCTCATAGGTTGAACAGTCTGATGCTTCTATGTCTCTGGTGCTGTTTTTGTTCAGTTTATGTTGTTCATTATATTCCACAAATGAGTGAGATCATGTGATATTTATCTTTCTCTGACTGGCTTATTTTGCTTAGCATAATGCTCTCCAGTTCCATCTATATTGTTGCAAATGGTAAAAATTCCTTCTTTTTTACAGCAGTGTATTTCCATTGTGTAGATGTACCACAGTTTTCTAATCCACTTATCTGGTGATGGGCACTTAGGCTGTTTCTAAATCTTAGCTATTGTAAATGGTGCTGCTATGAACATAGGGTTGCATATATCCTTTCTGACTGGTGTTTCTGGTTTCTTGGGATATATTCCTAGAAGTGAGATTACTGGGTCAAATGGGAGTTCCAATTTGAATTTTTTGAGGAAGTTCATACTCTTTTCCCACAGTGGTTGCACCACCCACAGTGGTTGCACCTACAGTCTGCATTCCCACCAGCAGTGCACGAGGGTTCCTTTTTCTCTGCATCCTCTCCAGCACTTGTGTGTTGATTTGTTGATGACAGCCATTCTGACAGGTGTGAGATGGTACCTCATTGTTGTTTTGATTTGCATCTCTTGGATGATTAGTGACTGTGAGCATATTTTCATATGTCTCTTTTCCTTCTGTATGTCTTCTTTTGAAAAGTGTCTATTTAGGTCCTTTGCCCATTTTTTGATTGGATTGTTTATCTTCCATTTTTTAAGTTGTATGAGTTCCCTATAAATTTTGGAGATTAAAACCTTATTGGAGATAACACTGGCAAATATATTCTCCCATGCAGTGGGCTTTCTTATTGTTTGTTGATAGTTTTTTTTTTCTGTGCAGAAGCTTTTTATTTTGATGCAGTCCCATTTGTTTATTTTCTCCTTAGTTTCCATTGCCCTAGGAGCTGAATCGGTAAAGATATTGCTATGACAGATGTCTGCTATTTTGCTGCCTATGGATTCTTCTAGGATTTTTATGGTTACCCATCTTACATTTAAGTCCTTTATCCATTTTGAGTTTGTTTTTGTGTATGGTGTAAGTGGGTGGTCTAGTTTCACTTTTTTGCATGTATCTGTCCAGTTTTTCCAACACCATTTATTGAAGAGACTGTCTTGACTCCATTGTATGCTCTTGCCTCCTTTGTCAAATATTAATTGAGCATAATGGCTTGGGTTGATCTTTGGATTCTCTGTTCTGTTCCATTGGTCTATATGTCTGTTCTTGTGCCAGAACCAGGCAGTTTTGAGAACAGTGGCTTTGTAGTATAGCTTGATATCTGGTATTGTGATCCCTCCAACTTCGTTCTTCTTTCTCAAGATTGCTACAGCTATTCGGGGTCTTTTGTATTTTATTTTATTTTTTATTCTAGATTAACTTTTGGAGAGGGTGTTCTAGGTCTTTGAAGTATGCTGTTGGCATTTTAATGGTGATTGCATTGAATGTATAGATTGCTTTGGGTAGTATGGACATTTTAATGATGTTGATTCTACCAATCCATGAACACGGTATATTCTTCTATTTGTTTATGTCTTCCTCTATATCTTTTTTATCAGCGTCCTGTAATTTTCTGAGTACAGGTCCTTTACCTCCATGGTTAAATTTATTCCTAGGTATTTTAATTTTTTTGTTGCAGTGGTAGGTGGGATTGTTCTTTTAGTTTCTCTTTCTTTGAGTTTATTATTGGTGTATAAAAATGCCATAGATTTCTGGGTGTTAATTTTGTATCCTGCTACATTGTCGAATTTATTTATTAGTTCTAATAGTTTTTTGATGGAGTCTTTATGGTTTTCTATGTACAATATCATGTCTTCTGTTAATAATGACAGTTTCACCTCTTCTTTTCCAATTTGGATGCCTTTTATTTTTTCTTCTTGTCTGATCGCTATGGCTAGCACTTCCAGAACTATGCGGAACAGGAGTGGTGAAAGTGGGCATCCCTGTCTTGTTCCTGTTCTTAGGTGAAATGGTTTTAGTTTTTGCCCATTGAGTATGATGTTGGCTGTAGGTCTGTCATATAAGGCTTTTATTATGTTGCGGTATGATCCCTCTATTCCCACTTTGCTCAGAGTTTTTATCAGGAAAGGGTCTTGGATTTTGTCAAATGCCGTTTCTGCATCAATTGATATGATTATGTGATTTTTGTCTGTCAATTTGTTTATGTGATGTATCATGTTTTTTTTGATTTGTGGATATTGTGCCAGCCTTGCATCCCTGGAATAAATCCCACTTGGTCATGGTGTATGATCTTTCTAATGTAATGCTGGATCTGATTTGCTAGAATTTTGTTGAAGATATTAGCATCTATGTTCATCAGGGATACTGGCCTATAATTCTCTTTCTTTGTAGTGTCTTTATCTCATTTTGGGATTAGAGTAATGCTGGCTTCATAGAAAGAGCTTGGAAGTGTGCCTTCCTCTTGAATT
Source organism: Myotis lucifugus (assembly GCF_000147115.1). Taxonomy (NCBI): domain Eukaryota; kingdom Metazoa; phylum Chordata; class Mammalia; order Chiroptera; family Vespertilionidae; genus Myotis; species Myotis lucifugus. Next base: position 4,794,985 of record NW_005871071.1, on the reverse strand, counting down.
TTTTTGGGATAGTCTGAGAAGGATAGGTTTTAGTTCTTCTTTGAATGTTTGGTAAAACTCTCTTGTGAAGCCGTCTGGCCCCAGGCTTTTGTTTGCTGAAAGCTTTTTGATGACTGCTTCAATTTCCTCCTTAGTTATCAGTCTGTTGAGATTTTTTGATTCTTCTTGATTGAGTTTTGGAAGGTCATATTTTTCTAGGAATATGTCCATTTCCTCTAGGTCAGTGGTTGGCAAACTCATTAGTCAACAGAGCCAAATATCAACAGTACAACGATTGAAATTTCTTTTGAGAGCCAGATTTTTTAAACTGAAACTATATAGGTAGGTACATTGTTATTAACTTAATTAGGGTACTCCTAAGGCTTAGGAAGAGCCACACTCAAGGGGCCAAAGAGCCGCATGTGGCTCACGAGCCTTAGTTTGCCGACCACGGCACTAGGTTGTTTAGTTTGTTGGAGTAGAGTTGTTCATAGTATTTTTTTTTTTTACAATATTTTGTATTTCTGTGGGGGTCTGTTGTTATTTTGCCTCTTTGATTTCTGATTTTGTTTATTTGGGTCCTCTCTCTTTGCTTCTTGGTGAGCCTGGCTGGAGGTTCAGCAATCTTGTTTATCTTTACAAAGAACCAGCTCTTGGTTTCATTGATCTTTTGTATTGTGTTTTTGGTCTCTATGTCATTTATTTCTGCTCTGATCTTTATTATCTCCTTCCTTCTGCTCACTCTGGGCTTTTCTTATTGCTCTCTTTCTAATTCTTTAAGTTTTAGAGTTAGATAATTTATTACCACTTGTTCTTGTGTTTTGAGGTAGGCCTGTAATACTATGAACTTCCCTCTCAGGACTGCTTTCACTGTGCCCCATGTTGTGTTTTCATTGTCATTTGTTTCCAGGATGTTTTTAATTTCTTCTTTGATCTCTTTGGTAACCCAATCATTGTTTAATAGCATGCTACTCCAAGTGTTTGAATTTTTTGATTGTTTTTATTGTAGTTGATTTCTAATATGTTGCCATTGTGGTCTGAGAAGATGTTTGATATGATTTCAATCTCCTTCAATTTGGAGATACTTTGCCTGTGACCCAATATGTGGCCTATCTTTGAAAATGTCCCATGTGCACTTGAGAAGAATGTATATTCTGTAGCTTTGGGGTGAAATGTTCTGAAGATGTCAGTTAAGTCCATCTGAGTCATTTAGGATTACTGTTTCTTGGCTGATTTTTTTTTTGTCTAGAGGATTTATCCAGTGATGTCAGTGGGGTATTAAAGTCCCCTACTATGATCATATTGCTGTGGATCTCTCCCTTGATATCTTCCAGAAGTTTTTTTATGTATTTGGGTGCTCCTGCATTGGGTGCATATATGTTTACCAGAGTTATATCCTCTTGTTGTATTGATCCCCTTAGTATTATGAAGTGGCTTTCCTTATCTCTTGTTATGGCCTTCACTTTGAGGTCTATTTTGTCAGATGTAATTATTGCCACCCCAGCTTTTTTTTTCATTTCCATTTGTCTGAAAGATATTTTTCCATCCCTTCACTTTTGGTCTGTGTGAGTCCCTTGTTCTAACGTAGACAGCATATATATAGATCATGCTTTCTTGTAGACAGCATATATATAGATCATGTTTTATTATCCATTCAGCCACTCAATGTCTTTTGATTGGAGCATTTAGGCCTTTTATGTTTAAAGTTATTATTGATAGGTACTTGTTTGTAGCCATTTTTATTTTTTGTGCCTGTGTTTATTCTTCCCTCTCCCCCACCCCCTTCTTTTTACACCAGTCCCTTTAGCATTTCTTGCATTGCTGGCTTGGTAGTGATAAACTCCCTTAGCCTTTTTTTGTCTGTGAAGCTCCTTATTTCCCCTTCAGTTTTGAATGATAGCCTTGCTGGATAGAGTATTCTTGGATTCAGTCCCTTGCTTTGCATCACTTTGTATACTTCTTTCCATTCCTTTCTGGTCTGATGGGTTTCTGTTGAGAAAGCATTTGATAATCTAATGGGAAATCCCTTGTAGGTAACTTTCTGTCTCTCTCTCTTTTTTTGGGGGTGGGGGGGGAATGCAACAATTTTATTGAAAGAAAAGTGCAATTTAAATTTGTTGAAAGCTTAAAAGGGATTAACTTAGACACCACCTCTCAAGCGCAGGACCAGGTGCAGAGTGGACGCCTTCTGGATGTTGTAGTAGGACAGGGTGCGCCCATCTTCCAGCTGCTTACCAGTGAAGATCAGCCGTTGCTGGTCAGGGGGGATGCCCTCTTTGTCTTGGATCTTGGCCTTGACATTCTTGATGGTGTCACTGGGCTCGACCTCCAGGGTGATGGTCTTGCCGGTCAAGGTCTTCATGAAGATCTGCATCCCACCTCTCAGGCGCAGGACCAGGTGCAGAGTGGACTCCTTCTGGATGTTGTAGTCGGAAAGGGTGTGCCCGTCTTTCAGCTGCTTGCCGGCGAAGATCAGCCGCTGCTGGTCGGGGGGATGCCCTCTTTGTCTTGGATCTTGGCCTTGACATTCTCGATGGTGTCACTGGGCTCCACCTTGAGGGTGATGGTCTTGCTGGTGAAGGAAGCTGCGGGTGGAAAGAGAACGGTGACTGCGCTCTGAGCGACCGCCAATCTCTGTCTCTCTCTTGCAGCCTTTAAGATTCAATCTTTGTCCTGAACATTTGCCATCACACATTTGCTGAACATTTGCCATCTTTGTCCTGAACATTATGATGTGTCTTGGTGTGGGCCTTTTTGGGTTCATCTTGTTTGGAACTCTCTGTGCTTGTGTGACTTTATTCTTCCCCAGATCAGGGAAGTTTTCTGACATTATTTCTTCAAATAGGTTTTCTAACCCTTGCTCTTCTTCTTGTCATTCTGGAACTCCTATTATATGTATGTTGCTTCATTTCATGTTGTCCCAAAGCTCTCTCAGGCTTTCTTCCTGTCTTTTGATTTTTCTCCAGTTGCAGTTCAGATTGGGTGTGTTTTGTTTCCCTGTCTTCTAATTCGCTAATTTGGTCCTGCGCTTCTTCTAGTCTACTATTGAAAGCTTCCATATTACTTTTTATTATAGCTCTATCACTTTTTATTTCCCCCGTGATTCTTACATAGGTTTTTGGAAATCCAGTTTATAAACTGTATAACCCTTATTCCAAATTCTTTCTCTGACATATTGCATGCCTCTGTTTCATTTAGTTCCTTATCTGACGCTTCATCCTTTTCTTTCCTTGGGGGTTGATTTTCTGTCTCCCATTTTTGCTCTCACCAAAGGATCTAGGTGTCATGTCTCATGAGGCCTGTGGCTGCAGCAGTGGGCTTGGTGGTGGGTTGTGCGGTCACCGGCGGCTGCTGCTCCTCAGGTGGTCATGGGCGGTGGCTGCTCCTAGGACGGTCACTGGGCAGCCACTCCTCAGGTGGTCGCAGTGGCTGCTTGTGGAGCGGCCACTCCTTATGTGGTCATGGGGCAGCTGCTCCTCCTACAGTTGTGGGTGGCAGCTGCTACTTGTGGGGGGGGGGTCATGGGGTGGCTGCTGCTTGTGGGGCTGCTGCTCCTTGCGTGTTCACAGGTGGTGGCTGCTCCTCATGGTTGCACGGCTACTGCTCCCAGCACGGTTGTGGGTGGTGGCTGTTTTTTGGGGGTGGGGGGTTGCGGGGCAGCTGCTCCTTGTGTAGTTGTGGGAGGTGGCTGCTCGCATGACTGCTGGAGCGGTCACAGAACCTGGGGCTGCTGCATAAGGCTTGGCTTTTTGCTCATGCGGTTGTGGTGCCCGGGGCTAGAGCATCTGGCTGTCAGGAGGGGAACACCCTCCAGAACTCACAGAAGCCCTCAGCTGGGGAGGCTGGAGTCCTGGTGTCCGTGGGTTGGCAGCCGAGGCAGCAGGTCCCTGGCCGGAGTGGCTGTAGGATCCTGGGTGGTGTCTGAGAGCACCCTGGGTGGAGGTGAGGCTGGACTCCAAGTCACAGCAGCTCTCTCCTTCAAGATGGCACGGCCTCTGCGGCAGAGCCGGTGCTCCAGGAGAGATTACAGCAGTAGCAGAGGCTGCCTGGCTATGCGAGCCTGGTCCACTAGCCCCCGAAGGTCCTGTGAGATCTAGCTGTCCCTCACTCAGACACACGCGCACGCGCACACACACACACACCCACACACACCACATGTTCACAAACTCTCCTTTTGCTCCCTCACTCACACTCTCTCCCTCGCTGCCATCCTCCTGGCTGCCGTTTTGGAATCAAATGATAGGTTCTTAAGGACTGCTCTGCAGGCTAGGCTGGGCCTAGCTGGGTGTTTACAGAACGTTTTACTTCTTCTAGGGTCCTGCAATGACAGCCATAGTGACCAGATAAAGGTCTGTCTTTCCCACCAGCCTGCAAGTTTCTGAGGACAGGTACACATCTATCTTGCTCCTGCATCTGGTACATCATGAGGTGCTCACTAAATATTTGCAGCCTCTATGACTGGCTCACCATGGAGGCAACATCTGTGATGTTCTGTTGCCGATCTGTGAACCAGCACTGTATCGGCCTTTGTCCTCGTAAACTCTTCTTTTGTTATATGTACACCTGATGGTAGGGCTTGCTTTAGGCACAAATACAGCTGTGGTGAAATTGGCAAAATTATAACTTTGGCTCATTTCTGATGAGGCATGAATAATGGCTTCCTCATACCCATTCTGCATTGTAGATTTTTGTGTCACTAGAAAAACTAGATAAAAAGAGTCAAACTTGCTATTTGGCATAGTGTAAGAAAAAACACACATCACTCCATTTAATTTACTGAATTTATTCCTTAAAAAACAACCCCTGAATTCAGGCAATCCAGTTTGTGTAGACTCAGTGAGACAGAGATCAATATCTGGTTGCTGAGAGATGAGACTGTATGTACTGCAGATTCAAAACTAAAAATCCATGCAGTTGGCTGTGATTCAAGGCAGACCCTGCAGGGCTGTAGGTCACAAAAAGAAGGAGCAGTATACCTGCACCAGCGTCCTGGTTCTTTGTTGGAATGAAAAATGGAGAAGTGACTTACTCCTGTATTCTCTTGTAACTGGGGAATTAAAGAAAAGGGTAGTTACCCATGGAACAGATTTCATTAATCCAAGCCCGAACAGGAAATTATTTATTCATTCACAGTCTTTCCAAACATCTGTTTTGTGGGTCACATGGTGAAGACAGGGAAGACCACTCCTTGTGACCTGGCAAGATGACACAAGGCCATAAGGAATAGCTCATTAGCAGGCAAGAGCAGGGTGTGAGTCAGGAGGGGGAAAAGTGGGACTCCAGGGAACTGGGTGGCTGGGAAGGATCTCTGGAGGAAGGTGATTCTGCAGTTGCTCCCTAAAGGGTGATGGCATTGATAGAGAGTAGGAAGGAGGGGGGTGCCTTCTAGCAGAAGAAAATGTATGCATAACCCTCTGAAGGTGGAAAGGAGTATGTGGTAGGTCATGGGAATGGGGACCAATTTTCCCTTTGGAAAATGAGAGTGTCAGCCCATGGCTGTTTCAGCCACAGTTGATCTGGATTCCTGTCCAGGCAGACTATAGATTCTCCCTTGACTAGTCACACCCATGCATCCATGTGAAATGGTGGTGACACACACAGTTCAGGCCTCTCTACTTGCCTTCTCAGTCCTCTGCTACCTGCTGCTCAAACCCCAGCAGTCTACCTCCCGTGAGTGTGGGGAGTGCATCTGTCTTTTTCCTTCTATAAAGGTAATATTGGGACCGCTCTCCTGCCCTTTATTTTTTTCTTCCCTTTATGAGAGTATTTTCAGGAAGGGAAATGGTGGGAGTTTGGCTGGGGGAAGGGAGACTCAGCCTTCAGGGAAAAGACTATTTCTGTAGCTGGGCAATTAGGGAATTAGTAGCTATCACAGCCTAATTTGAGGACTTACTATATACAGCCAGGGTCTGAATGAAATAATTTAATCATTTCAATAACCTATGGGTTAGTACTGTTATCCTCAGATAAAAGGGAGGAGGCACTGAGATCCGGAGGGTGAAGTGTCTTACCAAGGTCACAAAACTAGAAAGGTCAGAACTAGGACTTAAAACTAGATTAGCTTGATACCCAAACCACACACCTAACACAAAACTCTACTCTTTTACGAGCTTTTCCCACCCACCTTTCAATTTTTCTTCTGATTATTTAACTTTATATTTTGGAAATAACATGCTCATTTAAATAAGTTTGAAAATACAGAAAAGTATAAAGGAATAGAAAAAAAATTGTTATCTTAAATCTATTACCCAGAGGTCATTCCTACTAAAATGTTTGCCCTACATTGAATTTTAATAGTGGAAAACATTTTATTGTTTAGATGTGCCATATATTCTCTTAATCATCTTTCATTGAAATTTTAAGTTGGGTCTAAGTTTTTTTTAACTATCATAAATAAAACTGAAATGAACATACACACAAACATACAAAATGTGCATGCATTTTGATCTGTACTTCTGTCAGATAGATTCTCAGAAATGGTATAGTTGACTCAAAAAAATGGTCAAATGTTTAAGGTTCTTGATAGGCATAAACAAAACGTACCCCAGGAAAATGTTTCCAATTTATATTCCATTATTTTTTGGGATATTTTTGATAATCAGTTTTCCCATCCAGAACACATGTCCATTTAGTAAAAAATTATGTGTATCAGTATTGTGATGTTCTTTTTATAGGCACATTTTTCTTATTTAAATTTTCTGTATATTCAGAATATATATTTCTTAATTTTGTGAATGTGATTTTTTTTCTATTTTGTTGTTGTTACCGAGTGCATATTTATCTTACTTCCTACTGTAGTTTACTTGTTAGAAAAGGTTGACAGAAAAGAAAGGGAAGTCTATGGAAAAATGCATTGATAAATGAAGCCTCCCTTCAAATTAGGGAGGGTATTTCTTTCCACAAGAACAAAATGGGAAAAGCCAATGAATGTTTGCAGCCGAGGGTAAGGAGACAGTGGAGAAGTTTGAGGACTGACTCCATCTCTTAGGAATAGATAGGTGCAAAGATGGGTGGAGGGCCAGGAAGTGTGAGCTGGGTAATTCCAATTTCAGCAAAGTAGACCAGTGCCTGAGAGGGTAGAGGAGAATCGGGATTGGGAATGGGAGAAGAGTGTGCAATAACCACTGTGGCCACTGTGATTAAAAACATCACCAAGATCCGGTCATTTCAGCTTCCTGCAACTTATATCAGATTGGAACCTACCCAGTGCCATCTACTGCTGAATGTCAGACCCCATACCATAGCTAGCAACAACACAGTTGATTTTTAATGAAAATAGAACTTGGAGACCAAATACAAGCCTACATCCAAATGCAGCCAGATATTTGGAGGGAAATTGAAAAATTCATGCAACCATGAGAATCCTTTGAATGATCAGATGTTAGGCAAGTGCAGCATAACCTAAATTTGTCATTTTCCTTTTCTTTTGGGGCTAATGGTAGGGAAAAGAGGCTTCTTTAATTTTTCTCTGATCATGGTTCTGACTTTCGAAAATCTTTTAACAAGGAAATAACTGGTCAGGGTAAAAGCTTTCATTTGTGGTGAGTGGCAACATCCAGCGCCTCAATATTTAATCTGTAAAATTTCTGTTAATGTTTTATTCATGTTCACTAGAGAGGTTATGAGGGCATTGTAAATTGCATAATTTTTTCTTTGCCTAAATATGTACACTTTGTTTCTGACTTGTAGAAGAACTTATTCTTTGTTTCTTTCCTTTTCCTTTTCTATTTTTTTCTTTATTTTAGCTTTTTCAGTTTGGGCTCATGTCTTAGAATTAAAATCTAGGGTCCATTAGGCGTCATTCATCTGTGAGATGAATTCTATATTCCATCTATTGATTCCATTGTGGGTGAACCTTCACAGGGTTTAGGCAAGCACTGGGTAGTGCCATAAATAGGACTTACATTATTCCTTCAATATAATATGAAAATTGAGGGAAATATCTTCATTGACACGGCTTGGGGGAAAATGTTTGTATATTAAGAGCTGCTATATCTAATACCTAGAGTTTTCTGGTATGTGAAGTGAAAATAAATATTCTCCATGATATTGAGCCAATGGAATATATTTAAGAATTCCTAGCCTATTTGCCTTTGAATCATGCCTTCTGGAATGTGGATATTTTTCAAACCAGGGACATTTTATGGGTTGTAAGTAGCACATAGACATATTTTGTGTAGTGAGTTTTCTAGAAATTGTGGAAAAGGTTTTAGGGAAGATTGTAGCCCTTAACAGAATCTTGACAGCCTCTGTCCCTGGTAATATCTGTACCTCAGGGTGTCTTATTTATATGGATACCTATTATTAGTAAGCTATCTACTAATCAGTCATCTTTTCATCAATAAACTCGCTGATCTTTGCTCAGTTCCTATCCTTAGTTTCTCTATGCATTTTACTCGCAGCCTCTGCTACCTGTGACTTTGCACTATCCTAATCTTATTTTTCCTTTTCTAGTTGTTCCCTCTCTGTCTCCTTTGATGGTTTCTTCTGTTCACTAAAAGTGAGTGTTGCTCAAGGACCAGAGGTAGTCTTCTGCTTTTTCTCCTCTTAATTCTCTGCCTCAGTGAGGGCCTTCATTTTCCTGGCCCCTTTCAACATCTCTATCTACTAGATACTGATCCCAGGGCTCTCATTCCACACCCCTGAGGAATTTCCTCTTGGATTTTCAAACTCCCAAAACTGTGTCTTCTCCAAAATGAGTTTCCTTTCTATGTTTCTCTTTTGTTTATCCTTCTTTTGCTCAGTTAAACTTCAGTCTTACAGCCAACTCTGGTTTCTCTTTTTTCACTATACTTCCACGTCTAACCAGTCACTATTTATTTTTATTCAACCTCCTTATATTCTCTACAGTTGCCACTCTCCTTTCATTTTCAAGCTCTGAAGATCTTATATTTGAATTGTTGCAGTAGCTATAACACAATATACTGAGATAATAACCTCTTTCTCACTGCTGAAAGGAGTTTTTCTTTCCCTGTAACAAGATGGCAACCTCATTTTTGCGTCTTCTGCCTGTGGAAATTTTGTGAAGGGGAGTGGATATGGCAAGAAGAGGTTTCCAGGCAACACCCAGTAAGGATTTTGTTTGCAGAAATGTAAGCTCATTGAGATGAATTATTCTGGATCATTCCAGAGGGTAAGGGCGATAGAGGTGAATGACTGAATTTGGGAGGTAGAAGTAGTCCAAGCTAAAGAGAAAGGAGGTTTCTTTAGATGATTTCTTTTGAGACAAGGAAGGGTGTGGTGTTGGGTGAGTTCCATGGAGTCAGGAACACCACTGTGATCCCTTTCAGTGCAGTTGTTGGTACTTCTAATGAGTGAGGTTGGGGTGATGGATGGGCCAGACCTTAAGAACTGTTGCCCTAGGACCAGCAGGTATTAGAAGTCACCAGCCCACTGTTGCTGTCTTCCAGGAACATGCAGGCTTGGATGGTGAGTGCATCAGTTGTAACAGGGGGTATAAAGACTGGTGAGTTCCTTCCTAAGTGCTATGTACCCCAGGACTCTGGCTTGACTTTGGAGAGGACATGCTGACTAAAGTGTAGGCTCAGCTACTGTAGCATAGAAACCTCAAAATACGAGGCTCAAATTAGAAGACAGGGCTTCTCTCTCTCTCTCTCTCTCTCTCTCTCTCTCTCTCTCTCTCTCTCTCTCCAGTCTGGAAGTAAGTGAGCTGTCCAGGTCTGGTAAGCAGCTCTGAACCACAAGGACATTTAGAATTTCATGTTTTTCCTCATCTTGATGTCTTACAATCTTCCAGGACAGAATTTTAAACTCTTATGCTATAGCTCTTTTGGTAATATAATGAAGTGTGTGGACTCTGTCTAAAAAGAAAAAATACACAGGAGGGCCTGGCTGACATGGCTCAGTGACATGTTTGATTCCCAGTCAGGGCACATGCCCAGATTGTGGGTTCTATCCCCAGTGCAGGGCATGCAGGGCATGATTCTCTGTCATCATTGATGTCTCTCTCTCTCTCTCTCTCTCTCTCTCTCTCTGAAATCAATAAAAAATATATATTTTAAAAAATACATAGGAGGACTATAAAGGAAGTAAATTATAGTAAAATGCAATTATCACAATATTTAAAAGACAGATTTGTGATGTACTAATATATATACTTCCTTATTAATTAAGAGTAGGATCCTGTGGTATGTCCAATAAGTACTGTAGTTTCAAAATAGTGATGGGCACCAATACTTATTTCATAATATCTGAATAAATGTAGTGTGATATGAAAATATCTATGGTGTCTGAGGGTGACAAGGTCATAGATACAATGAATATTACTATAGTTTGTTGCCTACATTCATAATTAAAGAAAATGCTGAATTTTAATAGGAGGTTATTGAAAATAAAGATGAAAGTTTCCATCCAAATTTCTGGACGCCCTAAATTCTGTCTTCGGGCCCTTTGAAGACCTGCCAAGCCCTGGTTAAGGATCCTGTTTGGAGTGTTAAAGATGTCCCACCTCCGTGTCTATGCTCCAGCCCTAACAAAAGAGAAAAAGAGAAGTTCGGGGCAAGTGATCTTGTCTTTATGGAGATAAAATTGTGCTCATCACTTCTCACATCCCATTGACTTGAATCTAATTTATTGCCACATCTAGTTTCAAGAGAAACTGGGTTGGGGTTCTATAATCAGGTGGCTCTGTGCCTAGCTAAAACTGAGAATTTTATTACTAAACAGAAGAAGGAGAGAATAGATAAATACTTAGGACCCACTAGAAGCATAGAGGACTCCTAAAAGTATGCCTGAAATTCAATTTCTCACCAGCCAGGCTCAGAAGAGATTGTGTGATTATGAGGATTAATTACAGTGTGTTCAAGTGGCTGGTAAAGTATAAGTGCTCAATAAGTATTCACCAGAGCTAACTTGTAAGTGACCAGAATTTCTTAGAGGAATAAACCATGGGAGATAATATATGGGACTTCCTGGAATGTGAAGGGTCAAAGAAATTTATGTTTAGATTCATTCATTCATTTCTTCATTCAACAAATATTTATTGAGCTCAGATTATATGCCAGACACTGTTCTAGTTGCCAGAGAAATGACAGTGAACAATATAAAGTTCTTGCTCTCAGGAATCTTTCATTTTACTCAGGGGAAATAGAATAACAAGTAAACAAATCATATGTTGGGGACAAAGAATATAAAAAGAGATGGAGTAAAGGTTATGGTAACTTAAATGTGACTCTGATGGAATACAACTTCTATAATTTGATTATGCTATATGGCAAAGGTGGAGAGATTTTGAAGATGTAATTAAGATCCCAAATCAGTTGATTCTAAGTTAATCAGAAAGGAGATTTTCCTGGTTAGATCTGACTTTTAATCATGTAAAGTCCTTAAAAGAGTAACTGAGACCTACCAGAGTGAGAGATAAATTTTCTTTCTGGCCTTGAAGAAGAAAGCAACCAGGTTGTGAACTGCCTATGGAAAGGGCCACATGGCAAGGACCTGAGGGCAGTCTCAGAGCCAAGAGCACCATTCAGTTTTCAGCTAGTAAGAAAATAGGGATCTCAGCCATAGAGCCACAAGGAAATTAGGTCTGCCAAAAACATGAATGAGCTTGGGAGCAGGTTCTTTCCTGTCAAGCACTGTGGTGAGAGTGTAGCTCAGCCAACCTTGATTGCAGCCTTGAGAGACTCCTTATGGGATTCTTGTAGGACTCCTGACCCATAGAAATGGTGAGAAAATAAATGCATGTTGTTTTCAGCCACTAAGTTGGTGGCGGTTTGTTAGACAGCAAAAAACAACAACAACAAAAAACAACAACACACACAACAAAAAGACAAACAACAACAACAACAAAAACACACAAAACAAATACAAATACCATTTTAATGGTATTATTAGGAACGGCCTCTCTGTAAGGTGAGTTTAAATGAAGACATGAAGGAAGGGAGGAGTAAGCTGTAAGGGTGTCTGGGGGTAGGAGCAGAGGACCATTCTTACTGGTTTGTGGAGAATAGCCCAGGGATGGGCATGAGTGAAGGATGAGACACCAGTTAGGATGGAAAAGATGGGCATTATGGACATCATAATTTGCTGAAGGGTTAGATTTTGAGTGTGAGAGGAAGAGGATGCAAAGGAAAGTTCCAGATTGCAGTTGCCATTTACTGTGATGAGATGACTGGGGTGGGATGTGGAGAAGCAGGTTTACAGAGAAGGATATGTGAAGTTTGAGATGCCATCTAAGTGGATTTTCCAAGTGCGAAGTTATATATATCAGTCTGGAGTTGAAGTGAGGTTGGGGATGGAAATACAAATAGGAAGTTCCAGCACGTAGGTGGTATTTAAACTATGAGAGTGAAGAGATAACCCAAGATAGAAAAAATCATAAAATAGTGGGCTTGAAAATCACCTTAAGAGATTATCATTTTATAGATAAAGAAACTCTAGCCCAGATAGCTACAGTGACATTAGACCCATGCCTGAGGATGCAGAACTAGTTACTAGCAGAGATTAACTAAAACCCTAGGCTTCTTCTACAGCCAACATCATACTCAATGGGCAAAAACTAAAACCATTTCACCTAAGTCCAGGAATGAGACAGGGATGCCCACTTTCACTACTCCTGTTCGACTTAGTTCTGGAAGTACTAGCCATAGCAATTAGACAAGAAGAAATAAAAGGTATCCAAATTAGAAAAGAAGATGTTAAACTGTCATTATTCGCAGATGACATGATACTGTACATAGAAAACCCTAAAGACTCCATCAAAAAATTATTAGACTTAATAAATGAATTTGGCAATGTAGCAGGATACAAAATTAATGCCAAGAAATCTATGGCATTTTTATACACCAATAGTGAACTTACAGAAAGAGAGACTAAAAAAAATCCCATTTACCATTGCACCAAAAAGATTAAGATACCTAGGAATAAACTTAACTAAGGAGGTAAAAGACCTGTACTCAGAAAACTACAGGACACTGAAAAAAGAGATAGAGGAAGACATAAACAGATGGAAGAACATACTGTGTTCATGGGTTGGTAGAATCAACATCATTAAAATGTCCATACTACCCAAAGCAATCTATAGATTCAATGCACTCCCCCTTAAAATACCAACAGCATATTTCACAGACCTAGAATGAACTCTCCAAAATTCATCTGGAATAAAAAAAGACCCCAAATAGCTGCAGCAATCCTGAGAAAGAAGAACAAAGTAGGAGGAAACTCAATACCAGATATCAAGCTATATTACAAAGCCACTGTTCTCAAAACTGCCTGGTACTGACATAAGAACAGACATATAGATAAATGGAATATAATAGAGAACTCAGAAATCGGCCCAAACCTCTATGCTCAATTAATATTTGACAAAGGAGGCAAGAGCATACAATGGAGTCAAGACAGTCTCTTTAATAAATGGTGTTGGGAAAATTGGACAGATACATGCAAAAAATGAAACTAGACCACCAACTTACACCATACACAAAAATAAACTCAAAATGGATAAAGGTCTTAAACATAAGATGGGAAAACATAAACATCTTAGAGGAATACACAGGCAGCAAAATTCCAGACATATGCCGAAGCAATATCTTCACCTAGGGAAACTAAATGGAAACTAAAGAGAAAATAAACAAGTGGGACTACATCAAAATAAAAAGCTTCTGTACAGCAAAATAAACCATCAACAAAACAACAAGAAAGCCCACTGCTTGGGAGAACATACTTGCCAATGTTATCACCAATAAGGGTTTAATCTCCGACATTTACAGGGAACTCATACAACTTAACAAAAGGGAGATAAACAACCCAATTAAAAAATGGGCAACAGACCTAAATAGATACTTTTCAAAAGAGGACATAAGGAAGGCCAAGAGACATATGAAAACATGCTTAAAGTCACTAATCATCTGAGAAATGCAAATCAAAATGACAGTGAGGTACCTACCATCTCACACCTGTCAGAATGGCTATATCAACAAATCAACAAATGACAAGTGCTGGAGAGGATGCAGAGAAAAAGGAACTCTCATGCACTTCTGGTGCAAATGCAGATTGGTGCAGCCACTGTGGAGAACAGTATGACGTTCCCTCAAAAAACTAAAAATGGAACTCCCATTTGATCCAGTGATCCCTCTTCTAGGAATATATCCCAAGAAACAAGAAACACCAATCAGAAAGGATATATGCACTCCTATGTTCATAGCAGCACAATTTACAATAGCTAAGATTTGAAAATAGCCCAAATGCCCATCAGCAGATGAATGGATTAAAAACCTGTGGTACATCTACACAATGGAATACTGCACTGCTGTAAAAAAGAAGGAATTCTTACCATTTGCAATAGCATGGATGGAACTGGAGAGCATTATGCTAAGCGAAATAAGCTAGTCAGAGAAAGATAATTATCACATGATCTCACTCATTTGTGGAATATAATGAACAACATAAACTGATGGACAAAAACAGATCCAGAGGCAGAGAAGCATCGATCAGACCATCAAACCTCAGAGGGAAGGTAGGGGAGGCTGGGGGTAAGAAGGAGAAATCAACCAAAGGACTTGTATACATGCATATAAGCATAACCAATGGACACAGACACCAGTGGGGTGAGGGCATGAGTGTGGGGGGGCAATGGGGGCGGGTAAGGACACATATATAATACCTTAATCAATAAAGAAAACAAACAAACAAACAAAGATACCCTAGGCTTCTTGATTTTCAGCTCAGAGATTCTTTTCACCAAGAGTCACAGGTTCTTTTTCTTTTCTTCCCTAGGGTATTTTCTATACTTTGGAAAGAGCCTGGTAAAGCCAACAAGACTTGGCTCCTTTCTTTTCATGGGGTTGCTAGTCCCAGATCCAGACCTCTGAGGCATCCTCCCCCACCTTGGCTGTCACCTCACAAGATGCTGATTAGATTTGATGGCTGTGGGAGACCAGGTCTCAAATAACAATGAAAATGTATGCTGCGATATCTATAAACCTCACCCCATCAAATTAATAATGAAAAGCCTCCCATCAAAGTCCTCCTTGTGCTCAATAGCCTGTGGCACATTTGGTCTCATCAATACATGTTCAACAATATTACAACTTGTTTAAATCTTAGTAAAGTAGTGTTATGTACTATTGTTATTGACTTCCCTTTTCTAATTACCACCCAAAGGTGACGGATGATATAGCTCTAATGACCACATTCCTGGAGTGTGAGTGGCTTTGGGATTCTACTCATTGTATCTTAGCTGTACTGAAGGAGGAGACCTCCTCAGTGAAAGCAGGTCAGATTTAGCAAGGCCACCAGATTAAAAATGATGTTACTCAGCCTGGCCGGTGTGGCTCAGTAGGCTGAGGGTCATCTAATGCACCAAGAGGTTGCTGGTTTGATTCCAGGTCTGGGCACATGTCTAAGTTGTGAGCTCTATCCCCAGTAGGGGGCGTGCAGGAGGCAGCCAATTGTTTCTCTCTCATTGATATTTCTATCTCTCCCTCTCCCTTCCTCTCTCTCTAAAAATCAATAACATATTAAAAATAAATTAATTAAAAGTAATTAGGAGCTTTCTGGCTTGCTCAGTTCAGTGTGGAGCCATTTTGAAAATCTGTAATGAATCAACAATGTCACATGCTTCATGATAAAATTGCATTAGAAGTTATGACTTTATAGTTCTTTTGATTTAATTAAAGTTGCTTGATGATAACTAAGTGAAACAAAATGAAAATAGAGTTGGAAATTTAGAAATTAAGTTTTCCTATGGAAAATTCTGATATATAATACTATTAACCTCTCTTAGTTGTCTGACTACATTGATAAATCAGGCTATTTTGTTAGATATTGCTTTAAGTATATTTTACTTTATGTACATACAGCTTCCTTAATGTTGTAACAATTTCATCTCTTTGATAAAACTTAACCATGATCCCTTGTACAACCTTACACTTTGTTTACTTCATTTATAGCCTTTATTAATGTCTTATCTTCTACATATTCCATCAATTGGTACCAAATTTTAGCCATTCTGTTTTTAAATGTTAGTTGGATATTCTTCACTCTCTCTCTCTCCCTATTGCCATTCTTCTAGTTCAGCCTCTGGATCTTTAGCCTAGACTATTGCATTAATGTCCATTGGGTTTCATTCATTCATTTATCATTCATTCATTTTTTTCCTCCCATGATTACTTACTATGAACCCAATCTTGGGTATACAATGATGAATAAAACATGGTCCCTCTTCTCAAGGGCCTTATAGTTAACTGGATAAAAAGAAACATAAAAACAAAAAGTATAGCATAATATGAAAAGGGCTTCAATAGAAGAATGTACAGGGTATTTTGGGAACCCATAGGGGGAAATGAATTCCGAGTGGGAAGTCAGGGAAAGCTTCACAGAGGAGGTGGTGTTTGAATGGTATCTGTGAGGAGGGAAATTTTTCACTGCATGTGCAAGAATTGCAGTTCAGGGCGGAGAAGTAACTTGAGTAAACCCAGGGAGACATAAATAACCTCTTCTCTATTCCCCATCTGTGATATATGGCAGATAACCACTCAAGTTATTCTTTATGAAGATAAATTAGGTATGCGATTTGCTGTTAAAACTTTTAATGACTGCCCAGTTTCCTCAGGACAGGACACATTTTATAGTCTTAAAGCACTCTTTCCAGTTTTCCTGCTTACAATTGTGCTTTGGGTTTATGCTCCACTGATCTGTTCAAGTAGAAATGATTTCTTTCTCTGTATGGTTCATAGTTAGAGTTGCTCAAAAGAACTTGAACTTGGGGAGGTAGGAAGAAGCAGCAGCCATTACTTTTGGAAGTTTGTTATGGTCAGATGCAGAACCCCATAGATTCTGCTGGTCCTTTCTCTTCTCCAGCCTGTGTTTTTAGCTCATCTACTCAGTTGCTACCCTAATGGTCAATAGTGGCCTCAAGACTCTTGACCGTGGGTGTGCAGAGGTGTTGGCTATTTAAGAGGGAGAAGCCTCCCCCCAAGTAGTCTTCCCCACATGTCTCTCCTTTGTGGTCATTTTGGTGGTTGCCTGGATTGTTGTTGTTTTTTTGCATTTCTAGTTTGTCTTCTCTTGCAGGTGCTCCAGTTGAACTGCCTAATGACTTTTTCTCTGATCCCTTGGCTGCCCCTACTAGGCTTCATCCCCCCTGCTCCTCCCTTTTTGTGTAAGGTCTGATCCCGAATATAAATCCATCACTCCCACAATACTCATGGTGGTTGTGAATTCCAACTGATACAGCGAGGTTTCTTGAATAGGCCACAGACTTTAACTAGATTACTCCCTTCTTCGGACCCCATTTCTATCATGGCAAAGTCTTATGTGGTTTTCAAAGTTCAGATTAAATGTGTTTTCCATTGTGAAAACTTCTAGAACCTTCCTCCTTGTAAGTCTCACACAAACAGTGGTCCTGAAACACTTTGGACACTGTTTCTCTACTTTCCACTTGTATTACAATTTAGTTTTTGTTCATCTGCCCCCACCACTAGATTGTGAGCTCTTTAATGTCAAAGAAACTGTCTTGCTCTCTGCCTGTCCTTCCCTGTTCCTCCACCTCCTGCCTCAAACAGAGCTGTGCATAGTGTCAGTAATGTAGTGGAGCTCACTGACTTGCACGTGCAACGTAGGAGTTGCCCCCAGATAGGGGGATACATGGTTGAGAATCAGATGATCTTACAGGCAAGAGTTGTGGAACTGAGGAAGTGGATGGCACACACACACACACACACACAAACACACACACACACACATTATTTTAACTATTTAATGAGATGAAAATAAAGCAGTAAAATTAATACATTAAATAAAGAGAACACCAATGAGATATTAGCCATTATTAGTTAGTTATAAAAGTTACATCATAGTTAATTTCTATTTGCCCTTCTTTGATTACTGCAGGATATTTAGAATTTTAAAACAACCATTGTTTTTAATACTTAAAAATGAATTAATCTCTTTTCCCTTCTCCCTCCCACCCCCTATAACATTTATGTGGGAAGAGCTTTTGTTTGTGTCTTCCCCATTATTCAGATATTTAATGCCTTTCCCCCATGTAATGGCTTAGGTTTAGGGTTGTTGCCATTCACCTCAGGCCCTAATCATTCTTATTCAGAAATGCAGAATGGTTTGGATGCTAAAGATAGATAGAAAGAAAAAAAGAGAGAGATAAAAATAACAAACAAGTAAGCTCCAAGTTTTGGGGAAAATTTTATTGAACCTATTTGATTTCTCTGAGTAGGTATTTCTCTTTTCCTCTCCCTAATGCACAGATACTTGGAGCCTCTCTCTGCCCAGGCCCCATGCTCATATCTCTGCTTCCTGCCTTCAAGGGCACAGGAGTGCAGTTCTGAGGCCAGTTTTTACTTCTTTCAACGTCCTGCGAGAGATGGAGAAAAACATTGCAAAAACTCTCACTTGTGTTTTGCTGTCTTTTTTTGCTCCTTTTCCTATTTCTTATACCTCCCTTTTTTTAAAAAAAAAATTATCTCCAGTTGGAGGGACTCATAAATCTCATACAAGACAATGGAAAGTGAAATTCTTATGTGCTGCAAAGCAGCCCAGAAGTGAATCCACAGATACTGGGATTCTGTATGAAGTGATGCTCATGGCTGGAGAGGAATGCTCTATCAGTTCTCATATTTGTGTGCTCGTGGACTTGCCTCCATTTGATATCCTAAACAAAGATAGTGATTCCTCATAAACTCTTCTTGAACTACTGTTAGAAAGGGAATATTATTTAGTTATTTTAATTTAGGAACTTTGGGCAGATCTTGATAATGAACCTGACTGGCTAAGAGAGAAAATTGCTGAGAGACCAATCAAATTGCTTCATATTTAGAATTTGGCCATTTAAAGATAGCTCACTCAGATTTCATGAGAACCAGATGTTGAAATGGTCAGCCATTAGATTTTATTTCAACAATGGAATGGGTTGACCCATTGATTGCCCATTTATTGTGACAGCCCAAAGCCCCGTGACTGACCAGCATCTGGCTAACTCAGTTGACCTGGATACTCAGGCCCCGGTGATTGCTCCCTGAACCTTAAAGGGAGCTTGCACTGCCAAGGACTTTGTTTGTAGCATTGTCATTGTCAGTGAAGAAAATTCACAGTCCACCTTTGTTCTTTCACAGTGCCAGGCAGGAAAAACAAAACAAAACAAAAAACAAAAGTGAAAAACAAAAAAAAACACCCCTCTATAACGTTTTTGGGCAATTTGGTTTATTAAAGAGATGCTTTATTATATCTACCCTAATAAACACAATAATTCTAGTGCTAGTTACATAGCTGGGTTTATTTGGTTTGTAGGTAAGTTAAAGGTTCTCTAAACTAGTAGTCCTCCAAATGTGGTCCAAGAGCAACAGCAGCAGCATCACATGGAAACTTGTTAGAAATGCAAAGTCCAGGATCCCATGCAGATCTACTGAATCAAACATGCGGGGGTAGGGCCAGCATCCTGTGTTTGAACAAACCCTCTAGGTCAGTGGTTCTCAACCTGTGGGTCGCGACCCTTTGGGGGTCGAACGACCCTTTCACAGGGGTCGCCTAAGACCATTGGAAAACACATATATAATTACATACTGTTTTTGTGATTAATCACTATGCTTTAATTATGTTCAATTTGTAACAATGAAATTGGGGGTCACCACAACATGAAGAACTGTATTAAAGGGTGGCGGCATTAGGAAGGTTGAGAACCACTGCTCTAGGTGATCCTGATGCAAGATCAAGTTGAGAATCTCTGCTCTTAACTGTTAGTATGTGGGTTTTATTTAAATGTGGCAGCTGGGATCCTAATTCTTTCTGCTCTCTTCTCTTACTCTTTTCTTCTGAGTCCTCCAGTGTCAGGGAATCACTTCTTTGGTTCCCCAGTCCCTTAATGCCCTTTGAACCTCTACTCCTGGGGCCTGGGTGGGCTGCTTGATTTTAGGATGTGCTGGCAACACTATCAGTCACCTCATTAGAACTTAGCGATTAAGCCAGAGTTTCCCATCTGGTTTGATTAAGCAGCACTGCTAACCTTCTGGGCTGGCCTAGGTAGCTGCACACTTATTGGAAAGAAAGCAAATTATTGCCTTTGTGTCTCTCTCCCCCTCCCCCCGTCCCACCTCTACTCCCCTAGCATCATAGGGGGGAGGTAAGAAACAGCCCACCTCAAAAATATTTAGAACAGCAGCCTGGCAGTTTTAAGATTTAATTCTTGAAGAAAATTTCTACTGGTTTTCTCTATGAGACTGGTGTGCTGGAAGTCCACAACGCACCTAGAATTTTCAAAGACCCATTGCATTGAAAGATGAATAGCCATCTTCTATGCTGTATGTGAGATTTCAGGACTCAACGTCAGTTTGCATTGTTGCCTAAACATTGTATCTCCTTGTTCAAAGGCTCGGAGATAGGAGCAGGAAGGTTTGAGATCCAGATTCATTGGTCCTAACCAACAAAGTTTACTGAAACCAAATATGTTGAAGAGAAACACTGTGGTGTGGTATTTTTTATCCCCACTGAAGCTGCCTTCGATAAAATGTGGGTGTCATTTGAAAAGGGCATCATTTTCAATGAATTCTGAAAGTGTCACACAGGGTATTGATTGATCAGTCTTGCCGTCAGCATGACTGGGGCCAGCATGGAACTGTCCCTGTGATCCAATTTTCAGAGCTCACAGACACCTTCACTCCCTGGCAAATAGCATCAGCAAGTGGCAGGACAGGGTGGGGGAGGCAGAGGTATGGGGGCGTGTGCAGAAATAGTCTGGCAGAAAGGAGGCAAGAATGAATGATTTTGTATCATGGTCAGCTTGTGTAATCAGTACATGCTGAAAGCTGCAACTATCACACCCTAGGTGTGTTGAATGATTAGGAGCCTGCTTTATTTTTTTAACAAGCAACATTAAGCCATGAATAAGTCAAAAGTAGGTTCTAATCAATGAAAAATACCAATACCAACATTAGTGAAATCATTTTAAGATAACGTTAATGTCTACATTTATGTTTATTTCTGTCTGCAAGTTCATATGCACAGTACAGATATGGGGAGAAGTACCCACCCAACTGTATTTCCTTTGCAGTACAAACTATAGTTATACTTAATACAGGTAATCCTTAGAATTACAACCACACAGTCCAGGCAAATGACTTCCAAGTGTGCCACTCCCTCGCTCTAGAATTGCCTGTATGAATGGATGCATGGATACATATGGGGACATAGATCTATGTTGGCCCATATCACAAAGAGTTTGTAGGTTGGCTGAATGATTTTAGGCAAGATGTGGGCTCCCATTTTTCTATTTATATTTTTTTCCATAGGTTTTACTTGGGGCAAAAATATTGAGGCAATAGAATAGGGGGTTGGTTTGAAAAGAATGATAGTGGCTGAGGGCTCTCTGCGTCCTGTGAAAATAGTTTCCTGGTGTGTGAACTCTGGACTATTTGATAAGAAAAATAAGCACCAAATTTGCAGCTGGGTGGGTCAGCTCCAGGGTTCCTCCCTGGAGCTTCCACTTACCAACTCCTGGCTCTCTGGACCTCAAGACAAGGACTGATGTTGCTGGAACCGTGCAGCTGCAGGAACTGGGCAAGGAAGTACTCATAGGAATTATAGACACCTCCTTTCTGAACTGAGGGTCCCAAGGGTCTTTGCTTCTCCTTAGCACTCCAGGGTACACTGTAGTGGGAAACATGCAAATGTATTTCTTTCACAAGAGAATAGCATGTGGTGATTTACCTTCTCTAATTCTTACATACTCTTTCAACTTTGTGAGCCTGCTACATTCTGTGCTCATTTTCTCCTTGTGCTTTTCCCAGTCTGGCAGCCTATGCCCAGTCATGGATTGGTACATTTTTACACAGCAAGATCTCACAGGGCTGCTGGGAGGTTAAATCCTGCACAGCATCAAAAGCACCAGATCTTGTATAGGAAGCTAAGTGTGCAGCATTTGGTTATTATTTCCAGTGGACTGCAAACCCCTCAGAGACTAGGATGGTACCTATTCTATTTTGCATTCTCTTTGCTTAGCACATTGTGGAGCTTGATGAATGCTAGCTAGTTCAATAAAGAAAGCAGTTCAAGACCTGCCTCTGTAGTTATTACAAGTGACTTACCCTCTGGATTCTTAGAGTAGTTTAGGAAAAAGCATTGGTATTTGTTATTGGCAAGGAGAATGGTCACTTAGACTTCTGCCATTTTTGTTGACAGTATGTTCATATGGTGCTTGGATCTGTTGACAGTGACTCTCTATCAGAAGAGAATCCAGGTAGAAAATTCTGTCCAACTTTTGACTTAATCTTGTTAAAGGTATACCTAGCTTCAACCTTTGTTCTCTTGCTGGACACCTGGCTTATAGTTCACTTTTGTTTGTTTCCAGATATAGGCAGGTCAATGGATTGGCTCAGCCTGGCCTCCTGCCACACCCCCCTAAAGGCCTGTGTTATTGGTCATCATCTCCCTTGTCAGGAGGCCTCTTCGCCATCAGCCTGGCTGTGTGCAGTGAAATAGAGACAGTCATCCTGCCACAGGGGTGAGTGACATCTATACTGGCACCATTCTAGATGATGAAACTGAAGGGCTACTTTATAAACTAGCCAGTCCAACCAGAAGAAGGGTAAAGAAAAATCAAATAATTATTATTTTATAGGGGAAGTGAGAACTGGAACTTAGTGATGGCAAGTATTTTGCCTGGTTTTCCAGTGGTCCATCATACTTTTTAGTATTATGATTAAAAGTGATTTTAAATGTTTGAATGAAAAAAATACTAAAGTATAAAGAAGTTCACTGATCCACCCTCACCCCTAATCTATATTAATAAAAGGGTAATACCTAATTAGACCCGGTTGACCAGCCATCTTCCGGACGTCTGACTTCCTTCTGGACAAAGCCATGGTGGTGGGGACTGGGGCAGAGGCAATTAGAGGCAATCAGGCTGGCAGGGGAGGGCAGTTGGGAGCAAGATCAGGCTGGCAGGGGAGCGCAGTTGGGAGTGAGACAGGCCAGCAGGGGAGGGCAGTTAGGGGCGATGAGGCTGGCAGGGGAGGGCTGTTGGGGGCGAGATCAGATCGGCAGGGGTGGGCAGTTGGGGGTGATCAGGCAGGCAGAGGCAGTTGGGGGCGAGATCAGGCTGACAGGGGAGAGCAGTTGGGGTGAAATCAGGCTGGCAGGCAGAGGCAGTTAGGGGTGATCAGGCAGGAAGGCAGAGAGGTTAGAGGCAATCAGGCAGGCAGGCAGGCAGAGGGGTTAGAGGCAATCAGGCAGGCAGGCAAAGGGGTTAGGGGCAATCAGGCAGGCAGGCAGAGGCAGTTAGGGGTGATCAGGCAGGCAGGCAGGTGAGCGGTTAGAAGCCAGCGGTCCCAGATTGCAAGAGGGATATCTGACCTCCCACAAGGGATCCCCGATTGGAGAGGGTGCAGGCTGGGCTGAGGGGACCCCCTCTCCCCCGACCCCCATGCACAAATTTTGTGCACCGGGCCACTAGTCCTATATAATAGAGCTGATATGCTAATTAGACTGGAAGGCGGAACAACCTTCCAGAACGACCAGTGGGCAGGGCTGCAGGGCCATGAGGCAGCCAGGGCTGTGAGGGCTGAGCCCCTTGCACGAATTTCATGCATCAGGCCTTTAGTTGATTAATGATTGTATGGGGTCTAGAATCCAGAGCAATTGACCTAAAGTCTTTGTTTCTACTGCACCACACAATCTCCAGATATCTAGTTATTCCTGTCTTATTGTTGGTTTGCTGACTCTCCTGTTCACCTCTGAAAAACTTTCTATCACTTGCGGGGGAAAAAGTCAAGCTGCTTTCAAAACCATTTTTCCAAATAGCCCAGTGCCTACCTCTGCTCCATTGGTGACTCCTCAGTTAGGAAAATCAAAATGCAAACATTTCATTACATGTTTGAGAACCATCCCAAATCATTTCAAAGGTAAGTTACTGTTCCATTTTTTCACATTTTTATGTTTATTTTTTCCTAGAAACATTATATATGCAAGTTGAAAAAACACTTGGGTAAGAGAAGAAAATGATTAGAATCTCATAATTTCTACCTGACATTATTACTGGCCTTTAGAAACTTTCTTTCCAGTATATTTTTTTCTTTGTCCATTTCTCTCCATCTAGTCATAATGATATTGTTGATAATATCTGCTAGTCCCTTCTACTTAATGTTAGAGTGGAGGAATTTCTCCTTGTTACATATTCTTCTTAACCATCCATGCTTTATAATGGCTCATTACCTTGAGTGACTATAACAGAACTTAATCATTTCATATTTTTAAAATTTAGATTTTTTTGTTTTCTTTTGTTTGGTGCTATTTTCATGAACCACTGATATGAAACTCTTTAAGCATATTTTTCATTATTTAGAATTATGTCTATAGATTAGATTAAAAGGATATATTCATTCTAATGGCTGTTGATATATGCTGCTCAATTATTTTTTAAAATGGTTTTTAAAGTAACTTACACTGCCTACAGGGTAGTCATATTACCGTATTTCATCAATCATGAATTACCATTACTTTTTTTTTTGCTAATTGATAGATAAAAATGGTAACATATTTTAATTTGTATTTTTAATTTTGTTTTTAATTGCTTTTCCTTACTTTAATTGTTTATCACTGGAATCTTGAGTTCAAGTAAATTTAAAAAAGATTAAGTACAAGTAATTAAGAAATACTAAAAAAATCTGTGACATATTTAAGTGAATAAATAAGCAGATGAAAGCATAGGAGCTAGCTTATATTGGTCAATTAAGTCTCTTGGACAACTGATAGCTCCAAGTGGAAAGAGAAGGCTTTTGGGGGGAGGAGGATTAAAATGGGGTTACTGAGAGCCCACTCCATACAACTTTAGAAATTTTTTAAAACACTGAGACTGGATAACAGACATTTGAAGCAGCCTTACCTTCCAGTTTGTCTACTTGGGAAATTTTGCTCTTGTAAGAACAATTTTTTTTCCAGCAAAACAAATTATTTTTTTTTAGAAAATGTATTTGTGAATAACATGTGACCTGGGTATCCAGTGTCCAGATCAATGCAATATTTTACTCATAAGACACTGTAGTCATCTTTTCATCTAATTGCTACTAGGAGATAAATGATTCCCTCTACTGAAAACTCCAAAGGCAGTAAAGAAGGTGGGATCCAGAGGTGTGATTTGTAGGTCTGGTCTGAGATGACTTGGAAGTAATTACTGCTAAGCATAGCCTCGTGGTCTGCTTATAACACACACTAGCTATTGTTCCAATGATTTGTATTGTTGCACTTTATATCTGGCAGATGTGTGTTTATAAGGATTTTGTACTTTCTGTCTCTTCCTTAAAGAAAGGGATTTGCTTCATAGGCACTTTCTTAACCTTGCTCTGCTGATTAAAAAGTATAAGGACCACATTTTATGGCTTCTGAATGCTCATTCATGAAATTCCAGGAGGGATGAGTATGTTGAAAAAGAATTGTTTTTCCAGAAGAGAAAGCAATGCAATCAGAATGACTCAATTGAATTATAAATGATTCAAAGCAATTGAATATTGCTTATTCAAAAGCCAAGGGTGAGGAGGAAGTATTGTTTTTGAAAATAAAGTGCTCACCTGTAATGGGATGTGACAGCAAACAGGGAACAGGGAAAAAGAGCATGTTAGTTCTCCTAACCCTCTTCTCTGGGCTTGTTCTGTGTTGGATTTAAGAATTATCTCAAATAATGGTAAGAGAAAAGACAGCATAACAAAACAAGAATGAGTGAGGGACCAGTATTTCAGACAGAACGGGACCAAATGAAGGTAAAGAGAAAAGGAAAGAAAAGACAAGTAGACCAATGGGAGATAGGCACTTTCACCATTGGTAAATTGGGCTCCTGCATGCTCTAATTCCTGCTGCTTCCTGGACTGATAACATGCCTTGATAAAAAGGAGAAAAGAAAGGAGGAAAAAAAAATCCATGCGGGAGGCTGTGAGTGTACACAGAGTCTGTTCCAAGCTCCCTCCACAGGCAGACACAAATCAATAAATCAATAGGAAATGTTCACTGGCTGTAAAATGGGTAGAGAATCCAGTGTCAAGCTGCTCCAAGATGGATGGACAGCAGGCTTGCTGTCTACAGAAAGGCCAGAGGTGACTATCACCTTGAGATAAGATCAGTGACTAACAGCCTAGCAGCCCTTTGAACTCTGAGTCTATGATTGAGGACCTGGGCCAGGCTTAAAACAGTCCCAGTGTGACCTACGGTGACATCTCCTCTGCTTTGTGCATCACCCCCCAACACTCACCTCGGGGTGGGGCTGATAGTTTGCCATGAGGAGCCTGGCTGCTGTCTGTTCCTGGCCTGCTTTGCCGTCATTGAAGTAAAGGCTACAGGAGACTGAATCAGAAATTACTAGATGCCCTAGTGGTAGGAAGCATCGATTGGAAAGGGTAGGGATTTTCTGCACAACAGTTGGATTTCTCCTTTTATATAAAGGGGGTTTAACATAATACAGGCGGTGCTTTCTCTTCACAGCACTGGATGTTAACCCTTGCTTTCGTGGACTTAACCTAAGGCTGCCACAGGGGTGGCTGCAGCCGGTCTCTCTGAAATTCAGAAAAGTGCTTTCTGTTTGAAGGGCAATTGGGTCAGGCCAGCTGACTATGTGGGGTGGCCACTGCAGCCTTCATGCTGTGTGGGGGCTCTATTGGATCAGTGGGTGGCTTTTCTTCAGCTGTGCCTGGGCCAGCAGGCTGCAGCATGGCTGGGTTTCCACATAGAGCAGCGACAGTCTCACTTCGGAGTCCCCGCTACTTTGACAGGCAGGGGATGGTATATTCCTTGTCCTCTCTGTGACCCCAACTTATTCTCACTTTTGAGGACACAGGGCTCCTAACCTTTTATAATGAAGACCAAGTACTCACTTTAGGTTCAAACACTGTGCCATCTACCTCCTGTTTAGTTCTCAGAATGTGGGCCTGTCCAGAAGACACGATGGCTTATCCTGGAGAAAATGTAAAAGCAAATTTTGGGTAATATTTTAGCTTAGCATTTACCAATTAGATAATTTACCAATATCTGGCCATATGTACAGTGTATGTATCTTATTTATTTCTTAAATTTTTTATTCAATAAATGTTTTTAAAATTTCTACCACTTTTCAATCCTACTATGTGCTAGACAGTGGGCAAGAAGATCAAAGAAAGCTTTGTTCTAGCCCTACAGGAATGAAGGGTCCCTGAAAATAATTTATAAAACTTCTGTTTCTAATATATCTAGAAGCTCTTATTTTTTTAATATATATTTTATTGATTTTTTTACAGAGAGGAAGGGAGAGGGATAGAGAGTTAGAAACATCGATCAGCTGCCTCCTGCACACTCCCTACTGGGTATGTGCCCGCAACCAAGGTACATGCCCTTGACCGGAATCGAACCTGGGACCCTTGAGTCTGCAGGCCGATGCTCTATCTATTGAGCCAAACCAGTTAGGGAAAAGCTCTTATTTTTTAAAAGACTTTTTTTTCTTTTTAAATCTGTGAGTTTGTTTTTTAATAAATGTTTCTGAATAGACAGAAAATGCACATTTTTGGGATAGTCAGAAAAAGTAAAATGATATATTAGATACATAATTAAATGAAGGCTGCATGGTATAATGGAAAATTTATTGGAGAATATTTATTCACTCATTCATTCATTCTCTCATTTCTCTACAAATGTTTATTGACTATTCTGTGCCTGGCAAACTGCTGATATTGAATTGCCTGGTGGATAACAGACATTCAACACAGAACCCTACAAACAAATGTATGAAGGCATAGAGCACTATCAGGGTGAGTAGGAGGAGGATCTAATTTAGATGGGGTGGAGGTAAGGGAAGGCTTTAAGTTGAGAACTGAGGAGGAGAAGGAGTTAGAATAAAGAAAAATGGGGACATGGGCTGGGCTTTTCATCCTGGTTCTGTCTCCAACCAGATGTGTGACCACAGGCAAGACCCTTGTCTTCCTGGGCCTATGCTTTCCCATCTGTTGAATAAGGGGTTCAGAATAGATAATTTATATGGCCCTTTTGGCTCTGAAGTAGTATGATCCCTTAAAAAAAGTCCATGTATGTGAAGACTAAGTTGATTAGAAATAGCATTCCCAGGAGTGATTCAGATATTTCCAAAAGAACACAGAGTTGTTATAACCTCAGTGGAGACAATCATCTGGAAAACAGTTAGGTAGTGCTATTTCCCAGGGCTCCTTACTATGGCCATAAAAAAGATGGCTCGAGTCCTCGTCCAAATAACTCTTGGAGCTATGGAGGAAGACTGTGGTCGATCAGGTGGTATGTGATTCAGACATGAAGTTTAACTACCACACTTCAATTTCTGGTTATAAAAAGAAAGAAAAATGGATGATAGGCTGCATTTAGAAGCACTAACAGGCCCGGCCAGTGTGGCTCAGTGGTTGAACGTTGACCTATGAGCCTGGAGGTCATGGTTCAATTCCCAGTCAGGGCACATGCCCGAGTTGTGGCTCGATCCCCAGTGTGGGGGGTGCAGGAGGTGGCCAAATGATGATTCTCTATCATCATTGATGTTCCTATCTCTCTCTCTCCCTCTTCCTTCCTCTCTGAAATCTTGATAGAAAGGGAGGGAAAGATGAATCAGACTAGGATTCTGTCCTCATAAAGCTATTTAACTGAATTTAAAAAAGTAGTATTTAAATAATTGTATATATTTGATCCATGCATACTGAATACAGAGCTGATCCATACAAAGATTTACATAATTATGTCAGAGTCTATTGCCTTTTTTCATCCCATTATAGTTGCCCATCTCTACTCACCTTCTTTATCTATATAGATGGATACACACTGACTCCAGTTCAGATGTTGGCCAGCAATATTCATTATTTGTTCACTGGTATTAAATGTCAGCTTGCTCCTCTACCTAAAGTCCTAATGCTACAAAGAGGTCTGTGAATTGGGACAGCTACTCCACTTTGGTCAGGGGGAGCAGGAAGATGCAACACACAGGTGGAGAGTACACATATGTCAGAAGCTGCTAGAAAAATGCCATCTGAATTGACACCTGTCCCTCCTGATTTCCTCCAGTCCCAGATGATACAAAGTGTCACACATGCCAAATGACTCCCAGTCACAACCAATATTAAAGGTGGTGACCTGGGACCTGACAGTCCCTAGGATATGATGTTATTAGGAGATCTACACCAGGATCTCTTGAGAGGGGTGATAGAAGGAGTCACCCTGAAGTGTGTCCCACTGGCTTGGTGGGGTGTGCTGGTGTGTCTAGGAAGCCCTTTAAACATGGCCTTCTTTTCATGTGGGCTGTCTTTGATGCTGGGTATGTTGCTAGAGATCTTCTACCAACACAAGTTTTTGGTTGATTTCTGTTTTTAGTTTAGCTGATTTAGAAACTGCCTTTAGATCTGTATATGGGTAACCTGCATGTTGCAGATGCCCCAGGCCAGGAGGCTGCTGAATTCGCATATAAGTATCTGGAAAGCCTTTGCCTCTTGGCTTGCTGGTGATCCTTTCTTGCAACCATCCCAGAGAAGCCTGCTGCTGCCTAGTACAGGCTTGGGCTCTATAGAGACTTGGGCTCAAGTCCTGACGTTCCAGTTATTATCTCTGTGAGCTTATAATTGTTAATATTGCTTTTTCTATATCTCAGTTTCCTTACCCAGGAAATGGATTGTTGTGATAATTTAATGTAATGATACCTTTAAAAATACTGGCAAATAGCCCTCAAGAGATGGTAACTCTTGTTAATATTAATAATAATATTAATTTCAGTTTAATATAACATCTAGTGTAACCTTGGCCATCATTAGATCTGAGATCTAATGAATCTGAGATCTGAGAACTGCACGTCTCACGTGTCCCTTCCACGACCGCTCTTGGATAATGGGCGAAACATAGGATTCTCTTGTCCCGAGCCTCTGTCAGTCTGCACGCTTAGATCTTTGGCTTGACCCCTTCTCAGCTCTCTGCCAGTACGTCATTCTAAGTGCCTTCTTTTACTTCAACACTTTATATCAGTTTTGCTTAAACATATTCCTGGTTACCACATTTTTTTATCCTTCTGGCATCACACTGTTATATGTGCTTACTGGTTGGTTCAACTTGAGGCTCCTAGAGGGTCTCCATTTGTGATGAGACTACTGCTGCCTCAGTATGCCCCGCCAGTTTGAGGGGGTCTCTTTACTATTTTCTCAAAGACCCATTTCCCCCATAGTTCTGCTCAAAGACTTGTGCATAAGGCACTGTCATCCCAAATCACCAAAGATTATGATTGAGGTTTGAAAGCAGATCTGACGTTTTATGTGTAGCCTCTCCCTCCTCACCTGAGCCTTGGGTCCCCTTCTGTCCATCTATCTCAGCCTCAACAGCCCTCTCTGTGTTCTGAACCTACCATGATTTTCTACTGGCTTGTCAAGCATTTCCCAGCCTCAGAGCCTCCTTCCTAAGGGACTTGGGTTCCAGCTGAGTCCTGTGAACCTGACCCACAGCCAAATCTCGCTGCCTGAAGCTTTATTCATCTTCTGATTTTCTGAGATCCTTTTCACACTCATGTTTCAGATGCATGCTTTTCTGCTCAATCCTCACTCCCTTTGTGTGTGGCGGGAAACCCCATAACTCTACAGGAAAACCAGAGATTATCTGATGGTGTATGAGCTCACAATTCCCACTTCTCTCTACCTCAGCACATCCTCTCATCTTTCAGTCTCAGAGATGGGGTGTCTTCCCTTTTCTTTGCCTTACTCTGGATCCCCTCCCCCCCGCTCTCCTGGGATATCCATGTCAGTCATTCCACATCTTCTTCATTTTCTTTCTTCCGCTCCCCATTGTTTGATTCAAGTCTCCACAGCATGTCCTCCAAAAAAACCTGGAAAACAAAAATCTCTCTCTCCCCGCAAACCCCAAAGTCCTTGGCTGACCTTTTTGCCTACACAGACTTCCTTTTGAAATTACCTTCAAAGATATTCTGGATGTTTATTTTAACCGGATTTTATGTCAGTGGGGAAAAACAAAGTGAGAGCACACAGTGCTTCCCTCAAGCCTGCAACATCCTTGGCTGCCAAAGTCAGTCTCTAAGTCCGAATGGCTCTTTCTTCATTGTCTCTTACATCTGTCTTTGCTGTCTATTTCTGCTCCTCTCTCCTCCTCCCTGGTCCAGGTCTCTATCAACTCAAACCTGGGATATTGTTCAAACTTTCAACCAATCTTTCCAATTTGAGACCATGTACAAGTAGTTGACAGGTAAATCTTTATAAAACAGTACTTTGGCCATGCCATACCTTTGCTAGCACAATTGGACTAGCTCTCTACCACACACAGAACAACATCCAAAATTTAACCTTCCACCTACAATCAGTTCATACCTTTCTTTCTAACCTCATTTCTTTAAAGGCCCAAGTCTACCTCCAACTAATTATCACTGAAACCCCATCTCATGTGTTCATGCCATTGTTCAGTGTTCATGCCATTACTGGTCTAGTCTCCCCTTTGAAATGAATTTCCTTATTGTTTACACATTGAAAATGCACATATTCTTTTAGACCTGTCCACCTCTTCTTCAAGCTTTCTCCTGACCTAACCATTTAGACATAATTTCTTTTTTTATCATTGTACTTTGTGTCTTGAGGGCTCTCCTTCTCTCCCCCAAATAAAAAGGGTAGTTTAAGTACTTTTTCAAGCAATTGGGCTAAATTTAACCATTTCACTATGTACTCAAAGCATTTCTTCTCCACCTATTGCCTTAATTTTTCAGTACAAACAATACCGTTTATTAGAAAATATTCTAGAAATACTGATTAGTAAATACCAAAAAAATATTGCAACACAGAGATGACTATTGTTAATATTTTGGTGTATAACTTTCCATTATTTCTCATGGCACATATTTTTATTTATTTATGAAGTATTTCTAACCATCTATATGCTGAGCACTGGGAATAAAAGGACAGATTAGATACATATGAAATCTGCCAGGGTGTGCTGGTACTCTATTTATATAATTTATACATACTTTATATATTAAATTATATATTATAAAGATATGTATAAAATATATAAATGTAAAATATACATATGTATACAAATACATAAGCATACATATGCAAATATGTATTATAAATACATACGCATGTACATATACATATATAGCATATCTATATATTTCTAAAAATGGGATCATATTATATATTCTATTTTCTAACTTTCTTTTTGTAATAATATATCATCAACATCTCAATATCAGTAAGTATACATATGCATCACCTTTTTTCTTTCCATCTTAACCATTTTATTTTAATCCTCACCCAAGGATATTTTCCCATTGATTTTTAGAGAGAGTGGAAGAGAGAGGGAAAGACAGAGAGGAACATCAATGTGAGAGAAACACATCGATTGGTTGCCTCCTGCACGTGCCCTGACCAGGGCTCAGGCCAGGGAGGAGCCTGCAACCGAGGTACATTCCCTTGACTGGAATCGAACCCGGGACCCTTTGGTTCTACCCACCGAGCCAAACTGGCTAGGGATATCTTAAGCATTTTTAAGTGTACAGTAAAGTAGTGGTAACAATATACACCTTGTTGTGCAATAGATCTCTAGAACTTCTTCATCTTGCAGAAGTGAAACTCTGTACCGACAACTCTCCTTTCTCCCTCTCCCAAGCCCCTGACAACCACCTTCCTATTTTCTGTTCCTAAGAGTTAGACTATTTCAGATACCTCATTTAAGAAGAATAATGCAGTCTTTTCTTTTTGTGACTTGTTTATTTCACTTAGCATATGTCCTTAAGATTCATCCATGTTATATCAAATGACAGTATTTACTTATTTTTTAATGCTGTATAATATTTCATTATATGTATACTAGTGGCCCGGTGCACGAATTCGTGCACATTGAAAGGAAATTAATTAGAAGGTGGCTGGTGGGACGGGACTGGGCAAGACGGGACGGACATGCACTGGAGCCAACCTCCCGTGGTCCCTTCCTGGCCGGCCACACCTGGAATGGCACCGTGGCTTGAAAGGTGTCTGCGGAGTGAGTGGGGTCCCTCTGGCAGGTGGTGTCCCTTGGCCTGGCCTTTGGGGATTGGGCCAAAACCGGCTCTCTAACACCCCCTGAGGGGTCCCGGAGTGCGAGAGGGCACTCTGCAAAGTTGCTGTCATACAGGGTGTGGAATGCAAACGCAAGTGTGCAGTAAACCAGATTCGAGGCCGATAGTGCCCCAGCAACAACATAACCCATGGCTGAAGGTGGAATCGTGTGGCCCCGCAAGGAATTGGGCTCCCTCCTCTCTGGTTTCGAGGTGCATCACCCGAGAACCACTGCTACCAAGTCACTGCAGCTAAGCAGCTCCTGCATTGAGCGTCTGCCTCCTGGTGCTCAGTGCACATCATAGTGACCGGTCAGATGGAGGGAGGGACACTTAGCATATAAGCCTTTTATATATAGAGATACCACATTTTCTTTATCTGTTCATTTATCAATGGGCATTTAGATTACTTCCATCCTTGGGTATTGTGACTAGTACTGCAACAAACATGGGTGTACACATATATCTTTGAGATCCTGTCTCAAATTCTTTTGGATATATACAAGTGGATTGTTAAAACATATAGTAATTTTATTTTTAAGTTGTTGAGGAACCTTCATACTGTTTCGTAGTAGCCACACCATTTTACATTCCTATAAACAGTGCACAAGGTTTCCAGTTCCTTTGCATTCTTGCCAGTACTTATTTTCTGTTTGTCTGTTTTGTTTTGTGTTAAGGGCCATCCTAATGGGTGTGAGGTGATATCTCATTGTTGTTTTGATTTGCATTTTTCTAGTGCTTACAGATATTGAGCATCCTTTTACATGCTTCTTAGTCCTTTTTGTATCTTCTTAGAAAAACGTGTATTTGAGTACTATTTGCTTTTTGTTGCTGAGTTGTGGGCATTCTTGATATATTCTTGCTATTAACTCTTTATCAGATAAATATAGTTTGCAGATATTTTCTCCTATTCTGTAGGATGCCTTTTAATTCTGTTGATTATTTCCTCTCTGCACAGAAGTATGTAAGTTTGATGTATTCCTATTCTTGCTTTTATTGCCTATGCTTTTGGTATCATACCCAAGAAATAATTGTCAAATCCAGTGCCATGAAGCTTTCATTCTAAGTTTTCTTCTAAAAGTTTTATGTTTTGGTCTTCAATCATTTTGAGTTAATTTTTGTATCTGGTTTAAGATTAGGTTCCAACTTTATCCTTTTGCATGTGGGTATCTGATTTTCCTAACACTATTTTTTTTTTTTTACTGCTGTAGCTTTTTAATATATTTTAAATCAGGACGTGTGAGGCCCCCAGCTTTATTTTCTTTCTCCATGTTGAGATATTTAAGAATCGAGTATTTGTCTTATCCAGTCCCTCTCTCTTCTTGCCTGCCAACTGGATGCCAGTGCCATGTAGTTCGTAAACTCAAGTTGAAGATGGCAGAACCACTGGAACCCTGAGTCTCTGAATGACTGGATAGAGAGCACAGCACCATCCACTCCACCCTCCTCCCACCTGGGCCTGCACTGAATGATTACATGATCAAGAAATAAGCTTCTGCATTGTTAATTCACTGAATCTTGAGGGTTTTTATGTCCCAGATGTTGGCCAACCTACATAATACTGTGCATATAAAGAAGTAATGAGAGTGGGAGCAAAGGGAATGCAGTTTGGAGCTGGTTTGCCTCAGCTTCTTCATTTCAAGTTGCCTTTGTTATTGTAAGAATTACAGAGATGAGGAAAAGGAGCTTCCATTCCCTGCGTGATAATGAACATACACGCTGATAAACGGATAGCTTGATGACTCATCTGAACTGGTTTTATAGCCAGAGCTAGAAATTAATATTGAAATTATTTTTGATTTTTTCTTTCCTTCATGGGAAGAAAGTGTTAATGTTTGGACTGTTCATTTCACCTAGTATTTTTATACACATAACTCTTTCTCTTTTATCTCCTGCACAGCCCTGGAATCTTATTGATTTGGGGCTTGGAGAGGTTTAGTGAGTTGCCCAAGGCCACATAACTCCAGATTCAAACTCAGGTTTTCTGAATTCTAGGCTTGTGGTACCCTGTGTGTATCTATAAAGTCTCCTTTTCCATAAGAAAAAAGCAATTTGAAGAACCTTATTCCAGGGAGTTTTTCCCTTGCAAAGATGAAAGGAAGGCTGGAGGCATGCCTGGTCAGGCCACACTGATCGGCAAGGCCTTTGCAGCAGGTCAGAGCCTCAGTCCACACTTTCAGGTGTGAAAGAAGTTCACTTCTAAATTTTCCTGAACTCAAATAAATAAAATCAGACTCAGAACCTTCATTTTGGTAGGCTTCTGGGGCATTCAGACCTAGTCATTACCTGGACCTCTCCCTCATCTAAATAAGCCAGGCAGCTATGTGGTGTTCGAGAAAGGAGGGCACGGTCTTTTACATCCGGCCCATTCTCATGGCCACTGACACCCTCAGAGGGAAGACCTTGACGTCAGGTGGCTCTGCTTTGCTGCCATGTTTGGGGTATACATATTCATGGTTTCACCTCCTTAAATGTACCTTTAAGACCACTGAAATCTTGCTACCTTGCTTGGAGGCTCCCTCACAGGGTGTAGGCCTCTGTTCTCCCTTCCTAGCACTGTTCCTGGAGGGAAATCTCTCTTTCCTATGGTTGCCCTAAAAAGCTCTGTGTATCATCACTTGGATGAGGTGAGGATTTTGCCATAGAAGGGAAAAATCATTATCTTCCTGCATTTTGGGATTTTGCAAAAGTCCTGGAGGCAAGGATTACTAAGGAGCGGGGTCTTGCCTGGAAGAGGGGCATCTGAGTATATAGTTTAAGCACAGTCAAATTGGCTTAATATAAAATTTGATTCAGTTCAGATTGTTCATAATTGCACCGAGACTCATTCATTCAACACATACTACACACCTTTCTTTTGCCAGGCTATGATCCAGACAGTGGAGTGATGATGATGGAACTTGTACTCTAGTAGGATAACTTCTGATAATGACAGGTGCTACGAAGGATAGAAAACAAAGCAATAAAAAGGGAGTGAGGGATGGTGGAACCAAGGGGTATCTCTGAAGGGACAGTGTTTGAGCTGAGACCTGCATCATGAAAACTTCATGGTGACCGTGAGACCACACCATGCAGAGGTCTCTGGGTAATGTATTCCTGGCAGTGGCCACACAGGTACCAATGCCCTAAGGCTATGGAAAGAAATCTGGATTTTATTCCAGTCCTGCGATAAGCTTTGGAAGGTTTAAGAAAAATGGACTAGAGGCTAGACTTGGAGCATCAACTTCTAGTATCAGTCTCTACCGCTCAAGAATTTAGGATTTAACTGGAGAGGCAAAACCTATGCATGATAATACTGCAGTTCAGTTTGCCATCAGAGTTTTTGATGAAATCTTTTTCCTATCATATTTAAATCTCAAAACAACCTTATGAACTCAATGGAACTGTTAAGGAAACTATAAATTATTTATGTAAGTCAGTCTTTGATTCTGGTCCTATTCTTCTTACAGTACTGCCTTGGATACTGCTATTGATTTGTCAGGAAGCTGATCCTGACTGGCCCCTGTTACAGGTTGAGCTATTCAATAGTGACTCCCCCCCAATGCCTCTCTACCTTGTATACACTTTTAAAAAATACATTTCTATTGATTTCAGAGAGGAAGGGAGAAGGAGAGAGAGAGAAACATCAATGATGAGGGAAAATCATTGATTGGCTGTCTCCTGCACGCCCCACATTGGGAATTGAGTCTGCAACCTGGGCATGTGTCCTGACCAGGAATCAAACCGTGACCTCCTGGTTCATAGGTCGACACTCAACCATTGATTCATACTGGCCGGGCATTGCATATACTTTTATTTCTTCATGTCTTTTGAACATGAAGTGACAAAAGCACAGCCCTAGATGAACAAAATGGGCATTCAGATGGGTGTGTGTTGAATGAATAAATGTCAGCTATATGGTACTAACTTGTGAAAGGAAATCAAGATGGGCATGGACTGTCAAGGTGGAGGAGAGCCCCATGGACAAAGGAACTGGAGTTGCTCCTGGAAATGAGGGTAACATTCCAGGCAGGAGACCCAGGGGAGCAGAGGCACTTCTTGGCTTCTGTATGTACTGAGCATGGTGTATGTGTGAACAAGGCAGGTGACAGTCAGTAGAGAAAAAGTGTGCCCAAGGGGCAGTTCATGCTCAGGAGCAGGAGTGATATGGCTGGAGCATAAGCTGGATCCACATGGTAAGGGCTACAAATGCCGGGCTCTGGAATGAGAATTTATTGAGTAGACTGTGAGGGGATCCAGTGAGGGTTTCTGAGGTGGGACAATCACGTGATTTAGCTGGTATTTTAGAAAACTTGAGCTGATCCTTGAGGACCTCAAGAACAAGAGAAGCCAGCATGTGTGAAAGAAGCCAGGGGGATTTTTTTCCTGCCACAATTTTAGCTTCATGTAATAAATTCTTGGGGGAAGGTGGTGGGAATGGAGGGGAAGGCACAGAGATGACAGAGCATTAGATGAGCTCCCATACCAAAGGGATTTCTCACTGCTACTGAGGAAGTTGTATGATTTACCTGTGAATTCTGATCCTGGTTCTGCCACTCACTGGGATGTTTTGAGGGTTGAGAGAAATAACATACATGAAGTACCTGAATGACGTGTGTTGAGCAAATAGCATCTCTTGCCTATTACCAGGAGTGGAAGTCTGAACACTTCTGCAGCATCTTGGTTTGAGAGTTGCCAAGGAAAACACAACATAGTAAACACAATATGGATGGAACAACACTTTACTCTCGTAGAGAGGAGACAGCAAGATCAGCTTTAGTAGTGGGCGTTGGTCCCCCATGGTCAGCGGAGCCCTCTCAGTAGGTGATGCAGGGGTGTTGGCCTGCACACACCTCTCTTGTGCTGCAGCAGAAAGACCCCATCCCCTCCCTGCAGGAGTGGGTTGGCCAGGTGCCATATGAGACACACCCTTAAGCAGAACAAAGGAGTGCACACTGAGCCTGAACAGGGATAGTCCTGAATAAGGTGGTAAGTCCAGCACAGGCTTTGAGGGCTCCTTAACTCTTGGTAAGGAAATGCTCTAGGCCAGAAAGGCTGCATACATAAGACTGCCTTTCCCAACAAGGTGAGCCATCAATATGCACCTGCGGATGGGTTGGTATAGTGGATAAAAGCATGGATTTTGAAGTCAGACTTGGGATTCAGTCTAACTAATAACCTTCACAAGAATAGGAGCTATGTCTGCTTGTTCATTATGTCTCTCCAAGAGGGCCTGCCCCAGGGCCTGGTCTGTGCTTGGTGATGGGTAAGTAAATGAACTCTGGCTACATGGTTTACTAGCTTCATGTCTTTGGGGAAGTTACTTAATCTCAGAGGTCATCTTTAAAATGGGGAGAATAATAGTAGATAACTGATAGGTTTTTTGGTGAGAATTAAATGAGTTAATAAATGTAAAGTCTCACTTAGCAAAGTGCCTTGTACACAGCTTAATCAATATTAACAGCTTTATTACTATTAATATTATTTCATTAATCAGAATAAACTTTGGGGTTTATGGAAAAGAGAAAAGGAGCTTGCTAAATAAATTTTGCTAAAAAAAGGCTAATCTCCATTGAAAATAGAATATTTTGAACTTCTTAATGACCAAGGAATCGCTGAGGCTTGCATGTCTCTCCATTCGGAAAACATTTTGGGATTCACATGTACACTGAGTTTTACTTGCAAATGATAGAGTCACAGATGATCTAGTCAGAGCTATAAAAGGTCACTCTGGTTTTTCACAGTGTTGGTAACTTCCCAGCCACAAATAATGGATTTTTGTGACAGATATTTTGGCAGCAATTGGACATGTTTTGTTAGCTAATTCAAGTAGTCATCACACTTTCCTGGGCATGTTGAAAGCTTTCAACATCATAATTACCTACTCATTTCAATCAGTAGTGCTTCAACAATCACCCACGATGGTAACTATTTCCAGGGAATTTTAAAAAGAGAAAGCACATTGTCCTAAGTCCTATGGGCATTTTGTGGGGAAAAAAATAAACACACGGGCGACCTGAAGCATGACATTTTATTGACAGCCATTTTGGGGAAATATGTGAAATATGGCAGTTTGATACTGCAGAATTATCTAAAAGATTCGAAGGAAATGAATCTTCACAGGTAATAAATATTATATTCTGGGTTTTGCTTATGAACTACACATAGGATGCACTCATAATATATTTATAATGTGCTTATCATGCACATTGATCTTTTATTACAGTATTCCTTAATAAGGGGAACTGTTGGGAATTTATTAATGAACTGTATCTATGTAAATATCCCAGAATTAAAGATTCTTAATAAATGTATTATAACTGAGGACTTAATAAATTAAAAGTGCCTTTCATGCCCATCTGAGTATGACAGAATGATTTGTGAACTAAAGACTTGATCAAGTATAATTTTCTGATCATTCCAACTACTACCGATAGTTAATCTGATCAGCTCCATTCCATCTAGGTGAATGAGTTAGTGGTATAAATATCAAATCAGACAGAAATGGGTTTATGCCCTGGATCTACCACTTAACTGTTGTGGCTTTGAGCAATTATCTCATCTCCCTAAGACTTTTCCTCTCTTATAATGTGGGGATAATAGTACCTATGTTGTAGGTTTGTTGTTAGGATAAATAAGATCAAATTTGTAAAAAACAAAATGCTTATCACAGAGAGCATGTTATAGTAAATGCTCAGAAAAAAGAAGCAAGTATTATATGGTTTTTATTACTAGAGACAGAAAAATACATCATTCATATTACAAAAGTGTGAGCATATCAAAGTATACTGGAGAGTCTGTGAAGTAAGGGTAGTAACAGTCTGAAGGGTTTTAGCACTAACATAAATAGAACCTAAGTGTTCAAGATGGGCCACAGGATCTTATGGAATAGTCCCAGGGAATTGGACTGTCCACAGCTTTTCATCCTGCCAGAATGATTGCCTTTATAGCGTCTATGTCAATCTCAACAAAAAAGCAACTTACTAACAGTGTAAAAAGTTGGCTAATCAAATAGCTATTGAATGGATGCTTAGACCACCAAAATATCTGATGCCAAACTATTGGTTTGGCAACCTTTTTATATTTAATTGACCTATTTTTGTGGGTTTATTTGGCTCTTATTATGTCGATGTAGTCATCAGCATGGGTATATAAGAAATATGTATTTAAATTTATGGTAGAGGGGCAAATTAGGAATTTAGCAAAATGATAGTTATTAAATTCACATCAAAGGCTTATCAAATAACAGGCAGGACATTGATATTGGGAGGGAAGAGAAGGAAATGCATTAATAAGTAAAATAGTTAGCTACTAGCCTAATTATCAGTCTATTGTATTTATATAGATTTTTGAATGTATAAATCTATTCACCAATTGTTGTTACTGCTATAAACAATTAAAAATGATAATCGATTGGCAAGATGATTCGCTATATTCAAAATTTTCTTAGACCAAAAAAGCAAACCAGTGCTGGATAATTTCTGTTTGTGTTATTCAGGGTCTCATGTTTCTTTATCACTTTTATTCCATATAGAAAAAAATGTGAAATTATTTTTGGAAATGTAGCAGACTTAGCTCTGTGTAAAAAAATAAATTACTGCTTAAGGGGCCAGAAGACAAGGTGATATTATGTGTTTAATTTGCTCAGTTATGAAAGGACCTCCAGGGTATTGGGTTATGAAAAACAGTGGTTATTTTGAGAGAAAATGGAGCCAAATTGGGTGTATTTTAAACACTTTCTGATGTGTTTAGTATTGGATAGAACCTCCAGGTTGGGGTAGCGGGTGGGAGACTCTGTTCCATTGTTTGCTCTGTCCACTGCGGGGAAATGCTCCTGCCTCCGACTCTGTTCTGAACACAGGCATTTCTCTAGATTGCTTTCTTGGAAATAGTAACAGAAAATGGGAGCAATAATAGGTTTTAAGGTGCTTGGCGGTGAATCATGCCATTTTATAAATTCATCTCCTTACACTTTATTTCCTTGCTGTGAGATAATTTAGACGAATGTCAGCAAGGGAAAAAGAAAGTGATTGGTGATTCCACCTCCCCCAATAAAGCAAATTCCTAATTTTCTGTCTTTTATCTTTTGCCATTCTTTTGTGCTCCTCTTTGGCCTTGTCAAAACATATCGTTCAGTTAGAGACTAAAAATATTTTCCCATCGATTGGGGTTATTGATTTTTTTTAATCTGTACTTTGGCTTGAAGAGCGCGGGTGAAGGGTGAAAGTTCACCAGCTTAGTCTGCCGTTTTATCTGGACAGCAGAAGAATGTATTGGCAGCAGATTTGATTTACCTTGTTGGGCAGTTGTAGACACTTCAGCCACTAGAGACAATCCTCTAGCATGTCCTACTGCTGCCGCCTTTGTGTGTGTATGTGTATGTGTGTGTGTGTGTGTGTGCGCGCGTGCACGCCCAGGAACTCTTGAAAGATCCACATTCATATTGATTTCTCTGTTTACAAGGGAGAGGTTTTTTCTTCTTCTTTTTCTTCTCATTCTAGGATCCCAAATTAGGCCTTTTGGAGAGTTCACGATGCTTTATGGACACATGGTAAATAAAATAGGGTGGCATGCATCTGCTGAGGTTTGGCCACTCTGCTCATTTAACTTAAGTCTCAGATCATGTTCATCTGCGGTGTCACAGCAGAATCGTACGTGACTGAATAAAATTTGCTGAGATCCTGTCTCCCCACCATAGCTGCTCAGACACAAATGCTCAGGGCAGCATTTAACTCCTAATCTGAGTCCAAGGATGGCACCTAAACCTTCCTAGTGAGCACCAGGAATGTTGATGGTGGTGCCACAGCCACTGTCAGAGAAAAAAAAAGTGTCATGACTAAAGGTATGGCTTCTTTTTGATTAGAATTTCGGCTTCCACACTTGCTAGCTGGGTCACCCTAGACAAGTTGCTTAATCGCTTAGTGTTTTAGTTTCCTCATCAGTAAAATGTGGACAGAAATTATACCTATTTCCTCAAGTGGTTGTCAGCTCACATGAATAAATACATATAAAAATTCTAGAACAGAACCTGGCACACTGGAAGTTTATAGTTAGTGTCAGCTATGCTATGATTATATATAAGGAAGCTGAACTGGTGTGAGGGAGTGTTAAGAAACAGGCAAGTTTTACACAGAGGAAGAAAGAGAGAACTGACTCTCAGTATCAGAGATTTTGGGTCCAGTGCCACAGCTGGCCTCCTGATTGCTGCCACAATTCTGACCACGTGGTCATGGCTACTTAGTTGGTTCCTTTTGGTGTGGAGGCTCTAGGGTGAAACCTGAGGTTGCTGACCAGTGGGGCTGCTGGATTCACCGTGCTCTGTGGATAATCAGTCTGGATTTTGAGTTCCTGCTTTTGTATAGCTGGGGCACTTCACCCATACTGTGGACTCAGTTCTGCCACCACTAAGACCATCGTTCAACGTAAAGCAAATGTACTTAAAGCCCAGAGGGCAGGTCTCCTTCAGAGAGGAAGCATTGTGATGGACAGTAGTTCTAGAATGTCATTGTATACAGAATCATCTAGATCAGCGGTCACCAACCTTTTGGACCTCACAGACCACCAGTGGGCCTCAGACCACTGGTTGGCGACCGCTGACCTAGACAGTACCTGATTCAGGAGTGCTGGGCCTGAGTTTTTAACAAGCATGTCAGGTGACTTGGACACAGTTTGCCTGAGTCCATACTTAGAGAAATACTGAAACGGGCTATGGACATGGACAGACTTGGGTTAGAATTTGCTTATCAGTTACGTTTATAAGGGCAAGTCATTTAATTCCTCTGAGCCTCAAATGTAAAATGGACCAGTGAACTAATAATATATTGAAAGTGTTTGGCATAGTGCCTGACACCTAGGATGTCCTTCATAAATGTTAAAACTCCCATCCCCTTCCCTGATTCTATTTGCTGTCTTGGACTCCAGAGAATTTTGTACTCTGTTGGAATTAATTTTTCTTAATTTCTCCTTCCTCACTCATGCCTATTGTTGATTTCTTGTCTGAACTGCACCTGATCTTACTATCA
Source organism: Myotis lucifugus (assembly GCF_000147115.1). NCBI lineage: Eukaryota > Metazoa > Chordata > Mammalia > Chiroptera > Vespertilionidae > Myotis > Myotis lucifugus. Next base: position 4,751,998 of record NW_005871071.1, on the reverse strand, counting down.
CCTTATAGACACTTTCTTGTTTAGATAAGGTTGGCCTTATTCCTACAAGTCTTTGTTCTTTCTTTTTCTTATCTGCCCTTAATACCATGTTGGTGGCATTCTGACATCTGGGCTGGGTCTGTGTGCAGCTTGAGAACTAGAGTTCCTCTTGCCTTTCCTTGACCAGCAGGGCTTGACGTCTAGTAATGCTGAAGGCCATTTCTTGCCGTTGCCTGCAGTGTAGCTAATGAATCTCTTCCCTCAGCCCCCATTTGGCACCCAATGTTGGCATTTCTTGCTACCTCTCAGTAACAGCCATGTGCTCCCATGATCTGACCAAGAGAGGACAAATTGGCTAACCACCCTGAGTTAACAAATATATAAGCTTGTAATGAGCCAATGGCATTTGTTTTTTACCCTTAATATCTAAACCTGGCTAGATAGTCAAGGCTGTGTTTTATGTGGAAGGGAAGGCATTGAATTAAACTGATGTCAAAACAGTTGACCTGCTTGTTCTCTTTACTCAAACACATGATCAATTGTGAGTGTAGGGAAATGCCATATCATGTATTTGGTCAATTCAGTCCAAATGGTAGTTTTCTGTAAACATGATCTTTAGCTTTAATAGACCGAAAGATCTATTGGCCAAAGAAAGGTAAGAGAAATGCTGGTCTTACAAGCAGATACTCTTTTGGGAATGCTGCTAACATGTCAGCTAGGGGGAAAAATGAAAGACATAAAGCAAAGGCTTGTAGGAATAAGATCAACACCACTAAAACAGGAATGAACTGTCAACTTAATGGAGAACTAGAAAAATATCTTGGAAATATGTTTACTATAAGTCATGGATAAAGGAATATGCTCTTACCTTGTATTAGCAAGGGAGAAAATGATATCAATAGGTCATTTGATTTAGGGACTACATTAAATCTAGGACAATTTCATCTCAAGATTCTTAACTAATTATACCTTCAAAGATCCTATTTCCCAATAAGATCACATTCTGATGTTCTGAGTAGACATGGATTTTGTGGGGACACACAGGACCAGTAGGCTTGATATAGCTCCAATATATAATAAAGATCCAGAATCTGGGAAGTATGAGGCCATCTCTACCTGCCCCTGTTACATTCTACTGCAAGAGTCTTAGGAGCAGGGACTTGTGTAGAGAGGCTTGCATGGCAGGGCTCAGCAAGTATTTTCTCAAAGAGTAAACTAGGGATGGAGGGTCAGGACCAAAAGAAGTTCCCCGAGGATGAAGCCATTCTCAGAAGTAGCCATTTCCACCTCTTCCACAACCATTTTAGTGTGCTGTGAACAGTTAGTTTTATGGCTGAGTGGACCATTTGAATCACAAATATATAATCCACTACAAAGACAATTTCCCTGTTGGAGGAAGATAACAACAGATGTGCACACAGTGTGCTGGTATTCTGAGAAGAGGGCACATGAAGATGTACTTTAATGAAAACATGCACTAAAAGTGTATTGACATGTTAAAAAGGATGAGCTATGTCATTGAGCAGGGAGAGAACTAGTACGATTGGTCAAACTCATGACAGATTTAGTTGATTGGCAGTACTTGGGAAGGATGTTTAAAATGAATAAATTCACTTACTAATTTTTAACCCTTTAAAACCAAGATAGATCACCCACTCGAGTGGCTTAAGGCTATGGTCACAAAGTGACAAACAGGCGTATAAAGACAGAAGTATTCAGTCCATTTGGGTGTGGACCCTCTTACTAGTTCCTGAAAATTGACCTATTTTATTGCATCCTTTTTACAACCAATTCCAGGTGGCTGAATTGAGTATATTTTTCATTCTGACTTGTTGACTTCTGGCCCATTAAGGCAGCCAATCCAATTAGGCAGGTTTTCTCTTGGTTTGCTTCTTGACAGAGCATCTGATTGGCTCACAGCTCTTGCTAAGTGACAGGCCTTCCACAACTGTGAATTATCTTTTTTAAAGGGATCTTATCTCTGGTTCTCTCTTTAAAATGCCTGCCTTTTTTCCTGGTTTTGCTTAGGATTGGGTTTTAGGGTGTTTCTCTTTCAAGTACGTACTTGAGTTTGGATGTTTGAAGTTATAAACTAGGCTGAGTGATGAGCCAGCTGGCTTGCTAGAGTGCACATTTTGACACAGTTCCTGGATTACCAATCATGATAGGCTGAATAATGCCCCTCTCACCCCTACCCCTAAGGAATATCCATGTCCTAATCTCTGGAACCTGTGAGTGTTACCTTACTAGTATATGGGGGAGGGGGAGGACTTGGAAGAGGTGATTAACCAAAGGATTTTGAGATGGGGAGATTATCCTGGATTGTCCAGGTGGGCCCTACATACAGTGACATGCGTCCTTATAAAAGAAAGATTGGACACAAGCACATACAAAAATAAAGCCATGCAAAGGACGCAGAGAGAAGAATCAGAGAAAGAAGGGGCTAGGCACAGGCTTTGAAGACAGAGAAAGGGGTCATGAGCCAAGCAATGTAGATCTAGAAGCTGGAAAAGGGGAGGAAAGAGATTTTATTTGAGAGTCCCTGGACGGATAGTGGCCCTGCAGACATCTTGGTCTGGGCCCAATAAAGCTGATTTTGGAATTTTGGCTTCCAAAACTGTGAGAGAATAAATTCTGTTAATCAAATTTGAGGTGACTTATTATAGCAGGCACAGGAAACTTATACATCAAACAAGACCATCCCTGCCAAGATTAAATCCCTGGTTCTGAGTAATGTATGTTGCAGGCCTATGGACATCAGTTACACCATTTTTCATGTATTTGTCTATATTTGTGCTTTCAAGGATAATTTTGAGTGTGATTTTTGACTTTTACTAGTAACCTCCATTTGAGCTATTATCTGAAAAATTTGATGAGATTTGATGGACTAAAATGAGAGACTTTATAAACCTTCCATATAGTAATCCAGCCTGACTGTCACAGGGAGGTCTACACCTGGTTGACCACAGTATTTCAGTTGAGTGACAGAAGGCAGCTAGAGGCTTACCTTTTAGGATGAGGGCTTTTTCTTATTCTCCTCTGTTTCACTACAGTGCTCTTGTCCTGCCTGTGTCACAAGTCTGGATTTTCTTTGGTTCAGTTTCTCCAGAGAATAAACCTCTCAGTGGCATAAGAGATGGCTGGTTGTTTGGCGGCTTGGGAGGGAACCTGGAATCTGAATGCCTCATATACCAACATTTGTCCACTTGTCCTGTTTTCAGTCCCACCTACCCTTTGTGTGATGGTACTGGGTGCATCCAATTCCTGAGCTTCCCCAAGATGCTGTTGGGGGAACTGTTGTATTTCTTATTCTTCTCTGCAGGTATTTAGTTGTTAACAATTTTTACTTCTGTTAATTCCTCCCACTCTGTTAATTCCAATTTTTTTTTTGCTACCCTTCACTTGCTGTTGTTTACTTCTCTCTCTCTCTCTCTCTCTCTCTCTCTCTCTCTCTCTCTCTCTTTACATTCAGAGGCTTGTAATTTATAGATTCTTTCACTCACGTTTTAGTGGAGTGTCTGGAGGAACCCAGGTTGACCAAAGGTATAAAACATGTCTTTTTTAACCAGGAATATGGGATATTCACAGTTTGTTTCAATTTTGGAGCATCTTGATTTTGTTTAAAAAATAAAGCAATGGTTTTTAATTAGAAAATACATTTTTATTTATTAGGGGAAAATTAGGGTGTTCTGTGGAGTACTAGGTTAAAGTCAGCCTATTTTCATTCACCAGAAGTGAGAAAGGTATCACCAGCCTCTGTCTTGCCCAAGGACATGCGGGATGAGGGCTGCTGGCTGAGGTTGAGACTTCCCTTCATATGCCTAGACACCCAGAGAAAAGGGAAACCTTTGATCGGTCACCTAGGTGTTTTGCTTGCATGTTAAGAAACATGTGGAGGTGACTAAGTATCTGAATGTTTGGTGCCCTGTAGACAGTATATGTATATAACTGCCTGAATTTTTCTTATCTAATTCTGATGTTTGGCCTCATGGAGATACAACCATAGGCTAAGCAATTGCATTACTGAATATGTCAATTACAGTGGGATCTGAGGGCTGTAAATTAAAAACCATGCTTTTTCCCCCCCAGACTGTGTTTGATGCCTGCAGTCACATTTTGGTTCATATTTAGTCCATGTTTTTTTAAAAAGATAAGGGCTAATTTCTGGAGAGTGGGCATGTGTACCGGAGGTGGTCTGCTGTGGTGCAGCCTGCCAATCAAAATCTGCCAGCAATGTCATTCAAGGTCAGAGACCCAGTGAACCGCCAATCAAAGTCTGCAGGGCTGTTCATGTTCACTTGTCAGTGTTGGAAAGAGGTCAGTCTCTCTTTGGTGTGGCCCGTGTGTGAACAATGAGAATATCTCAGTGGTCAGAGCACATTCTGCCACCTATCCCCTGGCCATTTCAGGATGCTTGCCAAGGTTTTTATCCTACAGGGATACAAGGCAGGGTAGTGGAAAAAGCCAATAGTATTTAAAAAAAACAAACACTGAGTTATGGATTCTCAATTCTAAAAGCACACATGGTGCCAAATTTAGTACATGGCTTTGTTTAATATTATTTGCTTAAATGTCTCTATAAGGAGGGATAACAAAGGAAAATTAGAAATATAATTTTAGATATCTAAAAAGAGATTCCTCCTTTAAACATTTTGTACTTGATATTCAGTTTGTGTTCTTGGCTTCACTCAGATAATTATTATTTTGTTTAATTTTCACCGTGCAAAGATAAGCTTTTCATTTATGGGGAAAATGGCAATGTTTAGGATGCTTTAACATCACAGAATAAAGCTTGGAAAATTTCAGTTTCAGGGTCTGGTAGACAGTGATGGTAAAAATATTAAGTTTTGCATTTCAGTAGGATCTTGATGGATTTTCAAATCTGAGCTCTTTCTGAGGCCAAAGAGATGATTAATCATAATCAAGATTATTTGTCATTCAAAGTTATTTCAGCAGCAGCAAATACTGTGGTGGGCAGCTGTTCAGAGTTCAATCAGGGTGCCTCCCTGATGGCAAAACCTCCAAATGAGCCATGCTCTGAATGTATTGCTTCCCATGGTAAAATATCCAGGTATTTATGTATATCCACATTTGCAGCTTTGTAGACATAGACTATTTTGTTAAACTGTTGAGAATTCATCTGGACATCATGTAATGCAAGTGTAAGCAGCTGCTTTAGTCATAGTCTTATTTTATTAAAACATGTTAGTAACAGCATTTCAAAAGGCCACAGAAATAAAACACTACAATGAGGCAAAGGGTATGTATATTAGGTGTGAGGACTCAGTAGAGATTTTTCTCTAATTCGTAGAAGTCACTGGGAAATGCATTATTTAGAATTGGCCACAGAGCATGAGCCTTTAAAGTTGGGAATGTCTTTGGGTTTCACTTCTAAGTTTTTTGGCTGGTGGCATCAGAGGGACTGGTGGAGGAGGCATAGCTAGTGGCAGAGGCAGGCTCCTCCCCCATCAGGCTTCTAATCCAACTGGGAAGGCTGTGGTAGAGGTGAGTTTTCTGGAGCTGCTTACCAAGTGAAAAAGAGGGGCTTTGGGAACTGTTGTGAGAAAATGCTCAACAGACGCACCTGGGCCACTCAGGTGAAGGGAGGACTGAGGGTTTACACAGGGGAGGCAGGGTCCTGGTGATGCAAAAAGAGGGGGTAAGAAAAGAGAACTTTTTTTCCTGTTAGTCCATGTTTGAGGGTGACGGACTCTCCAAAGAAAGTACCTGCTTCCAGCCTGCAGCCTCGGCTGACTGTTTGATAGTAGAGTATGGGAGTGAGATGTGTGAGCAAGGGAGTGCAGATCATATTTTCCTTCCCTTCCTCTGATATCCTGATAAACACCCGTAGGCTTGGAGGAAAGATTAAAATCCACGAAGACAAAGAGGAGTGAATCAAGCGTGACCAGCTTCTTTCACAGATGTGAAGGGGGCTGGCCGAGAGGCTCAAGGCAGCCAATTTTCAGCTCTGACAGCTGCCGAGGTCATCAGCTTCCTAACGGCACCCCTCAATTCCTCAGAGGCCAGGGTGTCCTTTGAACTCAGTGGTTGTTACACTTCCAAAGCTAAGCTGAGAAGGGGAGAAACCTGCAAATTTTGCTGGCTCCTGAGTACACAATTACCAGGCCATTGAGACCTTAGGCTGAGGACTTAGGGTTCTGTATCACCTCTGACCTGCAAATCAATAGTTGCTCCTAGATGATTCATAATACACAGTGTGTGTGTGTGTGTGTGTGTGTGTGTGTGTGTGTGTGTATGTATGTGATGTGTGTGTATTTGTGAGATAGAGAAAGGGAATGATGTTTATATGCTAAGAGTTTCTAGGGTGGCAGCAGGAGTTTCTGAGAAGCCCAATGCGCCAGTTCCAAGGATCTTACAGTGGGAGAGCAAGGAGCCTGAGAAATGCAGGTAGTCTTGCAATCTGCTTTTGAAGTGGGTTTTAGTACCTGGGAATATACTGGTCCAGTATTTGTGGAGCTTCAACTCCAGTGGGTGGGAGAGGGCTTTCAGTCTGGAGATCCACTGCGTCATACCCAAGCCACTTGGCTTGAGGTAATGATGTGGGAATTCAGGCCTGGGAAGTCCGTGTTGGTGGGGAGCTCCCCTCCCACCCTCCATAGAAGCAACATGATGGATGAGGAAGGCACTTGGAAAACTTCAGTATAGTATGATGGAACATGGTGCATTATTTGAAACTTGTTTATAGAAATTACATTATGTCAGCAATAAACAATGACCAATGAGCAACATATAAATAGTGTTTAGGACTATCATCAGATGAAGCCTGAAACATTTGAACTACCATGAGTTAGAATTTTCAGAGTCCTTAATCTGCAGAGTAATGTAGCTTAAGTGGCTGGCTGTTCATTTAGTGATACAAAATAATCTTGCTCACTCAAACTTGTAATTTTTTCTTCCTTTCATTGTTAATTCATTGTTATCTATATTTAACTGTGATACTAGGTGCAATTTAATGCTTATGCTATATTCTGGTCTCACTCACAGAAGCAGAGGATGGATAACTGATCCATACCTCCAAATGAAAGAGCAAGTACAAATAAAAGGGAACCATTATAAAGATAAAAAAATGATATAATAGGCTTTCACTGAAAGGCTCCCAAATTATACTAGTGATTCCACAATTGTTACAGCAGAAGATGGAAGAACACTTGAAAATTATTGTTTCAGAGAAGATCAGAAATAATTGCCCATGTTTCCTTCTATGGCCTATCTCTTTCTTCTGTCTCTATCTCTTTCTTCTTTCTCTCCCCCCCCTTCTCCCCCCCCCCCTGGTTTCCAGCTTTTTTTTTTTTAAGTCAGCTCAGTTCCTGGTCTTGAACCAAGGCCATAAATCCTAAAGCTGAGGCGGCCCAGCTTTGAGAAGTGAGGCATTATTCTAGATGGAAATGACTACTCCCTACTTTGATCCTGGATCTCAGTTCTCTATCCCTCATCTAACACTAGCTACATGGCTGGTGGATATCCCTTAAGACCTCCACAACTAGATTGTCTTCACAACTAGATTCCAAACTTTTGAAGAGCATAGATCTGCCTTTTTGATCTCACAAGCATTGCGTGGCCCAATGCCTTGCATATGCGGGGCTTCATTCACTACTTAGAGGTTTGGCTCATATGAGGGTTCTTGGTTGTCCTTGTCATAGAGACAGGACCAAGGGCACCTTGAGGCTGAACCATGATGGCATTGCATTGCATCTTTAGTTAGCAGCCTCCCTTGGAGGAGCTCTTCTTCACTGGAATAGAAGTGTTTATCCCACTTATGGAGGGAACATTTCTGTCCAGTGAGGAATGTGATCTTGTAACCTCCTTTCTATCTACCTCTGCTTATCCTAAGAAACAAGCAGATACATTATTTCTGATAATGTATGTGACCCTCCATCCTTCAGGAAGTTCACATTAAAAATTTTTCCTGGTCCAGTTTTATTGAGAAATAATTGATATATATCACTGTGAAAGTTTAAGTTATACAGCATAATGATTTGATTCAGAGATATTGTGAAATGATAACCACAATTGGTTTGGTTAACTTCCATAATCTCATATAGATACAATGAAAAGAAAGGAAAAAAATTCTCCTTGTACTGAGAACTCTTAGGGTGTACTACTTAACAACTTTCCTATATATCACCCACTGCGGCTGGCCAACCTCCTTCGTGTTAACTATAGTCATCAGGTTGTACATAACATCTTTAGTAATTATTTACCTTATAATTGGAAGTTGTACCTTTTGACCACCTTCCTCCAATTTCCTCACCCCTGGGATGATCATATTATAACCAGCAAAAAAAAGTTGCTGTTAAATTCAGCAAACAGAAGAGTGATAATTATAGGAACTTTAGGAATCAGCAGTGTTTTTCTATTGGGGGTGGTGATGTGGGGATGTAATGTGGGACAGACAGCGGCTCAGGGTAGCCAGGGAAGGGGATCTTTGTCTAATTTCTGAATTTACACCTGCAGGTGACCACTTTCTCTGGCAAGATAACAAGAAGGGTTTCCCTTTTGGATCATGTTTTGCTTTCCTGTGACACTCTTATCCCTTGCAATTAAATTTTCTTAACCTTTTGCTGCCTAAGTAAGAAATTGAATGGGAGATAGGGTGGACTCTTTTTCCCTTCTTTCTTTCTTCTCCCCCACCCCCCTGCCCCCTGTTTTTTTAGTATCTGTGATTATTTTTTCTTTACTGTTTGTTTCCCTTCAACCCCCCTCCTTAGCTGGTTATCTTCAGCTTTTGTCTGCCTTGTCCTTTCTGGGATCATGACGTTTCCTGGGGCAGGTCGAGAAGCATTTGATTAGGTCTGATAGCAGCTGGCAATGCACCCTGAGCATAGTCAGTTTATTTTAGAGTTTGAGTTATTTTGTTACCTACTCCGAGCTCTGTCTTTTTTCTGGAGAGAGTTCACGATCTCTATTCGCCGACTTGACATTTCCCTGCCCTTTCCTTCATTCCCAGCACTTCTTTCTGTCATTCACAACCCTGATTCCAGAGTGACCTGCTTGTGTTTGGGTTTTTATTCTTGCACACTTTACAGTGACATCTTTTATTTTGATATACAGAATCACCGATCTTTAAAGAATATCTCTCGTGTTTTTGCCTGCTCTGTGGAATAAAATTCTCCAGCCCACCTCCTTCCCTCTCTCCACTTAGTCTTCTCATAAAGCCTCTCTCCTGACCCTGCCAGGAAGGAATATTTGCATTTTTCTGCTCTTGAATGTGTTTCCACCTTATTACCTGGCATCATGCTACTGCCTACCATTCTGAATTATATGAGATTCCCTGGAAACACTATACCCTTTCATGATGCTGAACAGGTTATCTGTTTGCCTGGAATTCCTTTTAAGTCCCCTTTCTTCTGTAGAAATAACTTCCCTCCTCATCTGATCCCACTGGGGCTTGCCCATATGTGTGAATTCCTATGTAACCTGCAAGTCTTAGATATTTGTCTCCTTTGACCTATTTTTTGACTCTGTCCTTATGTCAAACTGCTTCCTTTACCCTTAGTCTCTGGTATAATATATCTCTCTTAGTACTCATCCCATAATATTTTAGTGATCTATGTGCCTATCTGCTTATATAGCAAGAACCTTGCCTTCAACTCTGTACCTAGAGAGTTCTTTCGAGTTTCTGAATGAATAAATGAACCAAAGTGGCACACCAGCTAAATCTGACTATTTTGATGACTTCCTAGTGAAGGGGTGAGAATTTTAAGGGAGAAGACAGCCTTGAGTCCTGGATCAACTTCTATAAATTCCATGAGTTTTTCTGGGGCTAGAAGCAAGAGTGTGTCTCTCTAGAAACAGACAGTTTGGTAAAAAACAAATTTGTTGAATCACATTGAACAAAGTAGCAAATTGGCTAAAATTTTCCATGCAGACAAAAAAAGAGAAAATATCAGTTAAGTGGAGTTTTACATGTTGACAAATTTTTGTGCACCATATAGATAATACTGCAGTATTGTATATACTTTTAATAATACTTTTATTATTATCCATATTCAGGGATTTTCAGGGGTTGTGGGCCAATTCTGTGGCTTTGAAGAATTCTTATAACTTAGTGTTGCAGTTTTAAAATATTTTTTGGGTACAGGAGAATTTTCAATATATGATCTAGAAGTTGGAAACATTGAAACCATTCTCTGGCCCTATTTCTGTTGAGAGATGAAATTTAAGGCCCAGACAAGAATTGTATAATTAAAAAATTTCCAAAGAAGTAGAGATAGATTTAATTTTAAATGAGTTAGAGATTTTTAAATGTCCAAATTTATAAAATGAACAAAATGCTAAAAATAGATGGGAAAGACTAAGGCCTAACTGGACCCCTGCTTCTCACTCCTGAGATAGACCCTGTGGCATTCCTGTGGAACCCAAGGGCTCTGGGCAGCCTAGCTTCAAAACCAGTGACCATGCCCAACCCTCTCATTTTACAGATGCAGAAACTACAGTCCAAAGAAAGCAAGTGAGCCACGACTCAAACAGGTTTTCTTTCTTGTGGAGCAGTGATAGAGGAGGAAACCTGTTTTGACTCCAGACTCACTTTTTTTCTGAGAGGGAAAATGTGGTGTCATTACTTCATTGGATACGAGTGGAATTATGTTTAAAACATTTCCAAACCAGTAGAGATAAATTTGGTTTGGAAATGTTTCAGGACATTTTAAAACTTGTTGAGTAAGTATTGGATGCATGCCATCTTAGAGGCAGGAAAGGCCCCAGTCATTGGTAAAGTACATCCTTGGGAGTCCATACACATGACTTTTGTTTTCAGGCATGTTCTTAGTACAACCTTATAGAGTAAAGTCATGTGAGCCATGTCACCTATCTGGGCCTCATGGTCTTCCTTTTGACTGTAAAGGGTTAAACAGTAGCCAAGACATGGACACAACCTAAGTGTCCTTCAATGGATGATTGGATAAAGAAGTTGTGGTACATATATACAATGGAACACTACCCAGCCATAAGAAAGGATGAACTACTGCCATTGCAACAACATGGATGGAGCCTGAGAGTATCATGCTAAGAGAAATAAGTTAGATGGAAAAGAACAAGAACCATATGATTTCACTCATTTGTGGGATATAAAACAGAAAGCAACAAACAGACAAACAAACAAAACAAACTCATAGATACAGACCACAGAAGGGTGGTTACCAATAGGAAAGAAGGGTGAGGGAGGATGAAGAGGGAAAAGGAAGGCAAATATATGGTGTTGGAGGGAAACTAGACTTTGGGTTGTGAGAACATAGTGCAATATACAGATGAGGTATTATAGAACTGTACTCTCAAAACTCATATAATGTTATTAACCAATGTCATCCCAACAAATTAAATAAAAAATACAATAAAAGGTTAAAATTCTACAAAATAAAATAAGTAAAGTAAAATAAAGGGTTGGAAGATATCATTTCTGGGGTCCCTCTGGGTTTGGCATTCCATGATATAGGGGACATGAGACACTTCCTATAGCTGAGTCTTCACTTTATAAAGGGTCTCATTCCATTTCCTTAGCACAGATAGGTACACAACCAATCTTCCATTTCTAAACTAATTTACACGGAGAGGTAAAATTTATTTGTTATAAAGAAGATTAAGAAAAGTTGGTTTTTAAAGGAAACATGGGTTTTATTTTTTCATCTTAGCCTTGTTATGGTATTCTCTGGGATTTAGCTAATGCTTTCATTCATTCAATATATTTTGAGTTGATAATTGTGCTAGGCTCTGGGCCAGGGACTAGGGGTTAAAGAGGTCAGTAAGACTTCATCTATGATCTAAAGGAGTCCACATTCCTCTGGGAGAGACATTCTTATAAACAAATACAATTCTTAGAATCAGGATAAGGTAGTCATAGGACAATGATAAAAATGACTAAGACTTTGCATGCATTCTATCCTCAAGTACTCTCAACTATCATGCCCATTAAATAAATGAGATAGATAAAGATAATAAGGTTCAGAGAGTTTAGGTATTTTCCCAAGGTTATTACCACCATGGATAATAGATTAATTGGGATAGACTTTAGGCACTGGGATCCTAGTAAAGAAATTATTGCAAAAGTCTAGGTAGTTGATGATGTAGGTTTCAATTCAGCAAGAGACCATGGGCATGATGGGTAGGACAAGCTTCAATATGCTGACTTGCTTATATTTCCCCTTTAAGGGGTTCCTGCTACAATACTCTTCCATATAAATAATCATGTTGATATAGACTATTATCTGTTGAATCAAGAAAGGATGCTTAACATTTGGAACAACATGGATGAACCTAGAAGACATTATGCTAAGTGAAATAGGACTGTCACAGAAGTACAAAAACTACATGATACTGCTTATAAGAGGAATCTAAAATAGTCAAACTGAGAGAAGCAGAGAGAGGAAATGGTGGTTTTCAGGGATTGGGGGAGGGAGAAATGGGGTAATATTATGAAAGATGAAAAAGTCCAAGAGAGCTACTGTACAGTTCAGTGCCTATTGCTAATAATAATGTATTAGATACTTACAAAGTTGCTGAGAGTAGAATTTTATTAAGTGTTCTTATCACACACACAGACACACACACTAATCTACACTAATAAAAGAGAAACATGGTAATTAGCGTACAACTGCTACCCTTCCCATTGGCTAATCAGCATATCCTTATGCAAATTAACTGTCAGCCAAGATGGCGGCTGGCAGCCATGCACTGAAGCAAACAGGGAGGCTTGCTTGCTCCAGTGACGGCGAACTCCAACGTTCCCCGCCTGCTGCTGCCCGCCTCTCAGCTGCAACTCTAAGCAACTATGTACTATGTTGCAAATAAGAAGCTAAACAAAACCCCAGAAACCGGCTTTCATTCAGCCAGGTTCACCCAGCCGGACCGTAACATTGTATCGATGTTTTCAGCAGCGAGGCCTCAGAGCTAAAGCTGGCCCAGAATAAAAAAAGAAAAGAAAAAAAGGAGCGGTTGGGAGCTTCAGTCACCCGCTTCCGGAAAACAGCCCTCAGCCCCTCACCCAGACTGGCCAGGCACCCCAGTGGGGACCCCCACCCTGATCCAGGACACCCTTCAGGTCAAACCATCCAGCCCCCACCTGTGCACCAGGCCTCTATCCTATATAGTAAAAGGGTAATATGCCTCCCGGCACCAGGATCAGCGTGACAGGGGGGCAGCACCCAAACCCCCTGATTGCCCTGCGGCTCTGTGAGTGACAGGGGGCGGGGCCACAACCTCCCTATCCGCCATGCTCTGTTCGTGACAGGGGAAGGCGCCCCAACCCCCTGATTAGCCCTGCTCTGTGCCTGATAGGGGGGAGCTCCCCAATCCCCTGATTGCCCTGCGGCTCTGTGTGTGACAGGGTGCGGCGCCCCAACCCCCCCCCCCCCCTCCCACGGGCCCTGCTCTGTGTGTGACAGGGTAGAGCCATAACCTCTCCATCGGCCCTGCCCTGAGTGTGACAGTGGCGGCGCCCCAACCCCCTGATCGGCCCTGCTCTGTGGGTGATAGAGGGTGGCGCCCCAACCCCCCTCCACGGGCCTTGCTCTGTGTGTGACAGGGTAGAGCCATAACCTCCCCATTGGCCCTGCCCTCAGTGTGACAGGGTGCAGCGCCCCAACCCCCTGATCCACCCTGCTCTGTGTGTGACAGGGGGCGGTGCCCCAGCTCCCCTATCGGCCCTACTCTGTGAGTGACGGGGGGAGCTCCTCAACCCCCTGATCGGCCCTGCTCTGTGCATGACAGGGGGGAGCTCCCCAACCCCCTGATCGACCCTGCTGTGTGTGTGACAGGGTACGGAGCCCCAACCCCCCTGATGGGCCCTGCTCTGTGAGTGACAGGGGGCAGCGCCCCAACCCCCTGATGGGCCCTGCTCTGTGCGTGACAGGGGGTGGCGCCGCAACCTCCCCATCGACCTTGCCTTGAGTGTGACAGGGGGCGGTGCCCCAACCCCCCAATCGGCCCTACCCTGAGCGTGAGTGAGGGTGGCATCGCAACCTCCTGATCCGCCCTGCTCTGTGCATGATGGGGCGGAGCCCCAACTCCCCAATCGGCCCTGCTCTGAGCCCCACCAGGGGCTGCACCTAGGGATTGGGTCTGCCCTCTGCCACCTGGGAGCAGGCCTAAGCCAGCAGGTCGTTATGTCCGGAGCGGTCCCAGACTGCGAGAGGGCACAGGCCGGGCTGGTGGACCCCTCCCCCCGCCGAGTGCACAAATTTTTGTGCACCGGGCCTCTAGTAATAAATAAATAAATAAATAAATAAATAAATAAATAAATAAATAAATAGAGTGAGAGGCACTTTTAGAGGTGATGAGTATGTTTCTGTTATAGATTGTGGTGATGGTTTCACACATGTATACTTATGGAGATCAAGTTGCGTACATTAAATATATAAAATTCTTATGTGTCAATCATACCTCAATAAAGTGGTCAAAAAAAAGAATGGGTGCTTAATCTAAGAATAGCCCATCTATAGACTTGACTAGTGGTCAATAGAATAATCTGTCACAAAAGTATTGGCCAGTAGGGGTGGTTGAACAATTAGATTTGTGACTTGAAGTATTTGAAATTGAGAAATAGAGAAAGAATTAAATAGCCAGAAGCCAGAGTGAAAGTTGAAAGGACATAGAGCAAAGCAAAATCACTCTGTGGTGAAATAGTTGGATTGTAATCAATAAATTCCTGATGGCAAGGTACCTTGGTAACTAGTCATGCTGGATCCTGAAGGAACCTCAAGTTCCCAAGCAAGTTCTATCACTTTGAGCCATGCTGTGTGGCCAAATTTCCATGGTCAAGATTTTCATCATCTTAATTCCTACATGTCTGAAGTAAACCAAAGCCTCTTTGTCTGAAGTAAACCAAATTATATCTTTTCCTTGAAACCAAAACAACTAATCTAAAATTGGGATTGAGAGTAGGAACCAAATTTGGGAAGCTTACCTGAAGAAAAAAGCTGATGGGATTTGATGACCAATTTTTATCACTATTGATTATTTTCAAAAGCTAGAACTATTGGAAGAGAGAAGACCACTGCATTTTACAGCAAACTACACAAAAACAAATCTGACACATGTGGTTTCAAACCATTCAGAGTCTCAATTTACAGCAAAATTAAGGAGATAATAGACTAAAGAAATATCAGAAGATATAATAACCAGAAGCAACATAAAATGGAACATGCATCACAAGAAATTAAAAGAATTGGTATGGTTTGAAGCAACCACAATTGAACTCTGTTGGAGCTGCCTTTGTCTCTCGACCTTAACATGTATTTGTTACTGCAGATTAATAGCGTCCATTTGGGGAAGAAATGGCCCTGGATCATTGTTCCATTTTAGGAACCACAGGTGTTATTGTACACATTCTGTTTATAACCGTAGGGGTGAGTGAAAAACAACACTCAACCAAGAAAATAGTCACCACAGACCAGAATGAGCTTTGCCAACATTTCCATCCTAATAATTCCTCCACAATCAGACACATAATAGCATGATAATGAGCACAAAGTTCCTCTGCCAACGTGGAATGCCAATTTTAAATAAGAGTGAAGACATGAGTGTGTGTGTGTGTATGTGAGAAAGAATTAAACAAAATTTAATGTGACTAATCAACTCATGTCTTGCATATTAAGTAACCTTTTGAGGTCACCTCATTGAAGGGGCCACTCGTTTTGAAGAATGTAGATTAATAAGCCTCATTGCTTAAAAAATGAGCTTCAATATTTGTGTGAATCATAGAGTCAAAAGAAAAAAATCGATGGGTTATTGACTACTAGGGATGATCACATTCATTTTGCCCTTTGTGGTTGGTGAAATCCATGCTGCAATTACAGAGACAGGCTGGCAGCAAAGAGCCTCAGTCGGGCTTTCAGCTCCACATTAATCCAAAACTCCCCATTTTAATGCAGATATAGATTGCCAGGAGTCAATAGCTGACTTCTTGAATTGTGAAGTAGCAGCTCCAGTGGCTCTGGCAGGCCTGAGCTTACAGTATTTGGGAATTTCAAAGCTTTGCTGTGAGAACCAGCATAGCTAAGGCTTGAGGGGAGGTGCGTTGTGCTGATGGTGTTGAAAAGATCTATCTTCGGGATCTAAAACACAGATTATAGCAAATTCAAGGTGGGCGGGTCATAGACTCATAGATTGTAGAGCTGGAAAGGACCTCAGAGGTCGCCTGGTCCAGCTCCTTCCTTAAAGATGAGGAAATTGAGGTCCTTAGAGGTTAACTAACTTGCATGTGGTTACATAGCTAGTCAGCAGAGGACTTCATATTAGAAAAAGAGATGTATCCTCCTGGGCTTTCCACTACTCTACATAGGTTATATTAAAACAAAAGCAGAATATGCTTTATATGCTTCTCACACACATGTGAGCATGCAGTTAGTATGTCACTGAATAGGTTTCATTTAATCAATTTTTAGTATTCAACGATCCATGAAGTGGGGCAATGAGGAAATCCTCATCACTGGGAGTATGCATGCAGCTATGCCAACATAAAAAATCATCTGTTACATGCTACAGTGGAGGGAAAGGCAAGATCCTGTGTTTGAGGCATTAAATAGGACAAAATTTAATAAAGTGCTTTGTAAGTGGTAAGACACTATACCCATGTAAGGCACACTTTTTTAGGGGGCAGATTTCTATTTTGTGCAGTGTTTTACTTATATCAAACATGACTGTGAAAGCATTGAGAAAAAGAAATAGTATCTTCTATCATCAACAAATAGCATGGTGCTTGGCATGTAGTAGATGCTCAAGAAATGTGTTGAATGTTGTGTATCTAAATCCATATAATAAGCCTTTGTACTCAAAGTGTGGTCTGTGGTTCAGCAACATTGACATCGCCTGCCAGTTTGTTAGAAATGCAGACTCTCTGGCCCCATGCCAGACCTATTGAAGCAGAACCTGAATTTGAACAAGATCCCCAGGTACTTAGCAGTCTCATGAAAGTTTGATGCCTTGCAATAAGCTGTGTGGAGCCAGGTTTGTAATCACTCAAACCTTATTGCAATGAGTTTAGGTGTAAAGTGTGCACAGGAGGTGACAATTCTGAGTGATTAAAATTATCCCTAAATGAATGGCCCTAAGATCATCCACACAGCATATGGGATTGGGAGCTGGGAGGGGTGTGTGTATATGTAAGGGGTATGGGGGCTGCAGGTTGTTGTCCCTTATTCAACTGAGGGGATAGTGGGTTTACTTCTCCCTTATCATTCCTAATCTGAGCATGTTTTTAAAACGATAACAGAATATTATTTAAATAACAATCTCTCTCCCTAACTCATGCAATATAATTCAAGTTAAATGCATTTATGATGAGACTCCACTGTCCATGGAAAATATTTCTTCTAAGTGCAGTGATATGCTTCTAGTATTATGACCTGAATACATTGCCTGGTTCACCAAGTTCAGTTATAACAACTAGTCACATTGAAATTCAGTGTTTTCACCCAGTTATTCTACACTTTACTAGAGAATCTATAATAATAAAAGTGTTATATGCTAATTAGATCGGATGGCCTTCCGAACATCATTCTGGATGTCCTTCTGGATGAAGCCGCGGCGGTGGGGGCCGAGGCAGAGGTGATTAAGGGCGATCAGGCAGGCAGGCTAGCAGTTAGGGGCGACCAGGCAGGCAGGCAGAGACAGGGGCAATAAGGCAGGCAGGCGAGTGGTTAGGGGCATTAGGCAGGCAGAGTGGTTAGGGGTGATCAGGCAGGCAGGCAGAGGTGATTAGGGGCAATCAGGCAGGCAGGCGAGCAGTTAGGGGCATTAGGCAGGCAGGCGAGTGGTTAGGGATGATTAGGCAGGCAGGTGAGTAGTTAGGGGTGATCAGGCAGGCAGGCAGAGTGATTAGGGTCAATCAGGCAGGCAGGAAGATCAGAGGTTAGGAGCCAGCAGTCCCGGATTGTGAGAGGGTGCAGGCCGGGCTGAGGGACTCCCCCCCCCCCCACCCGTCCCTGTGCATGAATTTCATGCACAGGGCCTCTAGTTATAGTTATAAACATCTTCTTTCTGTTGGAATTTTAAAATAGGACGATGGGCATGAATAATTAGTGTCTCTCTCACAACACCCTTAATAACAGTGGGCTTTGTGGGTTATTTAAGGCCTGAGTATCTCCCTGGACCCCACACATATCTCAAAAGAGACAGAGAGTGCAGAGAGTGGCCTTGGCCCGGGGAGCTCTGTCTCTGAATCCTGTGCTGTTTTGTAAGTATCTGCAGGACCTGAGCTGATGCCTGAATGATCAGACTTGGGCTCCAGCAAAGAGCATTAGCATCCGATTTTTCTGTCTTCTTTCTTGATCACATAACAGAAAATCCAAGTTGAGCCAAGGACGAGAGCAAATCTACATAGGACAAGAGTGTTCCCCTGCTTTGCTCCTGCCCTGGGCCATCTTCCATTCTGTTGAAGTGGGCCTCATTACCTACACTGAAATGCTTTGAGAAGGCAGGTACATGAGTGATGGCGTGGGACTTGCCTGGCTCAGCAATGGGATGATCAAATTCAACCACTGAAAAGTGACATCTTCAGCTTACTTTTACTGGCTTTAAAATGAACACCAGGATGCCCTAGGCTTCCATGGAGAGAAGTGAGTTTTCCCTTTAGAGAAAGCACTGGAAGGATTGATTGGAGTAAAAGGGATTCTCCAAGGACATTTCTGATCTCTGTGGTGGCTGCCCCCCTGTTTCATTCCCACCCTAGTCCTCCAACTCTCCCATGCTTTTTGCTGTGCCATTTTCTTTTTCAGTCTAAATTACTTTGTAAATTTTCTCTCTTGTCTTCCCTCATCATAAATGATTTATGTAGTCTGGGCTGAGCATGCTCAGTAGTTGTAGGCAGGTTGTGTTTGTAAGGGGGTAGGTTCAGCAGTATCTCTCTATGGTGTTTCTATTGTTTACATGAAAGTAATTCACCAGATCAGCAAACAGGAGCTGGAAACGTCTTGCCTTATGACAGAACAGATCAGTTCAAACTGAACAGTTTACTAGAGCATATTGCCAGGCAGCCTAGCTTGGCTTCAAAGAAAGCTGCTTCTGTTCCCACTGGTGCTGACCAGTTCAACTCAATGGCTTGCTTTTAGACACCAGCATATATCCTGAAAGAAGGATAAAAATTGGAGTTGGCCTAGACTGTATTGCTTTTAAGCAACCATGACTCTGTGAGTGGACAGCCTGCTTTAGGGAAATGATTTGCCTCAAGTAGAATTTGGACATTTTTTTGATTGAAGCAAAGGCATTGCTACATAATGGCATAACTATAATCAACATTTTTTGGCTGTAGTTCCTATAAACAAGATCAATATCAGTGTCATTATTTGTTTCTTTATTCACATACCCTTGTAAAATTATAATTAAAAAGCAAGTTGTTTAAAATGGAGATATGAGTCAATTTAACTCCTCCAATCCCAAATTTCCATGGAAATGGCTGAAGAAATCTAAAAATGGGGCATGTGTGTCAATACCAGCATTGGAAATAAGGGAAAGCCTGGAAACTTTAAGTAAGGAGCAAAAATTACCTTAAAGTAGCTATTCAATGAAGCAGATAAGCCTCATTGTTATGTAAAAAGATGTATCAGACTTTTGGTGGTTTGAATGACTTAAAACCAATCTGTTTTATCCTTAATCCCATTGATGCAGATTTTTAAGATTTATATAAAAAAATAAAACATCTAGAATAGTCAAAAACAAATTTGAAAAAGGATAAATTTGTAGAGCTTTTACTTTCCAATTTTTTTTTGTTTTTTTGTTTTTTATTTTTTGGAGGGCTTAGTTCTTTATTTGTGTCCAGATGGCAACAATTTGTCATAGGTTGGTTTTGGTTTATTATAGTAGTGAAAAGGGATGAAACTAGGACAAAAGTTTCAATGTTGCAGTGGAATAATATTGTAGAACTTAAGACTCAGCAGCTGCCTCCATGTAGGTGGTAGGCTTCATGGAGGCAATATCTGCAATGTTTTTTTTTTTATGGATTAAGTTATTACATATGTGTCCTTATTCCCACGTTACCCTCTATCCCCCCATTCATGCCCTCACCCCCCTATTGTCTGTATCCATTGGTTAGGCCTATATGCTTGCATATAAGTCCTTTGGTTGATCTCTCCCCCTTATTCCCACCCTCCCCTACCTTTCCTCTGAGGTTTGATGGTCTGATCGATGCTTCTCGGTCTCTGGATCTGTTTTTGTTCATCACTTTATGTTGTTCATTGTATTCCACAAATGAGTGAGATCATGTGATATTTATCTTTCTCTGACTGGCTTATTTCACTTAGCATAATGCTCTCCAGTTCCATCCATGCTGTTGCATTACTTTCCAATTTTAAAACTTATTATGCAACTACAATTATCAAGACAGTGTGGCACTAGGATAAGAATAGCTATGGATCAATGGAACAGATTGTAAGTTTAGAAATAAATCTTTTGTATTTGCAATCAATTAATTTTTCTTTTTTTACAAAGGTGCCAAGGTAATCTTTGGAGAAAGGGTAGTCAGTTCAATAAATGGTGCAGGGAAAATGGAATATCTATATCTGAAAAGATAAATTAGACCCTCAGCTCATATCCTACACAAAAATTAACTCAAAATGAGTTGTAGACTTAAAAGCAAAAGCTTAAACAAAACTTTGAGAAGAAAACAGAATAAAATCTTTGACACCTTAAATCAGGCAATGATATTTTAGATATAACACTGAAAGTACAGTGAATAAAAATAAAATATTGATAAAGTGGACCTCATTAAGTTAAAAAACTTTTGCTCTTCAAAAGACACCATCCTATATAATAAAAGCCTAATATGCTAAGTGTCCGGTCGTCTGGTTCGGCCATTCAACCAATCAAAGCATAATATGCTAAAGATATGCTAAGATTGCTCAACCACTCCCTATGACGTGCACTGACCACCAGGGGGCAAACGCTCCAACTGGTAGGTGAGCTTGCTGCTGGGGTCCTGCCAATCGGGACTGAGTGAGATGGGCCAGACACTCCCTGGAGCCCTCCCACAGTCCTTCCCCGGCCCCAATCGTGCACCGGTGGGGTCCCTCAGCCTGGCCTGTGCCCTCTCTCAATCTGGGCTGAGGGACATCCCCCCCAACCCCGAGTGCATGAATTTCGTTCACTGGGCCTCTAGTTAAGAAAATAAAGAGACAGACAAAAAACTGGGAGACAATATTTGCAAAATAAATACCTAGTAATAGAATTTGTATCCAGAATTTACAAAGAACTCAGAACTGAGCAATAAGAAGACAAACCACCCAAACAAAAATGGGCAAAAGATATGAACAGACATTTCATCAAAGAAGGTATATGAATGCCTAACGAATGAATACAAGAAAATGTGCTTATCATTACTCATTAAGGAAATGATTTATACCCACTAGGATGGTTGTACTAATAAGAAGAGAATAACAAATGTCAGTGAACATTTGGTGAAATAGGAACCCTCATACATCATTAATGGGAATGTCAAATGGTGCATATACCTTGAAAACAGTAATTTTCTTTAAAAGTTAAACAAAAGACAACTAAATGGCCCAGCAATTCCACTCTTAGTATATACTCAAAAGAAATGAAAGTATAGGTACAGACAAAGGCTTGCACACAAATATCCATAGCAGCCTTACTGGATAAGAACCCAACATTGAAAACAACCTAAATGTCCATCAGCTGGTGAATGGATAAAGAAAATGTGGAATAGTCTTATAATGGAATACTACTCAGCAATAGAAAAGAATAAACTGCTTTTATTGGGGGGATAAAAATGTTCTAAAACTGATTTGTGGTGATGATTGCATCACTCAAGTTACTAAATAATATCACTGGATTATACAGCTGAAGTGGATTAAATAAAATATGCCTCAGTATAAAAGTTTAAATTGCTTTACTATGGGTAGATGAGAGAAGGTGACATGTGGTTCTGGGTCTGGGAGGTGGTAGACATTGGAATCACCCTGAGAAGTGCCTGCATCTGTAAAGGCAAGAAATGAATGAAGAAAATCCAATATCCACAAACTCTTTGACTTAAAATAACTTCTTTTTTTAATGATTTTTATTTTTATTTTTTTAATATATTTTATTGATTTTTTACAGAGAGGAAGGGAGAGGGATAGATTGTTAGAAACATCTATGAGAGAGAAACATTGATCAGCTGCCTCCTGCACACCTCCTACGGGGGATGTGCTTGCAACCAAGGTACATGCCCTTGACCGGAATCGAACCTGGGACCTTTCAGTCCGCAGGCCGACGCTCTATCCACTGAGCCAAACCGGTTAGGGCTAAAATAACTTCTTGATAAAATATCATAAAATAAATGTATTCAAGACCCTCAAAGTGACAAAATAATGGAAAAAACAAGAAGTGAGTTTTGAATCCAGTTAAAAGTTAGAACCACGATTAAAGAAGTGTGAAAGTTATGGTGGCTGAATAGGATGCCAATGTTATAAACTATGGAAAATGTAAAATTATAACTAGCCCAAATTAGAGAGTCAGGCAGATGGAAGGTGAAAGCAAGTGTAGGTGAGATTATTTCCTCACCTTTCATAGCAAGAAATCAGTAACTACTGTGTCAAGTTGAAACGTGATAAAAATAAACTATGGTACTTCTAAACCTTTAAAACTATAGAAGATTCTTTAGAAGGTGATGAAAAAACATTTATCCAAAGTACAGCAATATCCTCGGTTTCATTTCAGGTTCCTTTTCTTCGATTAAAATCAAGTACAATTTCTCCACATATCTATCTATCTATCTATCTGTCTTTCTGTCTATTTATATATTAATGGCTATAATGATTTTCACTCAAGGTTAATGATTAATGGATATTTCTTGGTAGTGAGACTTACGGTGATTTTTAAAATTTAAAATGTTTTCCAAAGTGGCTTGATTTAAAAAAAAATAATGAGCAGGCATCATTTTTTAAAAGGTCATTATATTAAAAAATACAAAATGAAACAAATAAAAATAACTCTTAAGGATTAGGAGATACTCTTTAGGATTGTTATCCTTATACACTTGTCCTTACAAACTTGTCTAATTTTCTACTGTTACTGCTAGATTTGAGCTCGTTGAGAAGGAGTTACATAGGACATAGGAGGCCCTAATTTATACATATGGTAGGTGCACTTCTTGTGTTTTTTACTCCTATGGTTTGACGATTATGGACAACACATGAGACATCATGTTTAACTGACAACCTTTTCTTGAAAGTTAAGCTGATTTTTCAATAACTGCTCAGCTGTATATAAAACTCATAATTTAGGGTTCACAACTTATTTTTAGAGTACACAAACAATAGTTATTTCAGCTCTGCCACTATAGCTATGTATCTTTGGGTAAATTACTTAACTAAAGCCTCAGTTTCTTCAGTGGTGAAATGGAGACAGTAACAGACCTCAACTCTTACTATTGTTGAGAGGATCAAAAGAGTGAATCTCTGGAAAATCCTGGGAATTATTGTTGGTAAAAAGTATCTCCTCAATAACTGTTGGTTGTTTTTCTTTGCAGAAGAGAGCCTGGAGTGTAGTATAAAGAATGTTAGTCCAGAGGTTAGGGTTTTAGACTCAGCTCTGTCCATCAGTAGCTGGGCAACCTTGGGGGAACCGATTCTCTTTCCTGGGTTGTAGTTTCATCTTGTTAAAAGAAGAAAAGAATGAAGTAAATGATCTTCAAACCCTCCTGAATCAGTCACTCTGCAAATTTGTGATCATGGTAGTTAGTTCTGTTGGCTAATTAAAAGTTTAAGGTTGAACAGTTACTGATTTAAATTATCTTTATTGTGTTTATTGCCCACAATAATGGATGTTCCAGAATAATTGTTCTCCCTTATTTATTTCAACAGCATAAACTTGAGGTAAAACCATGTATTTTTCTTTCTCTGTTCCCTTTTAGCCTTTCTTAACCCCATCAGATTTTTCTGACCTGTTCATTTCATGTTTTGATCTTCTGAATTAGGATGAAATTTTGTTGCTCCAAACCTCTGAACCAATATGATGTACAACAGAATCCACCACTTTGAACAATCCCCAATTGGAATAAGAAGATCCTTATAAACCATGCCTCTTACAGTGTGTACATGGATCCTCATTCTGTAGATTTTCATTACTCCTTGTGATTTTTTTTATTATTAGTTCTTAACAAAATAGGAGGAAAAGAAAATTGTTATCATCCCCTCGGGCATTTCTTAGTTACAGGAATGGAAGTTTAACTATTGGTGGAGACTCTATGGGAATTTGAAATAGTTTTACAGTTTATCCAAACTACCTTCTATGAAAAAGGTAACCATTGCCACTGATTTAATAATAGTTGTTCAACTCAATTATGTAAACACTTGGCACTTTTGATTCTTCTCGAGTATTATTAAATTTTAAAAATATCCTTTAGCATACTAAGGATAAAATGTATTCTATCTGTCTATCTAAAAACATAATATAATATAAAGGTAAGAAATATTGAAAAGAGACTTTTCTTTGAGATATGTAAACAATATAATTTTCACTTTCAATTATCAATGGCATATAATTGTGTAAAATAATGAATATAGATGAAGTCAGGTATGCTAAGCTCTTGCATACTTTGACTATATAATGGATGGGGGTCTCCCTCTATTGGAGTGAAATACCCACTGTGGTTACCTGCCATCAGGTGAATTGACATTTATTCTTGAGCTAAAAGATATTAATACGGAGAAGGAGGGCCAAAGCACATGTTCCATTCATCTGCATTTTTTCCTACATTAATATTCCTACAAAAATATTAATTTTAAAATGAAAAGACACTTATATACTTAGAATCACTGCATAAAGAGTTTAAAAAATGAAAACTCCTTTGTATAAATTTATCTGTGATCATTTTTTCATTATAAAGAGTGAATATCATCTTAGGTACTTTTAAAAAAAATTAAATGTGTTTTTATTGACTTCAGAGCGAAGGAGGGAGAGAGAGAAATATTGATGAGAGAGAAACATTAGCTGCTATAAGATTTGTCCTAACTGACTAGAAATGTATAGTCAGGGTCTAGTACATTATATGTTGGCATATTGCTAGTATTAAAAAAGTATTTGTAGAATGAATGAATGTAGGCCATGTCAATTTTTTATACACAAGTCAATGAAACTGTATATGAGAACCTAATGCTTTAGATCCTCCATCAAACTAAGCAGGTACTGTGAGTTGATTTATCAGGAACAGTAATTAACTTTGCTGAGTCTTTTTTGATATTACTTGGTGTCCAGTGTCATGCTTTATATAAGAAGATCTGTCAGAGTTAGGTAAGCTCTCTGGAGCCCTAGAACATTCTGAAGATTGTGGGCAGATATGGTAGTTAAATCCACGATGACATTCGATTCATTACCATATTACTTGGAATAGTTGAGCTATTCTTTGTCTAGAATATTAAGTTTTAAATAACCTTATCAAAGCTTTTTGTTGAGATGGCCTTTTAACTCTAGGGTAATCAGGTGTTTTTTTTAAGTAAAATTTTACTAATTAATTGGGGATATAAAATGTGAATCCATGTGAGCAACACACTCACTTATAGGTATGCATTTTACATATTTTTACAATTATTGAAAGGATTAGACTTTGACTCTTTACATTTCACATTTCTCCCTTTGTTATTGTGGACATGAGTGGGTAAGAGGAGTGAGGGTTGTTCCTGTTTGGAATGGTGTAGAGAAAGATTTTCTAGCTTCTTTCTCTTCATTGAAGACATGGTGGAGGTTGGATAGACTTCTAGAGAAAAGTGATCCCAAATATAGGGCTGAAATAAAAATAGATTCAACTCTTCAGTGTTAGACTAAAACCAAATTATGAGGCCATGAGAGTTCAAAACACATTCATGCAATCAGTACTCTGATCTAGAAATGGGACATCACAGTGTACCTAAAGCCCCTTGTGCTTGCTTCCTGTCACTACCTTCCAAGTAGACACTTTTCTGATTTTTGACATCATCAATAATAAGACTTGCCTGTTTTTGAATTTCATACTGCCTGGCAAGGAACGGATGTTGAAATACTAGATCTCTTCTCCGAGCTCTTTCTTCTTCCTTCGCACAACAACAGAAGAAGATACTGCAATATTTAATGTGTCAGTGGCTTAATGAAGCAAGTCCTGACTACATGACCTCCATGAAAAGTGAACAATCCAGCTGACTGACCAGCTGACCTTCCACACATATGGTCTTTGAGCTGTAGCTAAAATAGTTGTTTACCTGATTGAAATGTTCACTCTCCATTCAGATATTTAGACTTTGGTTAGATACCCAGTAAATGAGGCAAGTGTGTGCAAAAGCATTCCGAACTGAGCACATACAAAGAAATATTGTCCTTTAGTACCCATTTGATCCCCCTTTTTAACCCAAGAAAACATAAATGCAACAATAGATCAATTTGACTGTAAATATTATCTAAGTATGTCCTTTAAAAGCCAAAGGAATGTCAGATACAATTTATTTTCCACCAGTGCAAGCTGAGACATTAAGTGGCAATTCTACTTCCATTAGCTCAATCTGGCAAATATGCAACTGTTTAAAGGCATTGTCGATAGCCATTGCACAATTAAGTATTTGTACTGATGCCTTATTAAATTACCCTTTTCAAGTAGGCATAATAAACTAGGAGTTCACTGTACAGATTTTCATGGGTAAAGTCAGATCAGTATGGGATTTATTTAGACAGAATTTAGTGCACTGAGTAATGAAGTAAATGTCATGTTTTGACCAAATAAATCTTAATTTCCTTAAAGTTTTTTTAGGGTCAAGAAACAGTAAAATAAAAATCCCTGCAAATATAATTGTCATGATTTGTAATGTTATCAAAGCAACTTTATAATTGCAATTGTCTTTTTAATAACAAAATCTATTTTGCTTATAACTGAGAGCATTGCCCTACACAGGGATTTTTAATCTTCCCATAAAAAGCTGGTATTTCCCCCAAACTTTAAGATCTCTATGGGGGCTGAATGATAAATGGGTAAATGGGAAGGGGGATGAAGAAGGAAGGTCATGGAGGAAGAATTTGAACAAGGAGCTATGTAGAAGATTGTTAAACAACCAGCTAAAGAAGGCTTTGAGACCTACTGGGAGATCCTAATCTTCTGGATAGAGCCTACTGCATCTTCTCTGCAGAGCAGTGTTAACTAGAAAGTTCTTTATTTAGTAATGCATTGATCTCTCTTTTTCTTTAGTCACTGGATATAGTTCTTGTCACACAATTCTCTTTTATTGGTTAAGTTTTATTGAGAAATAATTGATACACATCATTGTATACATTTAAAGCATATAGAATGATAGTTAAATTTACATATATTGTGAAATGATAACCACAATAGGTTCATCCAACATCCATTTTCTCATATAGATACAATAGAAAGAAAAGAAACAGGAAAACAATTTTCTCCTTTTGATGAAAACTCTTAGAATTTACTCTCTTAACTTTCCTATATATTATATATCAGTGTTATAGTCATCATGCTGTACATTATAGAACTTATTTATCTTATAAATGGAAGTTTGTAATTTTTACCCACCTTTCTCCATTCCCCCTCGTCTTACCTTCTGCCTCTTATAACGACATGTCTGATCTTTTTGTCTGTGAATTATTTCTTATTTATTTTTTGTAGAATTCCACATATAAGTGAGATCATATAGTATTTAATGTCTTTGTCTGATTTATTTCACTTAGCATAATGCCTTCAAAGTCCATCTATGTTGTTGCAAATAATAGGGTTTCCTTTCTTTGGCTGAAATATATATATATATATATATATATATATATATATATATATATATATATATATATATATATACACACTGAGTGGCCAGATTATTATGATCACCTGATGTTTGTAGGCAAATTAGCTATAATTTCGTGCTGAAGTTGCTGGAGGGCCAGACCATTATAAATAGGGAAGCAGGTTGTTTATCACGACAGTAGAAGTGATTTTTTTCTGAAGATATGGGTAAACAACGTGATTTAACAGCCTTTGAACGTGGGATATATTTGAACGTGAGTGGCCAGATTATTATGACCACCCCATCAGTACTTCATTGGGCCACCTTTTGCCTTCAATACTGTGGCAATTCTTGGCATTGACTCCACGAGATGTTGAAAGGTGATGCGAGGAATCTGACACCATGCCTGATGAATAGCACTGTCCAGTTCTGTGAGATTTGATGGTTGTGGAACCAGCTGCCTGATGGCTCTTTTAACTTCATCCCACAAATGCTCAATTGGATTGAGATCTGGTGATTGTGGGGACCACCTAAGCAAGGTAAAGTCTCCCTCATGTTCTTGAAACCACTCCTGCACAATACAAGCACCGTGGCATGGCACATTGTATTGTTGGAAGAAGCCATCTCCATTGGGATACACCATCAACATGATAGGAAGAACTTGATCAGCAACGATACTTAGGTATGTTGTGCTATTCAGACGTTGTTCCACACGAATTAAAGGGCCCAAATCATGCCAGGAAAACATGCCCCAAACCATAACACTGCCCCCACCAGCTTGAAGGGTTGTACTCATGCATATGGGGTGAATGCTTTCATGCTGTTTCTGCCAAATTCTCACTCTGCCATCTGCATGATGCAACTGGAAACGTGATTCATCGGACCACATGACTTTTTTCCAATGCTCGACTGTCCAATCCTTGTGTTCCTGTGCGAATTAGAGACGTTTTATCCTGATAACTGCAGACAGCAAAGGTGTTCAAACAGGCCTTCGACTTACATATCCCATACGATGCAGTGTACGGCTAATTTGCCTACAAACGTCAGGTGGTCATAATAATCTGGCCACTCATGTTCAAATATATCCCATGTTCAAAGGCTGTTAAATCGCATTGTTTACCCATATCTTGAGAAAAAAAATCACTTCTACTGTCGTGGTAAACAACCTGCTTCCCTATTTATAATGGTCTGGCCCTCTAGCAACTTCAGCGCAAAATTATAGCTAATTTGCCTACAAACGTCAGGTGGTCATAATATTCTGGCCACTCAGTGTATATATGATATATAATTAACCGCTTATCATATATATGGTATGAAAATATTTTTTCCCATTCTGTAGGTTGTCTTTTCACTTTGTTGATTGTTTCTCTTGCTGTGCAGAAGGTTTTTAGTCTGATGTAGTCCCATTTGTTTATTTTTTAAATTTTGTTACTTGTGCTTTAGGTTATCATATTAAAAATTTCATTACTAAGACCCATGTCAAGAAGCTTTATTCTTTTGTTTTCTTCTAGGAGTGTCATAGTTTTAGGTCTTATATTTAAGTCTTTAGTCCATTTTTAGTTAATTTTTGTGAGTGGTGTTATGATATGGGTTCAGTTTCATTCTTATATATGTGAATATCCAATTATCTCAGCACCATTTATTGAAGAGACTGCCTTTTTTTCCATAGAGTATTCTTGGATCCCTTGTCAAATATTAGTTTTCACATAATTTAAAGCAATGATTATGTCTTTCTGGTATGGTACTACATAACTTCCATATAAAAATAATTCAACACACATTTTCGTCCTTCACATTCACTCACTAAACTTAAACATATTTGGATCCTGGTTGGCCTTCGATTGCTGAGTTTGCCAAATACCAAATTTTCTAGCAGTATGGTTTCTTCATAGAAAACAGTGATCATTTCTTATTTGATATGAATGAAATAAGTGAATTTTTGAATTCTCTTAACATTTTAGATGATGACAGTCTCTGTGCCTTTCTTGTTGCTAACATTGCCAAGGAAAATGCTTTTGCTTTCCAATTTTCCAGAATGTAAAATACAATCTTGGGGATAGTTGCTCTAAAGGAAAATTTCTATAAGATAAATCATACTGGTGATACTTTAGGAATGGTTTTTCAGGTAATTGTAGTAAATCTTTTTGTAATGGAAAGAATCATTTCAGTTTACCTCTCCTGGATACCTTTTATTTTATTTGTTGAAGGTGAGAATATGTTTGTATTTTGAATTTTTTGAATGCTGATTATAATCTTTAATTGTACCATGTTTATATGGGCTGATGACAGATAAAGAAACTGAGGCACCGATGGATTTCTTTTTTCAGAGAACTTTTACGCAAGGTAAAAGTAGGATTGGATATCAAGATGGCTAGTTTTTAAGCTATCAAATCAACACTTTGTTACTTCTATGCCATATTTCTAAAACTGTGATTCTTTGAATTATGTAAAAATCTGCACAGCCTTTTATAGATTTTCTAATAAATGGTATCTTAATATATAGATTTTTATTATTTTATTCTAGGTCTTATATTTAAGTCTTTAGTTCATTTTGAGTTAATTTTTGTGAGTGGTGTTACGATACTGGCTAGTTTTATTCTTTTACATGTGAATATCCAATTATATCTCAGCACCATTTATTAAAGAGACTGTCTTTTTTCCATGAGTATTCTTGGATCCCTGTCAAATATTAGTTTTATTATTCCCACCACTTATTGTCTTAAAAAATACTTTAGAGAAGAAAGTGAGATGTGGTAGAGGAAATTTTTAGAAGATGGGAGATGTGTTCTCCTCTAAGATTTGCTGCTAACTTTGAAAACTTGAGCAAATCACTTGTTTTTTCTGGCCTTAGTTTCCCAAGGCAATTGAAGTAGGCAATATTTTAAGAACAAGGAAGAGTTAAAAATTTGTTTTGTTTTGTATTTTCAGTCTGTTCTGGGCCCAGGGACACAGATTCATTAGTCAGGGGCAAGTGTTGAAGTGGAAACCAGGACAAACCACAGTGCAGTCTTTCTGGAAGTATAGTTAGTGCACTGTCTTTTAAACGATACAAATCCCTGGGCCTTATCATTTCAAGGCAGAATTTTCTAGAAGGTGGATAGAGGTGAGGTGGGTCTGTAATTCTAACATGCACCTCAGATGAGTCCAATGCTCACTGAAATTTAAGAATCATTTCTATAAGATAAACACATAGCCGAAACCGGTTTGGCTCAGTGGATAGAGCGTCGGCCTGCGGACTGAAGGGTCCCGGGTTCGATTCCGGTCAAGGGCATGTACCTGGGTTGCGGGCACATCCCCAGTGGGAGATGTGCAGGAGGCAGCTGATCGATGTTTCTCTCTCATTGATGTTTCTAACTCTCTATCTCTCTCCTTTCCTCTCTGTAAAAAATCAATAAAATATATAAGAAAAAAAAAAGATAAACACATAGAATAAACATTCTGTTTCACTGAGGACTGTCTTTCAAAAGCCATGTTCAAAAATTAGTATTTCTTACAGGACATGGAGGCATAATCCCTAGACCTTTTCAGAGTGATAATGGTCAGGGGGTGCCTAGTATAGTCATGAGGCCAGACTGGCCAGTGAGACACTGAAGAACTCTGAGACTTCGCATGAGAGTTCCTGGAGGCTTCTGATCAAATAATCAGGAGAATGGAGTTGCTGAGAAGATGGTGGGCCTGAGACCTGGCTCTGGGAGATGATCTTTGAAGAGCCAGTGTGCAGCATCTTAATACAGAGTTAACCCGGAGAGTTAAGACAGGGACCAGCACCAAGTGGGAGGCTGGAGGAGACAGACCTAAGGCCAGGGACATGGAAAACAGTGGGCAGAGCAATGCCAGTGGCAGCTTAGTTCTTTCCTGCAGTTAGAGCTGGCAATCCGGGTACTATAAGAAAGTCTTGGGGGCCCAGGGACCCTGCAGCTAGCCAGCCCAAATGAGATCTTGCCTGTAGCTTCGGCCAGAGTACTACAGAGCCCAGCAAGGAGACGATGGCACAATACCTCTTGTGTCTACATCACGTGGAGTTTGGTCTCTCTTTCCACCTTTACATGTATAGAATTGCCCCTGAGTATTGTTTTAGATGTTCCCAACTGATTCTTACTGTAGCTTGTACAACATTCAGAGTGAGAAATTTCCTTTAGGTAGTATAAATCAATAACCTCAGAACTAGGCGGTCCTCAAAATAAAAAGTAAAAGACACTATAGGAGCATCAAAATTGGGTCCCCTGCTAGAAACTGCACATATCAACCCAGAGCCTCTTACACGGTGGCAGTCCATAAGAGGCCACCGGAGGGTTAGTGGTTGAGAGTCTAGCCTTGGGAGCCTGACTGCTTGGGGTTCACAATCCTGCCCCAAACTTGTGTGAAATATGTGCGAAGGGCTTAAAACAGCCCCTGAGTGAATGTTGTTATGGTTAACTCTTCTCTGCCCATAGTAACACAGGCAGTTGTCTGTGATGTAGGACTTGAAAGATACCAAAGCCTCATGACTCTGGGGTATCATTGGGGCCCAAAAGTACCATTATGGATGCTCTTGGTTAAGATGGCAGATTCTTGAATGGTTGAGTATGATTCTGGAGGTTTACATGTGAAGGCATTACACTGTGATACACTTTGATTTTGTCACATGAGATAGCCAGGCCCAGAGGGACTGCCCTTAGATTAGCACCAGTATGAGCAAATCAAGAAAGTTCCAGCAGGACATACCAAGTTCAGGACCTCTGTGGGCAACCCAATGATGCATTAAGCAAGAGGTGAAGAGAAGAGCATGCTTTCTGTTTTGCCTCCTTTATCAGCCTTGCCTATGAGAGAAATCAATGATAGAGGTATTCTGATACTTAAACAGAATGTAGGTAGGTTTGTGTCCTGTTGAATATCCATGGTTTTCTCCCTTGGTTAAGGAAGCATACATCCCTCTGTGTTTATTAGGAGCTCTGTGCAGCACTAGACTGAAGTCCTCTATTGATCTCCAGGCAGTACAGCCAAGCTCCCATCTGCCCTGGCAGTTGCCTCCACTCAGGGTCCAGAAGCCTGCAAACATTGCTGCCTTGGTATTCACTGGGAAGGCCTCTTGCTCACACAGACGCTATCCAATCCTGTGCAATGTAAGGTTGAAAAAAATGGCTCCTGAACAAGAGATTACAATTGTAAAAGGAGGAGTGGAGGGAGGGACAGCAGCCATCTTATCCAAGGGTAAATGAATTTAGGATTTATTTGAACCATTTAGTCTACCTCTTGTCTACATGATCTTCTGTCACATTGAAAGAAATGGATGCTTATTAATTTCCAATAATGAACAGGATCTTGACTTTAAATCAGAGAATTTACGGAATCTCTTTTCATTTATTTAGTGTCTTTATTATTTCAGATAACTTATTCTTGACTATTATATGATCCATATCCATAATTTGTATATTTATATATTAAAAATTTATAAGTTGGTATATTTACTTGGTTTATTTTACATGTAGCATTTAAGTGGAATTCATTTCATTGACATACTATAAAGCCCCCCTAATATTCTTGTTATTGATTTTGTTATTTCAGAAGTATTATTTATGATGACACCTACTGGGAAGCAAATTTTAGTTATATCAATAGATATTATTATAATATAGAAAACATTAATATTTGATGGTGACATAAGTATGACACAAAAGCAATAAACTCATTAATAAACACAGACTTGTCATTAATAAAACATTCTAAGATAGCAACTATGAATTTTCACCCCTTGTTCTTAAAGTTCACTATTCATTTACCAAATGTATGTTGCATGTTGCCGATTGTTCAAAAAAGCTATTTTCAATAAGTGAGGCTAACCCTCCTTTATAGTAACGTACAGCTGAAAAATATAATGATAATATCAGTATGGAATTCACAAATTTCTTTTAAAAAGATCTTTATCAAAACATAACAATGCTTCCCTCCCTTTTTCTTTTTCGTGTGTATGTGTGTGTGTGTGTGTGTGTTGCTTGGCAACCATCATTGATCTGTCCAAAAAAAAAAAATCACATGACTTAAGAATTGCTAGTGGCACTATTACTCTGTCATTTTTCTTTCTCATACTAAGCCGATGAGTGTACTGCTATCTGAAATCCCTATTAATTGTTTCTTTTTTCTTTAAAATTTAATTTCCATGTGTTTACCATGCATTGAAAATGGTCTGCTAAAAACACTGGCCTTGAAGAGATGGCTTGAGAGGGAGACCTGAGTAGAAAAGACTTATTTGAGATAAAGGAGAGCAGTCAGTATCACATTCAATTTTTTCATAATTCATCAGGTCAATCTTGCCTTCCCAAATTACCAATCATGGCATAATCCATAGTCAGATACCTTCATTTCCCCTCACTTATATTTGGAAACTATATGCCAGAAACCTGTTAATTGCATCCATGAGGCTGATGAGTGTGTGTGTGTGTGCCTGTGCGTTTATTAGAACTATCTTCTGACCTGCTCCAGCATCAATGCACGCATACATCAGTGCATCTTCCCATCAGTCTGGTGTGCCCCACTCCTGCCTATGCAGTTCAGATCCCTGCTTAATATTGCCCTCCCTTCAATGGGGCACTTAGCTCTCAGATGAAATCTTTGATCTGCAGCCTTACTTTTATTTTATTTTATTTTTTGCTAAAAGCTGCTGCTGACAAAGCATCCAACATTTTGGGGCCACCCTTCCATTGCTGTCAGAGACTCTTGTTAGAATTCAACAAAACTCAGGACATGAACAGTGGGGAACTCCATAAAATATTTGTTCCCATTTTATTTTATTATTTATGGTATTTTAAAAATTTATTTTTTATTGCAGTAATGTTGGTTTATAACATTAGGTGTTGACATCTGTATATACTACATCATGCTCACCACCAAAAGTCTAGTTTCTATTCGTCACCATACAGTTTACCTCCTTTACTTATTTCACCTTCCCTGTAAAGTCTAGTTTCTATTCGTCACCATACAGTTTACCTCCTTTACTTATTTCACCTTCCCTGTACCCTCTTCCCCTCTGCTAACCAATACATATGAGGGAAATCATATAATGTTTGTCTATTTCCGTCTAACTTATTTCACTTAGCATAATACCTTCTAGGTTCATCCATGTCATTGCACATATATTATTTTTTATAAAGTGTGTTTTTTAAAATAGTTTCTTTCTTTCTTTCTTTTTTTTTAAGAATCAGCCTGGAAGGTAGGGGGCAAAGAGCAATACCGATACACCAATCAAATGGTCAAAACTATGTCACAAGTAAATAGAAGTTATTTTCCTTTCCAAATCCTCTGTCTTCTATCTACAGATACTTGTTTATTTTGAAAGGCTTTGAAACAAATCCTCTGTCTTCTATCTATAGATACTTGTTTATTTTGAAAGGCTTTGAAACATATTCAGCATCTGAAGTATATCCAGTTTCACATTCTCTCTGTATTATATTCCCATGTTTGTAAGAATGGATGCTGTTTGCTCATATTGCTTTTGTGGCTTTCCCCACCCCACCCCATGTAAGAATCTAACAAGGCAGAAGCTTCTGAGACTCTTTATTGGCTAATACCTGACCCCTTTCTCTCACATTACAGCTCCTAGTGACCATTTTCAAGGCAAAAGGTCATCCTCATCCCCATCCCTTTGGAACCAATGTGCATCAACCTTCTAACCTCTGCCTCAGAGAGATGATGGCTGTTTGGGCTGCAATCCCTTCATTACAGATGGACCATATTTTATATTTAGTGTGGGAGGTCAAATTTAGGAAAGCAATTTCTCTTAAAGCTCGGAGTTCCAATAATCCAACATCTTCTATTGGCTTATGGGTGAGTGGGCAATAATGGGTTTATGGGAAGCGCCTGCTGGTCTGTCTTTTCCAGGGAGGGGATTATTCCTGTCAATCTAAATTTTTAGAATTGGTGAGCTCCCATTGTTTATTATTCAGCAAGCTTTTATTAGATTGTCTCTAAGCACAATGCAGCAAGTGGGGCATCCTTCTGAGCAGGCTAGCAGGCTGGATCAATATCTCTAGGCATTTAAAATCTTGGATAAAATAATGCTACATTTTCATCTCAGCTCCAGAAGAGAGTCCTGAATATAGTTCTGTTGCAGAGACAGCATGCAGAAAGATGCACAATGACATTAGTACAAACAAGAATTGTTTAACGATGATAGAATTCATGGGTAGGATGGTGATTTTTTCAGGTGAATGTACATTTAAGATAATATTTTACTCTTTTGTGACAGTTTAGTCTAAATTTACCAACCCCCTCTCCCCCCATGGCATGAATGGGTTATACAAATGCATTTATTGTGCTAATGTCAATTAAAATGCCAGAGAAAGGTGGCATGAATTTTAAAATTAGCAATGTAAATGAATTTTGATTTTTTACTACATGTACATATATATGGGGTATGGCAGAGACTAGATAAACTCACTCATATGTAGCAGATGAATCAAATCAAGCACAGTGAATTGGGACCTACAAGAAGCCACGTGACCCCAGGGCCTTTGGTTGTGTAAGCCACAGAAGACCAAGCTATCCTAAGGAAATGTGGGTAGGGGAGGTGGTTCGCAACCTCCATGTCTAGGTTGAACGTTCTCATCCTTAATGAACTCTAGAAGCAAAGCAAAGAAAATACTCTAGGCTTTTATTTTCAGTCATCAGGCTTAACAATTCCTTATTCTGATTTTCCAATTTACCTGATTAGAAATTAGGCTCGGGTAGAACTGACTCAAGGAAGGAAAATCCCCTGAGACTTAAGCAATGTTGAGATACTCACGGTCTCTTCACCTATCTGCCCATTCCCTCCATTGGTCATAAGGACATGTGGGGACACACAAGTATCACAGACAAAATTGAATCATATCATCAGGTTGTTCACATGTGTTTTAATAACAATAACAGGTTGCCCTGGCCAGTGTTGCTCAGTGGTTGGAGCATCCACCTGCACATTGAAGGGTCTCGGGTTCGATTCCTGCTCAAGGGCATGTACCTGGGTGGAAAACATCCTTGGGCAACCAATCGATGAGTCTCTCTCGCATTGATATTTCTTTCTCTCTCTTCCCCGCCTTCCCTCCCTTCCACTCTGTCTAGAAGCAATGGAAAACATCCTTGGGTGAGGGTAATAATAATAATAGTAATGATACAGTAATGATGGCAATGGTAGATGCTACTATTATTACTTTTATCATTGTTAAATATTTACTGTGTTTTAGATATTCCCACAATATTTTCTCAAAGCTTCCTTTGAGACAAAACATTATTATTATCTAGTTACTTTATAATCAAGAAGCTGAGGGGCAGGAAGGACGTGTATGTTTGAGTATCTATCTCTTATGTGTCAGGCAATATGATTGGAATTTTTTATATATTATTTAATTTTAGTCTTAAAACTTTTAGGAGTATATTAATTGCCATACATAGGTGAGGAATCTGAGACTCAGAAAAGTTAAATAATTTGCTCCAATTCACAGAGCTAGTATGTGGTAGAGTTGGGTTAAGAGTAACCAGGTTTGCTTTGTTCCTAAGTGTATGCTGTTTTCACTTGAATATGATGACTGTGAGAAGGAGCAAATACCATCCCCACCCACATTGAGGTCATTTGTTTTATTCTTTAGAGGTGTTTGTGTCAGCACTACATATGTACACTCAGATCTCAAGATATTTGACCCTGAAAGTATCGGCCAGATGGAGATGTGAGAACCCACGAGTTGAAACCCCATGTTACTACTCTCTGGTGACTAGAGGGCTACAAAGTCTAGAAGTCCCCAAAGAAGGTCTAGTGGAATTATGATGCTGGGATCAGGAGACAGGAAGACCAAGAGGAACTCAAGACAGTGGTTTAATCCCAAAGACTTGTAAACGAACTCTCTCTTTAAAGCCTATGCTATAACTTTCATACCTAAAGCTCTTATTCAGCACTGGGTTAAAGTCACTTTGTTCTTGTAGAGCATTTCAAAGAGTTTGTATTGCAGTCTTGACTAACCTTTTAATGGGTCAGGCAGTTGCAAAAATCCACATAGGAGATGAACAAGAGTACCGTGAGGACACAGAAGAGGCAGATCTGGCATCATTGTGGATATCTGATTCCCTGCTTGAACAGCCTGAGAACTTATCACTGCCAGGACCTTTGGGGGTCCTTCTGAAAAGAGCTTTTAGGGGTAAAATAGGCAGGTTTAGGAAATTTTAGGAATTAAGGGGTCCATGGGAAAAGCACAGGGTTGCAGAGCTGGGAGCTGCCAGAAGGTATATATTTACAGAATAAAGGGAAGGAAGCCCCTCATGCAAAGAGGGAGGAGGAAGGCCAAAGGGAATAGAAAAACAATAAGGGAGAAGAAGAGGGGAACCTCACGTGAGGTTTGAGCTCTGAAGCTGCTACAATGACCAATCAGAGGGGATATCAAGATACAAAGAACTGCAGCCTTTATAAACTGTAGAAAAAAGGGACTTAGTGGGACTCTCTCCCTCTCCCCACGTGGGAGCCTGTGCTTGTATCTCAGTGAATTTCCATCTTTTCCTATACCACCTTTTGTCCCTGGTTTCATTCTTCAATTCCACCTGGACAAGAACCTGGGAAGCTATTCTACCCAGGGGAACACCACGCATTCCGGTTCAATTTTCACATTTCACTTCTGTGCCTCGCTTCCTCACATTAAAATTAGGATGATGCCATGGCTACCCCACAGCCTTATTGATTAAAGAATAACCTGCAAAAAAGGTGGGGTACTAATAATGCTTACCTGTTTGGATGAAGAGGGAGAGAAGCCTAGACCTCAGCGCACAGGGGGCAATCTGATATCAGGAACACAGTTCTTTGTCTCTGCTGTCCAAATGAGAGAATGCAGGAGAGGCAACATTCAAACGTGACTAGGAAATATCAGGGAGAACACTTTGCAAAGTATATGATTGTCTAACCGCTGTGCTGTATATCTGAAACTAATACAAAATAATATTTAATTTAAACTGTAATTTAAAAATTAAAAAGAAAAGTTTGTGACTAAATTCCAGACTGTCTTTCTTTGAAAGAGCATGAAAGAAGCCTCTCTGATTCTGATGTGCTTGAAGGAGTCCATGAGAATAGCCAAAGGCAGTGACTGAGAGGGAAATGGGCCATTAGCACCTTCCCCTCTCATTAGCCCTAAAAAGATAGTCAAAGGAGGGATCACAATTCAGCCTCTTGGAGGGCATTGGTTGGTAAAATGCTTACATGAACATAGAGTCAGCCACGGTATGGAAACCTCTGAGAATAGCACATTAATGTAGAGAGTTATATAATAATGAGGACCCCCACCCCCAAAGTGGCATGAACCCTGGGGCCTGGAGACCTGGCCTGGAATCCCAGCTCTGCCACTTACCTCGGTGAGTTCCTTCAGCTCTCTACTAGTAAGTCTCAGTTTCCTTAGTAATACTTCCCACCTTGTAAGGTTTTTCTTTTTTAAATTTTTTATTGAATTTATTGGGGTGACATTGGTTAATAAAATTATATAAATTTCATCATCTCTCATGTAGCAGAATTTTCACAGATACATCTCCTAGGGCAAGAGAAACAAAGGAAAAAATAAACAAAGGGGACTACATCAAAATAAACATTTCTGCATAGCAAAAGAAACCAACAAAATGCAAAGGGAACTCACTGTATAGGAGAACATATTTGCTAATGATACATCGAATAAGGGGTTAATTTTCGAAATATATAAAGAACCTCATACAACTCAATAAATGGAAGACATACAATCCAATTAAAAAATGGGCAAAGGACCTAAGTAGACACTTCTCCAAAGAGGACACATACAAATGGCCAAGAGACATATGAAAAAGTGCTCAAAGTCACTAATCATCAGAGAAATGCAAGTTAAAATGACAATGAGGTATCACCTTACACCTGCCAGAATGGCTATCATCAATAAATCAACAAACAACCAGGGTTTGCCAGGATGTGGAGAAAAGAGAACCCTAGTATACTGCTGGTGGAATTGCAGACTGGTGCAGCCACTGTGGAAAACAGTATGGAGTTTCCTCAAAAAATTAAAAATGGAACTGCCATTTGACCCAGATATCCCACTTCTGGGAATATATCCTAAGAAACCTGAAACACCATACAATGTATGTATGTTCATAGCAGTGCAATTTACAATAGCAAAGATCTGGAAACAGCCCAAGTGCCCATCAGTAAATGAGTGGATAAAAAAGCGGTGGCACATTTACACAATGGGTACTATGCAGTTGTATAGAAGAAGGGTCTCTTTCCCTTTGAGACAGCATGGAGGGACTTGGAGAGTATTATGCTAAGAGAAATAAGCCACTCAGAGAAAGACAAGTGTCACATGATCTCACTTATATGTGGGATCTAATGAACAAAATAGACTGATAGGCAAAATAGTTCCAGAGGCATGGAAGCATGGATCAGACTGAGGGTTCTCAGAGGGAAGGGGGTAGGGGAGGTGGGAAGATATTAACCAAAGAGCTTATATGCATATGTGCATAGCCCATGGACTCAGACAGTACTGTGTTGAAGGCCTGGGTGTGGTAGGAACTGGGTGGAGACTCCCATCTCTCCCAGGTAGACAGAATCCCCACTGCTTTTCACAGCCAGATGTTCTGTGGGCACCTCTTCCTGGTTCAAGTGCTCTGGGCTGGGGAGCCTGGCATGGGGTTGAGACCCCATGCTTTTTTGGGGAAAACTTTTAGCTGAGATATCCCTCCAGAATTTCAGCCACTGCCCGTGGAAACAGGCCAGCCATTTCGGCGTCTCTGCCCTTCCTCTCAGTCTTAATGTGGCTTCTGTAAATCCTTGGTTATAAGACTTCTATTTAGCTAGGCTTCAGCTGTTATTCAGGTTGATTGCTCTATATTATAGTTGTAATTCCAGTTTGGTCCTGGGAGGAGGTGAGTGTAGTTTCCACCTACTCCACGGCAATCTTGTATCTCCCCGCAATTTGTAAGGTTTAAGGATTAAATTAAGAATTGCATTTAGCACAATCCCTGGAACATTTAAAAAACTCCCTGTAGAATAGCTATAATAATCATTATTATTCACTCTAAGAAGAAGGCTAGGTAAAGCATGATGAACAAAAGTTGATGGTTGTCAGATAATTTTGTAATGCCTAGGAGTTTATTTCTTTTTACAGTATTGAAAATTTGTTTTGCAAATGTTTGTAATGAGATTCATTACATTTTATGATATTATTTGTAGGAAAAGCACTAAAGTGACATTCACTCGTGCTTTCTCCATCACAGATGATTGGTAGTTTGATAGGAAAGGAGTTCAGAACAGTCCGATTATAAGTTAGCATTTCTCAAAATGTGTGTTCAGAACACAAGTTCCAACGATAAATCCTTGTGAGTTTCACAGTACATGCTCTCATGTGAAAGGCTCTGCGAAGTCCCCCAGTGAGGCCATTTAATTTTGTTAAATTCAGTATTTTCCAAACTTTTGACCACAGGATTTGCATTTCACAATTTGCCTGTTAACATTCCCAAAAACACTTTGGGAAAAGTGAATCTAAGACAAAAGCACTTTCTGCCCAGGGGCAATCTGCTGGCATTGTAGGCATGGAACCCAGGAGGAAATGCTGTTTTTATAGATCCGGAACTAAACACCCCAACATTAAATTACTATGAAAATCTTTGCTAATAACTGAAAAAAATCCTCTGGCAGTGTGTGTGTGTGTGTGTGTGTGAGAGAGAGAGAGAGAGAGAGCGAGAGAGAGCGAGAGCGAGAGCGAGAGCGCAGAAATAAGCGCAGTCTCCAGGGTACCATTTAGTGAGTACCTACCTATTTATTAAGTGTTCACACTTGATGAACATTTCTGGGTGGCATAAGTTGAAATCTGACAGTGCCATAGAACTGCTTGCTAAATACTGGTGACTCATTTTGCTGAGAGTTAATTATAATTCTGCAGGAAGAAGTCACAGGGCAGTGAAGAGCGGGCCAGTGTGAGAGAAGGGAAACAGCTCCACCCAGCAGCCTGCTATAGTTTCCCTCTGCCTGGACGTAGCAGTGCATATGAAGAACAATGAATCTGAGTATGTTGTTATTGAAAAAGGCAGAAGAGGCCTTACGTTTCCTTTAGGGGTCCAGCATTTGAAGTTACCACAAGCTGATTCTAACTTAGTGTGCTTTGTCAATCCTAATTCATACACAAGTTGTCTTGTATATCAGATTTTTGTCCTCCAGGAAACAATGTTTTTAAAAAGTGGTTCATTCCTAACTACAATGGTCTATTTAAGCTATTGTTTTCCCTAAGCTGCCAGGATCTCTTCATCCTAATCCTGGTAGTAGAAGTGACAAAGTTTACCATTTATCCAGTTAACAAAAATTTCATCAATGTTCTGGGATGCAAAGATTTAAAATATTTAGTCCTCATCCTCAAGGTGCTTATCTGGTAGGTGATATAAGATGTAAACAAATAATTAGTAAACAAAGGAGCTTTTGATAGGTGAAATGGAAACAAAGTACTCTGGAATTAATTCTGGTTGCATAATCATGGGTTTGTGGAGGCAGCATTTAAGCTTAGCCTCACTGAACAGGTAGAAATTTAACAGAGAAAAAGGGATGGGCACTTCAGAAGAAATGCTTTGAATTCACGTTTTAAAAACAATTACCAGGAGCCTGGCAAATAAACGTATTTCTCATGCTCCATGGTTTCCTCATGCTAAGATCTCAGAGATGAGATAGTTTCTGCGGGTCTGACACAGCAGCTCTCTCCCTCACTAGGATGTGCATAGTAAATCTGCAGTTAACAAGTCTTTGTGGTCCCAGAGAGAAATCTCTATTTGCTGATTGCACTGTACTGAAGTAAAATTACAAGAGTGCATTAAAATCCTTTGTAAAGAAAGTTGAAGGCATTACAAAAACGCATGGGCATCTTGGGCATTAATATTTGATTCAGTATCTTTTAGTTGCATATGGCATATTTTGATGGAAGAGGCGTGTGTAGATATAAATACAAATTGGAGAACCACCAGGGCCAGTGTTAGCTGTCAGTAAGACTCCTGGTAGGCGGGATACATTCGATCTCACCCCATACAGACTTTTTGAGGTCATATCCTAAAGTAAAAAGAATCGGGGGAAGTTTCCCCCCTTGTCTATTCCATCATTTGAGAAAGGAAAAGCAGGGGGCATCTTGCAACTAACAACCATACACACCCAATAAGGATGGCTAGAGCACCTACTAAGTCCAAATACTGTGCTCAGACACTAACATAGTAGCAAAAAGGTAAGCACAGTTTCTCTTCTTAAGGAGCTCATAGTCTAGTGAGGGGACAGACACATAAATAGCAAGTGAATGTGAAAACAGCAAAATAAGTGCTTGAAGAGGAGAGGAGAGGAGGGAAGGATGAGACCCTGCAAGTGTACTTCATGTAGCAAACTCTGTTGCATTTCATTGAAAATGTTCTTCTCCGTTTCCACTCATAAACCACCCACTTGAGACTTTGTGGATCATCACAGACCCACACGGGCATTGCGGACATTCTTTTTCTCTGTGTTGTTCAGCTCAGCCCTGATGCAGCAGCTTTCCTTGCCGGTGTGGAAGAGGCTTTCCTCACTGCCTTTCTATCACAGGCTTCAATTGCAGTCACCTCAAGTTCGATTAAGCAGAAAAGGATTTATTACACAGTATCAGAGAGCTTACAGATTTTGGGGGGCAGTCAGAGAACCAGGCATGGATGCCACACAGCCAGGAAGAATGCTCAATCATGCCACGGACTGTTCCAGCAGAAAGTCCACTGCTGCTGCCACCTGTCACTCATGCATCCACCACCTGAGCAGCAGAACCTCTGCTACGGCTGCAGATGAACACAACCCCTCCAGGACCATGCTTTCCAGGAGCCTGTGGTCTCATAGAATTCACCTTTCTCTTCCAAGTCTCACTGGACAAATCTGCTTGGTGGGAGCTAGTCATATGCAAGGGAGGCTTGAAATGCGAGTTTTGTATTCTGCTTGGGAAGAGCATAATCCACAATGTGGAAAATTACCAAAATGGGGGGAAATGGATTAATAAAATCATTAGCAATCACAAGCGAGAGAGGTCTATTGCATCATCCCCCAGACTTTTTGCCTTAAGAAAGTTTAATCACAGGTTTTAAAATTTAATGATATTTACAGATTGGCTTGATAAAGAACAGCTTTTCAAACATTTTACCAGGGACAGCAGTACAGCCTGGACTTTTCTTAGAACATCTCAAAGAGAAGCAAAGATGGCCAAGAGCTGAGCTCCTCATTTGCTTTACTTCTGTCTCTTATGCTCCTGAGCTCAGAGGCCCTATGCCAGTCATATTCCTGAATGACTGATAATTATATCATTCAGGGAAGCCTCTAATGTGTTCAGAAAGTATATTAATTTTCTCTGAATGAACCAGGTAGTATTAATGAGAGGCCAAAATTAAGCATTTTGGGGATTGTTTTTCTATATAGTAATTTTAACCAGAATTTGGTGTCAAGGAGCACAAATCATATCTAACTGATACGAACTTAAAGGAAGTTTGATTATAATGATACCAAGAGGCTCATTTAATGCCCAGGCCTCCACAAGGGTAAGACAAGGGCAGCAGAAGTCAGTGGATTTAATACCGATGATATAAATCCATTGCATGTTTGTTGGTTTCTGTTCTGCCACTACTTGTTTCCAAGACAGCAATCTAATTGGCCCAGCTCTCCTTTCTTCTCTAAGGCACAGGTTTCTAACCAACCTTGGGAAGCCCCCTCTTCAGGTCAGGGGTTCCGTTTGGTCTAATAAACTGTCCTGGGTTGGGAAGGGGGCTGCGTCATCTACGGCCCTCTTAGCAAAGGCTGTGGGTGGCATCTGATTCCCTGAGAAGAGACACAGTCAGTGTAGTCCATCACAGTCTGTCTGATAGGAGAAGACTCTCCAAGGCTCTTGATTGGCCCTTGCACATGTTTGGCAGGCTGGTAGGGAAGGGTGGCTAAAGGTCTGTTTTCATGAGGACCTGA
Organism: Myotis lucifugus; assembly: GCF_000147115.1. NCBI lineage: Eukaryota > Metazoa > Chordata > Mammalia > Chiroptera > Vespertilionidae > Myotis > Myotis lucifugus. The sequence continues at coordinate 4,707,388 of NW_005871071.1, read as the reverse complement.
AGAGCCACCAGAGAGGGATCTTTTCGTAAGGTAAGAGAGAGCCAAGCATGTGGTACCTGACCATGTTGTGGAAGTTGGAGGGAGGGGCAAACATTGTGGTGATTGTCATTCACAGTCTTTTAGTCAGGGCCCTATTGGAGAGGAAGACAATAGGTGATATTTAAAAGGCCTATTTGACATGGAATACTATGCAGCTGTAAAAAAGAAGGGTAAGAGACATCATGGAGAGACTTGGAGAGTATTATGCTAAGTGAACAAAATAAACTGATGAACTTAGCAGCATGGAACAGACTGATGAATCTCAGAGGAAAAACAGGGATCAGGGAGTGGGTGGGGAGAGATTAACCAAATAATTTACATGCATATATGCATAACCCATAGACACAGACAATAGTGTGCTGAGGGCCTGTGGAGAATGCAGGGTGGAGGGGATCAATGGGAAAAAAGGGGACATATGTAATACCTTCAACAATAAAGATAAATTTTTATAAAAGGCCTGTTTGAATCTCAAGAAACTATGTTTTGAATTCTCTCCAAGAGAACATAATGCCTACAGGGAGCCAGATAAACAGATATCCTTTCCCTCTAGCCTCAGAACACGTGGCTCTTTGGTCCCCCTGGGCATTGGCTCTTGCCAGCAGAAGAGGCCTGATTAGGATGATAGATTGAGTCATTGTACCTATTCTTAGGAGAACCCTTGGGATTCCAGTCAAACTTAGGAGCTTTTTCCAGGAGGCTGGGTCTTGGTGATGCGTTGGGAGCAAGGGCCAGTGACATATAGGATTATTATTAATGCAATCCTGTTTGTATCTGTAGGCTAACAGGCTAGTGTCATGTGGAGAGATACCTAGTGCTAATTTAGTTAAGTTATAGTTATTTATGAACAATCTAAATCACTTATTTATTTCAAACCAGGTTACTTTATTTTATAATTTCTACCTGTTTGCCATCATATAATATACCTTAATTGAGTTTGAATAGTTTTAAATATTTTAGGAGCTCAATATTATTAAAGCATAGGAATGATATTCCCATAAAAACTGTATACATGCTGCCCTGGCTAGTGTTGCTCAGTTGGTTGAGTCGTCCCATGCACAGAAAAGTCACTGGTTTGATTCTCCATCAGGGCACATGCCCAGGTTGCAGGTTTGATCCCTGGTTGAGGTGCATGCAGGAGGCAACTGGCTAACGGTTCTCTCTTCCTCTCTCTTTCTCTCTAAAAAAATCAGTGAAAAAATATTTTTTAAAGTGTAAAAAACACACTAGTATATACATGCTGCTAATTAGTGAACTTGCTAAAGCAATGGGTAGATAGTTTGGATTTCTTTGTTAGTATTCATTTATCTAAACTCCTGAAGGGATTCACCAATTGCTGTCTCCAGCCATTGTCCAGCTTCCAAATACCATTGCTATCAGTTTTCTCTCATCACAGCCTCATGTCCTAACCTCAGTTAAGAACAATGAACTAAGTTTCAAATTTTATTCATAGAACTGAATATTGAAATAATGATTGGAAAACAAAGCTAAGCAAACATACAAACGACAAATAGTAGTTTCAGATGAGCAAAGCCCTCTGTACTACAGCCTTCTCCCAACAATTGCTAGTCAGCTCCCGGGAGTGAGTATTTTCAGTGGGATTGGTTGATTTCTGATTGATGAATCTAACAGAATCTGATTCATATTTTCTCAAATTCCCTTATATGTGCAACTTTATCAACTCAGGTCTTTTTTTTTAAGTGGGGAGAGTTTAAGGATGTTGCCATAAAATTCTCATCTTTGAAATTAGGATTAGGCTTCGAGGAAGGTAGACAAATACATCTCATACTTGGATTTAGGATCTAAATTTCCTCCTAAGCATTTCCCCATTCACTCTTTTTATTTTCTCTTCTCATATTTTGTTTTCTTTCTCTCCTTTATTTTTTTCTTGGCCTTGCCCCCTCTTCTTCCCTTCTTGATCTTTTCCCCTCCTTCTCATCTCCCTCCCTGTTTCTTTCCTTTCCCACCAACCCTAGCAATTCTTCCGGAGAGTGGGGGTGGTGGTGAGGGAAGGTGGTGTTTTAAATGGTGTTCTTCACCAGATTTGCTTCTAAGGGGACATTTGGCCATGTTTGGAGACCTCGTTGGTTATTATAACTTGGGGGTTATGGGGCATGGCACTTTACACATCCCCTACACTGGGTAGGGGCCAGCGATATTGCCAAACATTCTGAAATGCATAGGATAGCCCTTGCCCCCACCCCCCCACCCCAAATTTTTTTCAGTTTCAAATATCAATAGTGCTGAGGCTGAGAGACCTTACTTTACATGAAGATTACTCTATATTCATGAAGAACACAGTTAGATGAGTGGAGAGGGGGCCCTATAGGGTTTTGCTCCTTTCTTTCTAGATGCAAATGCTGGCTGGCCCTTTAATTTAACTCTTAATCTATAGTGAGCATAAGGTTTATGTGCATAGACCCACCTCTGCAGGCAGCAGTGATTATAGATTCAAACAAGCAGACAGAAAAATCCATTAAAGTTGTGTATGTGGAAAATGTGAAACAACCTTTCTCTCTTTTTTAAAAAAATATACTTTTATTGATATCAGAGAGGAAGGCAGAAGGAGAGAGAGATAGGAAGATCAATGATGAGAGAGAATTATTGATCAGCTGCCTCCTGCACACCCTCTACTGGGGATTGAGCCTGCAACTTGGGCATGTGCCCTGACAGGGAATTGAACTGTGACCTCCTGGTTCATAGGTCGATCGATGCTCAACCAATGAGCTACACTGGCCAGGCAAAACAACCTTGCTCTTGATTTATTTTTTCAAAATGTGTACATGGCAAAGGATATGCTGGGAAGAATACACGTGAATAAATATAATTATGGTATAAATGTTCATCTAGGCATTTTATGGGGTTGGGGAGGTGACATATTTTCTGGGTTACTATGACAATTGTGACAGATAGGTTTAAAGGATTAAAGATCAAATTAATAAAGAGAACAAGGAAGTCTATAAATATCTGGTCTTATTGTAATTGAGATGGTTAACCATAGGCAATGAAAGAAAACCCATAGAAAACATTTGGTTCACAAGTGGCAAAAATAGTTAAAATTTACATTAGTATTGACAGGGAAATTTAGATGATAAATACTTGTAGTACCAGTTCTAATAACTAATTAATTGTGGCCCAAATACCTAGATGCCATTTCATGTAAGATGTGAATATTAGTGGGCTGATTTCTCTGGATCATTTGACCATAGCAGAAGAAGGGCAATTGGCATCTAAAATTTATTTCCTTCCCAGATTACAAAACAGAAGAACTACTAGCCAGGTTGTAACCTAACTAAACTGGTCAGTAAAACCAATCACAGTTTTATAGCATCTACACTAAAGCTGGGAAAGATAAACTACAATTCAGCAGAAAATTTACCAACATGCCAGAAGAAAAAAAAAGTTGCATGATACTACTGGTAACAGCTAACCTTAATAAAATTGCACATTGAGATGCCTAGGCCATTGGGCCAGATATTACTGGGGGCCCTTGGGAAGCTTCTGTACAGGGCTAACGCGGGGAGAAGATGCAACTGGGCCCCATACTTCTCTGGCTCCTGGCTTGTTTTGCCCCCTAACAGCATTACCCAGAAAGTGGAAAACTTGAGATCAGTTAATTCAATTCAAGTCCAAGTTCTTGGACATCTTATATATGCTATTACTAATCTTCCCTCAGTCTGTTGCCTCCATATTTCTCTGGGGCATCTTCTTCCTTGATTCCTGGCTGTACCCAGATCTCCCTCTCTGTATTTTCCATTGTGTTTCTGGTACTTCAGCCTCATCTCCCAACACTCCTCCTTTCTGGCACTAACCATGACTTGTTTCTCATCCGGCGACACAACTTGTCTTGTGTCCTAGATGAGTCTGAGCTTCTCTCTGTCCATGGCGTCTCTCACTCGCCATGGCTTCTTTGATACCATTTCTCTTCCTTCCCCAAACATTCTCCCTGATTTGAAGCCCACACAGTGGAGCTTGCTATTTTCCTGGCTATGCCCTATTGCTGTTGATATGCTCTCCTCCCCTTCTAATCCCCCTTGTGACATGCAGACTTTTCTCCACTCCAACTTCTATTAAGAACCGTGTGAAGTCTTCCATCATGTAGGCAGTTGGCACCCTCTTTCCAATTCCTTGATCTCCTCAACGCCAGTGGCCTTCATCTCTGCTCCACGTTAACAATTCTTATCCACAGCAACACCTTCCCATCATGCAGACTGTTCCATGCCTGAAATTTCAAGTTTGATGATTCTTCTTTATGATGGCAACTTCCATCCTCCCTGCTTTCTCTTTAACTCCAACACTACCTATTTGTCAAGCTTCTCAGTTTGTCAGTTTTCTTTTGACTTGTTTTCTTTCTGCACCAGCCTGAAATTGCTGCTGTTCATCGTAACTCTTCTCTCACCAATACCTTTATATCTCTCTCCGCTTATGTTTTTGACACATTTCTTACACATGTCTAGCTGCACAGCCAATCTGTTGACTACTGTTCAGGAAAGTCACAAATGATACATATTTGTGTCAGTCCAAGTTCATGACTTCTAGTACCCTTTGGGCTCAAGATCCCCTACCACTTCTCTTTCTTTTCTTGTCAGTGCTTTCCCTTCCCTCAACAGCTCTGTCCCCTCTCCAGTGCCTGTACTAATACCTCTCAGTAGATGGATGACCCTATAAAGCTACTTTAAATCATGTATGGAACATAATAGTGTTTAATATAAATAAATAGCCTTGGTTTATACTTACGAGAAGTTTGAGATTAATCAGGAACTTTTTAATTTCTTGTCTCCTCCTTGTCTGCAAACTTCTTTTCCTCTGATTCCATTCTCTAGACCCAAAGGAGGTGTTATCCTCCCTGTTTTGTTCCTCCTTTCTCATCTGGAACCTTAGCTGCTCTGTCAACACTCTCCATTTTCTATGGTGTCTTTAGCTTCTTTCTCTCTGCTCATTCCCTTACACTAACCTGTGATCAAGTTCTCCCATTCTAGGCAAAACCAGAACAAAACCTACTTTTTGTTCGATGATGGTTTTGAGTTTTTAGACAACCTTTCCTTTTCCTATCAGAGCTCATTCTTTTTATACCTCACAGTCCCATTTACTAAACCCAACCTGGCCTTGACTATTGATACTGTTCAGAGCAAGGTCTCTGTTGACTTCCATATCACAGACATTCTGGGGAATGTTCCGTTCATGTCCCATGTCAGCTTCTCTGCAGCACTTGACATTTGGGGCCCACTCCTGTTTTCAAGAATCCCACATCCCCTTTTTCACCTCAGGGGCATGAAGTGGTGTGTTGACCTGAATATAGCAGGTGACTGCACCCATCTCTGCCTTGCACTTGCCCTTTCTTCTCTTGGGGATGTTTTTTTCTTCGTTCCCCTCTGCCTGGCAAAGTTTCATTCATTGTTCAAATTCCAGCTTAGACATCACCTCCTCTGAGCTGCTGTTGCAGACTTAATTTCTCTGCATTGACCTCTTATTATTAAGACTGCCTTAGCTGAAGACCTTTTCTATAAGTTGAGTTCCAAAATAATCTTTTAGTCGCAAAGTCTTCTATTTTATATTAGAAATAGAAAAACAGAGGAAAACTTAGATCTTCTTCATTGCTATCAAACCTTATTATGTATACCTTTCTATTTGCATATGATGGCAGTGTTAACATAGTATTACTAACTAGTCATTCCTCTCTCTACCGTCTCTATTTTATCAATGCATTTTAATTAGCATTGACTTTGGCTAATTAGCATTGACTTCTAGCACTAAAGTTGACCCAGAAGAAGTATTTATGAAGTATTTATAATGTTTGTTTCAAAACTCAAACTAACTTCTCTTTTTAAAACCTGAGTTGTAGGGAGGCCCTTTGTCCTTTCCTTAACAAATAGAATTATTTTAAAAAGACATGGTTTTCCTTATAGCAAGATACATGCCTGTGTTTTGTAGGAGAAGCATAGTGTGCAGGTTTAGGTTAAAATATAAACCTAATTATATTAGACAAAAACAACAAGAATATTGTCATATTGTTATTGTGAATGCCAAGAATTAACTCAAATATGAATTATTCAACACAACTGAGTGACATTTCATCAAGCACCTTATATTAGGTTTTAGTTTTTACCTTTTCAGGGAAAAGTATTAAATAGGAAAATGGACTCTGATGATACGGAAGTCCTGTCTATAATTGGGCTGGAAAGATCTCTCTAGCTGTGCTCTGGGCTGTCTCCTGTCTCTTCCGTTGCTTATATACTAATGGCACTGGTGTCACTGATACTTCTGGGCCCCATTGCCATGCAGATTGATGGCAAAAACAGTTCTGGCCAATATGGCTTTTAGATGTCGCCTGTCTAGACACAGTCAGGATTACTGGAAACCTGTCTCTTTTCTTTATTTCATGGATACTTTACCCTTTTGCACTTAAACCTCAGTCTCTAAGGGGACAGACATATCTTTTCAGCTTTGATATTTCACAGTAATGACGGGTTTTGTTTTATGTTATTACTAGTGGCCTGGTGCACGGATTTGTGCACATTGAAAGGAAAATAATTAGAAGAAATATTTTAATATTGCTATTTGCCTTTTCTCTGTAATGGATGCTGGTTGCCCTCTGTGGGGTGATCAGTGGGGTGATCAGTCCTGCTTGCACCTGTCTTGGCCTGGCGCTGCCCACTCACCTGCTCCACCATCTTGCACGGTCCCGCTCTCATCCCGGCCCATTAGGGCCAGCAGTGCCTGCACTGCTGTCCACTGCCAGCACCAGGTTGCTGATGCCCACCATGTTCTGTGCCACCCCATGGTTTTCAGCACACGTCATAGTGAGTGGTTGAACTCCCAGTTGAGGGAACAATTTGCATATTAGGCTTTTATTATAAAGGATGAGAAAGCATACCTTACCCTTTCCAAAGCATTGAGTCAGTGGTCATGAATGTAGGTGCAGGCACAGGGCAGGAAGGCCTTGTCCCAGGGTAAAATTGGTTAACACACCCTGAAAGTGGAAATAGCTCTCTGCACATTAGTATTTGGGAAAGTACTTGGTGTGGGCAAGGCCCTTGAATGTGGGGATCAACCCTTTCTAGGGAAAGGTGTGAGAGCTTCTTTGGCCATTTGCTTGTCAGCTTATATGGACATTATGGGGGACTCACCTACCTCCATTCCATATCAGCTGATTATTACAGCTAATTATAGTATTTTTTAGTCTCATTGCTAGTAATCAGTTGAGGAATGGATAAGCTTATACTTCTTTGAGCCAATGAAAGGCAAGGAAAATCTTTCTTGGGCCTTCTCAAAAAAAAGTTCTGCTCTTAAGAGACAGAAGTGACAGTTAGCCTAATGATCTGAATGGCGAAGTGGAGAAATGATGGAACGGGGTTTCAGATGGCAGGATTGAACCACTGGATCAATGGCCCTGAAGCCTGCTGCACCTCTGGACTGCTTCTAGGATGAGATAATGTATTTCTTTGTAGTTTAAGTCACTTTTAGATGAGATTCAGTTACTTGCAGTGCCAAGCACTTGACTGAGATAGACCATTAGTATTTTTCTCTGTGACAAAGAGTGGAATTTCTCAGAGAGACAAACCAGTTTTATCACTGCTTTGATGCCAAGTACATATTCCACAGGACATTTTCTAAAAATCTATTTGTAATGCTTCCAAGTAGATGGGACATTTGTTAACTTGGTAGTTTGGACATTTGATTCCATTCCTGATTCTTGAAGTAACTAAGTGGTAAAACATTAGTTTCTTTAGGCTTCTTTTCCCTCAGTTGTGGGATGAAGGTGTTAGACATGAATCTCAATGGTTCTTAGAGCTTAATGTAGATTTTTAAAAATATAGGGGAAGAGTGCTTAAAATGCAGATTCTTGGGGCCCTCTTTAGAGATTCTAATTAATTGTAATCAAGTATAGTATAAGAGGTTATTCTATTTTGTGTGTGTGTGTGTGTAGAAGCAAATTTTATTTTGAAATTTCAAATTCATAAGAACAAAATGTCTAGAAATACAAGGAATAAGCTGGTATTATACTTAGCTTTGTTTCTTGGTCCGGATAGTTTTCTAATTTCCTATTTCTAATTTCTGAAGACAGCCAGGACAGGCCCTGGATTGATATTTACCTATCCAGGATTCCCCTCCCCTAGCATAGATCCATAAGTATATTCAGGGCAGCGAAATGCAAAATTAAAAATGTTTTTCTCCCCAGACCATCTTATATGGGTTGGAGGACGTGAGAATGTGTCCCTGTTCACTAGTTTCAAAGAGAGGTAAGCAAAGAGAAAAGGCTAGGCTTCTAGGAAGCTATTTCTTCTGACTCACACAACATTCTACTGCACAAAACCAATGAAACATCTCATCATGTAGAGTACATAACTGAAGGCAGGACAGAAAAACATGCTCAGCATCACTGTACCAACCTGCATCGGAAAGAAAGCCACCTAAAACAAAGCCAGCCTGAATGGCTCTTTCCTTTACTGCAGCATCTGATTCAGTAGAGCACCTTCTGCTGAATGAGTAGGCTAAAACGGAAGCGACTCTCACACCACGATCCAGCAAAGCCTGGAAACAATGATGAAGCAAATGTCTTTTATCCAGAGCTCTCAATACTTCAGCAAAAACTTCCAGGTCACAGAATTCACTGCCCAGTTGACATAAGCGTCCCTGTTGGTAAAGCTTGTAGTAAACATCAAACTGGATGTTCTCGGGGTCAAGGAGCAGCTGTCCCGGTGGAGTGGATGGGCGGTGGCAGCCTCACGGGCATTGGGCAGAAGGGCATGGCCGCCCTGGCTCCTCGGGGGCAGCAGCAGCAGGTGGGGGGCCTGGGGAAGAGCGGGACAGGGAGCTGTGAACTGTGGGCCCAGGCCCCACATTCCGGGTTTGAGAGAACCCGGGGTTCTGTCCTAGCGCGGATCCCTGCAGGGGCGGGCTAATTCTATTTTTTTAAAATATATTTTTATTGATTTCAGAGAAGAAGGGAAAGATAGAAACATCAATGATGAGAGAGAAACATTTATTGGCTGCTTCCTGCACACCCCACACTGGGGATTGAGCCTGCAACCCGGGCATGTGCCCTGACCGGAATCGAACAGTGACCTCCTGGTTCATAGGTCCATGTTCAACCACTGAGCCACGCTGGCCAGACTAGAGGCAATTCTAATGCAAAGTGATTCAAGGACAACATCAAGGAAATCTGAACTAGAGACACAGTAAGATTCTTTCAAGTTAGCTTGGAGTCCAATTCATCTTACCCATCAACAATTCTGACCTGTACCATGTCTGTACTTGATTCTTTCAGTTGTGAAGAAACCATGGGGTCTAACAGTGAAGCTTTATTGGGATGGATGACCAAATGTAGGGGGTTATAGAATCACCAAGCAGGAAGGAACCACAAGAGGTCAATGCAATTCACCACCCTGCTTCTGACCTGGACTCCATCAAAAATGCCCAGATAAATGGTTGTCTGCTTTTGTTCACAGGGATCTCAGTAAAGTGATGCCATATGTACTCTAGGTTGTTGCTTCATGTAACCTCCTTCTAACGACAGGTCAGGGAATCATATAGTGTGACTAGTCATATAGTCTCATTTGAAGATTTTCATATTAGCCTGGTATGGGTGCCTGATTGTCAAATAATTGGGAAATAAAACAAAACATTTGAAACTAATATTATCCTGAGTACCATTTAATCATTGGAGTGTCAAAAGGAATTCTTCATCTCATTAGGATCAATGCTTGAACTGGCAATAGGCTGGTTAAGTTGAAGTTCACCATAGTAAGAATGCTAATAATGGAAGTTCTTCCTTATAGTTGGTTTAATTTCCTCCTGCTGCGATTTAAGCTGGTTTTCTATTATACTCTTTGTGGAGTGGAAATAAATTCTGGTTACCATTCTCTCCATAATAATCCTTCATTCATTTGAAGAGCTATTAACTTTCCCTTCATACTTCTCTTTGTAAGGCTAAGAGAAGTTTCATTTCTCTTAACCTTTCCTCACATGTTTCATTTTCCAAACATTAATAATTTTCATTATGTGTCCCTGGATTTGCTCCAAATTTTCTACATCTTTAAGCAGCGGTGTTGTAAATAATACCAGAATAAAAGCTCTGGCCCTTGTAGGGTCTAGTTTCCATGTATTTGCATAGAGCAGGGGTGGGCAAACTTTTTGACTCGAGGGCCACAATGGGTTCTTAAACTGGACCGGAGGGCCGGAACAAAAGCATGGATGGAGTGTTTGTGTGAACTAATATAAATTCAAAGTAAACATCATTACATAAAAGGGTACGGTCTTTTTTTTTTTAGTTTTATTCATTTCAAACGGGCCGGATCCGGCCCGCAGGCCGTAGTTTGCCCACGGCTGGCATAGAGAGTGCAGTGTAGTGGCATGGAGTATAGACTTGTCAGGCTGCCTGGGTTCAAATCCCAGGTCTGACACTTTGGCCTATTATTTAAGCCGTGACCTGAGTTTCCTTATCTGTGAAATGGGTATAATAGTGCCTAACTCATAGGTTATTCAAAGCACTAAATGAATCTATATACATAAAGAACTCACAACGATACCTGGCATGTAGCAAATATCACAGAGATGTAATCCATGGAAAAAGAGAGAATGTCGAAAGAGTACTAGCCTTCTAAAATACAGCTAGCTTTATTCAGAGAGAGGCCAAGTTATTTTTAAATGGCGTAGGGATAACAATCTATGGGACAAGAACTGTTGGGAGTGAAAAACTTTAATGTTGCTGGCTTTTCCTGCTGGTTCTCAGGGACAGGTTGCAAGGTACTTGAGTTTGGGGTTCTTACTTTTTAGCTATGCGATTCCCTCAGATGTCTTGGGATACCTTGGATGTATCCATAAAATAGGAATAACAACAACACATCTTCCTGAACTACACAAAGTTTTCAGTTACTTTTGGGGATCTACTAATAATATGTGGGTTTCTAATACTAAAGTTTGCTTAATGGGTGGTTGGGAAAATAAAGCCACAAATAATGACAAGTAACAATCTACTGAAAAAGTGAGGGAAAGATGGAAATAAATGAGCCCCCGAGCCTCCCCTCTAAATACCAAAATTCAGTAGCAGAACTTGAATCCAGGTTGGTTTTAAAAGCATGTTTTTCTAACTTATTTGGAGATAATATGGTGCTATGATTTATCGTGTAGGCACTGGCATTGACTTGAATTTGGATTCTGACTAAAGGATGTAGTCAGGTTATTTTTCCTCCTAGGTTTCAAATTGGGGCTTATCTGTAAAATGGGGATAATTATGCGCACCTTACAGGGTTGTTTTAGGAATAAAAATAGGAGAATACATGTAAAACGCTCAGCAGAGGAACCGCACATTGTAAGTGCTCAACAAATGGTTTGTGGCATGTTAGTTCTCTATTTGGGGGTACCAGAATTCAAAATAACAAACACTTCTTGGACTTCCTGAACACACATCATTCCGAATGCTGTGCCTGGGGTTTACCTGTGGGAGCCTCAGGTTTTGGGAAGTGAAGGTTCAAGTGATGACATAGGAACAAGGAGTGGGTTGGCAGTATCTCCTTTCCAAATCTGAACACATTTGCTCCAGGGCAGTGTTGGTGGGGGATAAAGGGCAGGGCCATGGAGATCTGAGGTGGGGGAGGCAGAATGGGAAGCCACATGTGATAATGCAAACCACATTTCCTGGCTCAACCACTTAGTTCTTTCCCTTGGGAAATTTTTACTGGTATTTTGCCTTACTGTGAGTCTTTGCACTTCCTGTTATGAACTGGTTAAGAAGATAATTATAACATGGTTATGGGAAATGATAATGAAATATACCTTACTATACAGCGAGGGAACAAGACTTTTGCCATTTGGGAGAGACAGGAAAAGCAACCCCCCCTTTTTAAAGCAACATTTATTTTTATATTATAAAGTCATCTTATTTTATTTTCGACATTTTTGATAAACACAGATATATAAAGATTATTAAAATGACAAATGTTCTCACCATTTGGTGATAATTAGTTTGTATTTTGTCAAGTTTTTCTTTTCCTTTTTTCAATCTTTGCAATTGTATATGTACTTATGCATATATTTTAAATACAGCATATGATATTTAAATGATTCATATAATATTTTAAACAAAATCTGAATTAATATGTACATATATAAAAATGTACTTACATACATATACATATGTAATTTTATATCCTGCTTGTAGTAGTAATGTATGTTAAACATTTCTTCACATAATTACATTTTTAAAAGTGAGTAATATTTTGTAATAAATTTAATATAATTATTGTAGCGGTTTGGCATTTAGGTTATTACCAAATTTTTTGTTATAAATAAAACTGCTATAATCATTCTTCCACAAAAATTTCTATGCACATCGGTGGTTCTGTCTTTGGGATAAATTTCTCCCTAAATATGTTAAGATTTCCTATTAGGAAGATGGTGGCATATTGCAGTTTGCTAGTAATGTATGAAAGTTTTTATGTTACTTCATCATCACAAATTAACATAATTATTTTTGAATCTTTGTTAGTTTGCTGTGTAGTCTCTCATTGTTTTTGTAATGTGTGTGCATGTGCTAGGGTTTAAAAAATAGGTGAATTTGAAAGCATTGTTGCTTATTTGTATTTCTTTAATTTATTAATTTCTATTAACATATGTTCGCCATAAATGGAATATTTTTATTTTATTATGCGTCTATACACATTTGTATATGTATGGGTATGTTTATATATCTCTTAAAGTTATAATGCCTGTCATAAATGTTACATTTTTTCTATTTTTTTCATTGGTATTTATATTTTGTTTATGATATCATTGATATGACTTTCTCAAATTTAGTGTATTTAACTCTAACTCTATCAATACTTTTCTTGGTATTTTTAATGCTTAGAAATTCTTAAGATCAATGCACTGCTTTTTTAAAAAAAATTCAATTTTTTTTATTTGTAAAATCATTTAATCCATCTTGAATTTATTTTGGTATAGAGTGCAAATTAACAATCTTTTTTTTTTTTTTGCACAAACCCAAAAGGTTTAGTTTGTTTTCTGTCCTTTTGGTAAGAAACACAAATTTCCCTAAACCAAGCAAAGACTGCAGAAGCAAACCAATCTGTCTGAGCCACTGCAGGCCATGCGAGGTGAGACGGAAGGGGTCAGTCACTGGCCCCTGGCTCTGGGGGAGCCTTCAGCCATGGGCCAATGTTGCCATAGCAGAGCTGGCCTGTTTCTGTATTAAGAGAGAGGCATTTAGACACTTAGGCTCTCAAGGTTCCTAGTAGAGTCATAGAAGCAACAATCTTCTGTTGATTGAATTTTAACTTAATTTAATTTAATTTCCTTGGCAATCACAGATGGTGTCATCCAGCAGCTAGAGGCTAAAAAGGGGCACTCTACAAACTGAATGAAAGCATATTGAATTAGAATCAGAAGCACAAGCAAATGGAAGCAAAAGTGTGACTAGCAACAGTGAGTTGCGGCATGAATTCTCAGTACAGCGAAGGGCGGGGCTAGTCTCCATCAAGTGCTTTGTGGAAGTTTAAACACCAACAGGGATGTTGTCGCTAAGGAAGACTCTTCTCAGGGTTAGAATCCACAAGGGAAGGTTTCAAAATGTTCAACAAAAATGATGAAGGAAAGCATTAAAGTGTACTTAATTGAGGAGAATCAATACAGTTAAAATTGCATTTGATTGGAAACAATAGAAATAATTTTTTAGCTAAGAGTAGAATTTTATCTCAGTCGAAAGCAGGGGAGGACAAACACCTTGGCTTTGTTGATTTTGCTTCCACTTTGCCACATAACATAGTTATTGCAAAAAAATATGACCTTTTTATTTTTTTGATGTTTGACATTTTATGTTGCCCGAAATTACAAGGCTCTCCGTTTCTGATGAAAAGATAGGGCATGCGATATGTCTCTTGTGGGGAGAAGGCGCTCACTCCACTGAGCTATGCAGGAGAGTCAGGCAGGAGGGGGCTCTGAATCGTCTTAGAACCTCTGCCTCCAGATGTGTTATTTATTCACCCAGTTAACAGCCATTTCCTGTAATCAGTAAAAGCTGATCAATCGCCCCTGATGAAGATGGAGCCAAGAGGTTTCTGGCCAGGGAAATGTCTGTGTCGTTTCTGATCTACCCACATGATGGAGTGGAGGGGAAACAGCTACAACCTTCTGTGCTGGAAAAAAAACACTGAGCTCTCACCCCAGCTGCTTGGTCCTCTTTATTGCAGGTGTCGAAGCTCAGGCCTGGGCTATTTTCACATGCCACCCTGATATGATGATGCTCTCTTTCTGTCAGTCGTGGCTGTATTTTGTATGTTTCAAGTAATATTTGCTTGGATATAAACTCACCATTGTTCATTTTTTTCCAATTTTGGTGAATAAATGGTATGCTTTCACAAAAATTTGTTAAAATGCAACCCAGATAAGCAAGTAGATCTAAAGGTGGCTTTCAAATACATCCCCCCGTTTTTTAATAGAAAACCGGCACTTTGAAATGCTCAAATTGTACTATTTTCTATACCCTTGTAACAGGTCAGGTGCCAAAGCTTGATGAACGAGATAGAATCGCACAATGGGATCAAAGGGCCAGCCAGCCCAGTTCATTTCCAGAGGAAAAGCTTCCCACTACACAAAGGAGAAAAAAGGACTCGGCTTGAAACCAATTCTTCCCTGAAGTACAAACATAAGAGAAAGGACATCACCAGGAGCAGTTATCCCCCTGGTTATAGTAGTCTCGTAAGCCAGGCCTGTTCACGTAGAAGTAAATTATTTGATGGACCAGGAAATACATGCAGTTCATTTGGATGAAAAGGAAACCCTCATTCAAACTAGATCTTAAAAATTATCTGGATAATTCAGGTGAAAGCAGCCTTTTCTCTCTTCTGAATTATTTAGGTAATTGATTATGTCCATCTGTTCCTCTTCAGAGAACTCAAGGACCAAATGCTTTTTTGGCATCTCCTTTTCTATTCTTCCCTTTTATGTGACAGTACTCCTGTCTGAATCAGGAGGATCTGTGAATAATCACCCACCAGCTGTCACTGGTTCTGTTTTCACCTGTTCTATTTGCAAATCTGAGCAATTCCAACCTGCCCGGGTGGCATTCCCCAACTGGCCCAGAGTACCTAAGTGGTTCTGCAGCTACGACATTATCCTATCATCGGCCACTTTAAAAGGTGTGATTAGTCTGCCTTTTGGATATGTGCAATCTAATTGGTGTGCAGATAGAATTTTATTTGCGGAGAGAGCTTATTACAGGGCTGCTTGTCTTGACACATGGAAATTCAGGAACCTAAATTCTGGCCAGAATAGTTATTTGTTTTTAAGTGGTAACTCCAGTTTCACCACAGCTGTTTTTTGGGGGTTTTTTTGCCTGCTGGCTTTGGTCCTATTCCACATGATGGTGGAGCACTTCAAACCCAAGAGAACAAATGGAAAAGGGTCGGGATCTGGTTCCTGGAAATGGCCTGTGCCCTAACAGGGCACCCCCACAAGCTGAGTGCTAAGACCCCAGTGCGAATACGGGAGCCCACTCGTGAAATGAGTAATCCCCAGCTGAGATACATACGTGGATGCAATGTTAAAAAAGAAAGTGGGGGAACAAAAGGGAACATCTCTAATACTTTCCACAATAAAGATTTATTTTAAAGTGTTCATTTTGATGTAATTTATTTTTGTAGCCAAAACTATAAGTAAGCTATGTAATTGATATGTAAACAGAAGATCTCTAAAATTGAAACCCAAACCCTTAGGTCAGTGGTTGGCAAACTGCGGCTCATGAGCCACATGCAGCTCTTTGGCCCATTCAGTGTGGCTCTTCCACAAAATACCGACTTCTGTGCATGGGCCGCGAAGTTTCAATCGCACTGTACATGCGCGCCCGCACGTGGTATTTTGTGGAAGAGCCACATTCAAGGGGCCAAAGAGCCGCATGTGGCTTGCGAGCCGCAGTTTGCCGACCACTGCCTTAGGCTATCCCCTCTGATAATTATTAGGTTCATGGCATTGGATAAACCATGTAGATTTTCTGAGCCAGGAGTTCTGTATTTGAGCCTCTCTGGGTTGTCATGAGATTTGAATGGGAACCTGAAAACATTTAGTGAACTGTAAATAAGCTATGTCATTACATGACAAAGGGGTGCCTGGTTTAGAATAATAAGAACATGCATTGAGCACCTACTATGTGTCAGGCATTGTTATAACTATTTTATATCTGGTTACTCATCTAATTGTCATCACAACCCCTGTGAGACAGGTACTATCATTATTAGTTCCACTTTTCAGATATAGACACTAAAGCACAGAGAGGTTAAACAACTTGTTAGTTAACCTAGCAGAGAAGATCCTGGCTCCAGAATCTGAGATCTTAACTCTTCTACTTATATGCCTCTCTAGGAGCAGTGGGTTTTTGTAAGTGGGTCTGGGTCTTTGAGAATTACCAGTCTAGTCCTTGTTTTGGCTAAATTGGCTGACTGGCTGGTCTTACCAATAAAGACCTACTCATTCAGGGAAGTGTGAGGCCTAAATTATGTGGGACCATTGGGCATGGGACTTGTGGGTAATATGAGTGTAGCCACCTGAATCCCCCTACTCCTCCCTCCAGTCTCTCACTCACTCTTCTGGCTCTTCCAGGAAGCTGTTGTGCAATTATGGTAGAATGTGTGAGAGATGGAGGAACAGTTGAGGAACCCTGTGGGGCCATTTTACAGTTACTCCTTGAATTTGTCCTTTCCCCCCTCATTTTCAGGATTCAGCCACGATTATTGTCCCCTAGAGGAACAAGAATCTGCATGTCTTCCTGTACTCCACCTGGGGTACCCACCACCTTCCTTTTATCTTCAGGACTTCAGGGGTGATTCTTCCTGATCAAATCCATGCTTGCCTATTAGGGGCTTATCAACTCAAATCCAGGAGGTCCAGTGATTGACTCCCTGGACAATTTTTCTTGAGGGAAAATACGAATCATCAGGAAATTTGAACATATGTCTCTTCAACCCATGCTACTTTGTTACGTGCTGTGTATGAAATTTCACATGATAAATCATGAGATCTTGGCAAGATTCTGCTTGTTTGTCAATGAATTTTGATTTGGCTTTAGAGCTGTGGGAGGTGCAAATACAATTAGGTTTGAAAATTATTCAAGAATCATTTTAATGCTCCTAGGAGATTGCTCTGCTAACCTATATGGATTTCTTCTCCCTATCAGAAGTTAAGCACTTCAGGGTGGTTTTTGATTAGGAAAAAAGATGTAAAGTCTTTTAGATTCAGACCATTTGGGAATGGACATAAATTACTGGATAGTTGCTCATACTTGCTTAATGCTTTGGAGAGATATAAAAGGATACCGAGATTTTAAATTTCATGTAATGTGACATCTGAAAACTTATCTTGATTTTCTTTATGAAATATTTAAACCTTATTATAAAAATGATAATTAATAATAATAGCTCCTATTTATGAGCCACTTTCTTTGTATTATAAACTTTATACAATATCTGCTATTCCTCCCAGCCATCTTTGTAAGCTAGAGGTGATAATATTTCACTTTATGCATGATAAAGTTTATTGTACCCTCAGAGAAGTTAAGTAACATGCCCAGAGTCACAGACTTGGCAAGCAGTAGAGCTGGAATTAAAATCTTAGACATTATAACTCCAACCCCACAGTATTTCAGACCTGCTGGCTCCTCAGAAGGAAGGGGAAGGTGTAGAACTTCAGTCTCACCCCTTCTCTGACATTACTAGTTAGTCACTGATGTCATAGCCTCAGCCGATGGTTGGCCACGTGCAGGTAGAATCAGCCAGGAATGTACAAGGGCCTCAAGAGAGAATTCCAGAATAGGCTCTTTTCACTGGACTAGTGGAATAATAGAGCATAATGGTTAAGATTTGGTTCCAATCCTAGCTTTATTAATCTGGGCAAGTTTCTTACCCTCTCTGAATTTTAATTCTTTAGTTATCAATGGAGCATAATATATATAGTTTATTTGGATTAAACACGAGATTGTAGGTAAAGCATTTAGCATACTGGCTGGCATGTGGAAGGCTCAATATTATCATTTCTTATTTTTGTTATGCATTGCTTTGGAGGGAGAAAAGCTCACAGTTGGCAGAGGTCATCCCCATTGCTCAGATTATAGCTTTATTCACATCTTTTCCTTGTTTCTCCTATACACCAAAACTCCTTAAATAGTAAACACTGTGTACCTTTAAAGAAGAGAAGGTAAATTTTAGCTTATATCTGTGTATAATTTTATCAAATGTTTTCAAATACATCATGCATATGTCATTTCATGTGATCTTCACAATGACATTGGATGGTCTATAAATAGGTGTCATATTCCCATTTTCACAGATGAGGAAGGCTGGGTTCAGCTCAAATGATTCACTTAAGAACACATTGCCAGCTAATGGCAAAATCAAAACTTGATTCCCAGTCTTCAGAGTCTACTTCCAGGTTTCTCTTTAGCACACAAAGACAGGGTTTTGTAGAACCCTTTGGTTGGTAATACCACCAATATAATGATAACAAATATTTCCGTTGCACCTGTTGTGCTAAGCACTTGATACACATGGTCTGATTTAGTCCTTAGAACAAATTAGGCAGTAGATACAGGTGAGGAAACGGGCTTGGAGGGGGTAAGTGGCCTCTAGTCACGTTACATGAATGTGAAGCTGTTGTCTGTCTTCAATACTGAGATATTACAATGCTATACCCTCTCTGTTGTAATTCCTCCTGAAATAAATTAACTTATAGATCTGAATAAGAAATTCAGGTCTATGGCCATGATACCTACAATCTGGTCTCCTTCAGATTGCTGGGGGTATGGCTCCTTTCTTGGATTGGGACCCAGCTCCCTCTCTCAAATAAGGGGTATGCAGCCCCAGGGGCATGGTCTGTGGGCTGCGGGCTCAGAATTACATGAAGATATGGGGAAACCTTTTCTTTTTAAATTAAGACCAATGTGGAAATAGTATGGACAGAGATGCTGAATATGCATGAATATTAAAGAACAAACAGGAGACTTCAACAACATTTTGGGCTCTTAGGGACACAACCTTATTGGTTAATGCTATGAGGGGCACTTTGGTGGAAAAGTTTTGGAAATCCTGACTCAGCCAGTATACAAAGTCTATTCCTCGCTCTGGCAAATGATGAATGCAAAGATCACTGAGCTACAATTGCTTTTTGCAACTCATTCCAGCAAGAAGCTGTTGGCCATTGATTAGCAATGGGCACATTTTTCACCAAAGGCTTTGCCCTCCCCTTGCTCTGCTAATCCTGTTTGCAAGCATTTCCCCATAGAGATTGCTACTTCCTAATAATAAATAAGCTCGCACTTGTGAGTTCAGACTGGCAAATTGCCACCAGACATTTATTAGCTTTGGATTAATGGATCAAGACTCAAACTTTCTAGTTAAAAGAACAAGACAAGCCCTCAGGATTCAAGACTCTTTTAAAAAAATCCCCATTCACTTGGCATTAGTGCTTTCTGCAGTCCTGGCAGTTAGCTTCTTTCCCCCCCTTTCCCTCCCTTGTAGAGTTTGATTTGTAAATAAAGTTGTGAAAAAAGAGTTATTTTTCAAGCATTTTTGGAACAAGGAAAATTGTCAAGCCAGGAAAGTGTTCACATTATAGTTTTGGGGAATTTTGAATGGGGCTGGTGTTCTGGCAGAAGTTATTGCTTAGTGGGTGAGATAATGGAGTATATCAGGAGACTAACATGGCTGCTGCATATGTGTTTGAAAGGGCAGGAGGCGTCAAGGTGGTCAGCCTGGAGAAGAAAAGATTCCAGCGGCTATGTCGGCTATGTGGATTGTCTGAGGATTGCAGGCAGACTGACCTGGGGGAAGAAAGTCATTCATTCTTAGCATTCCAGACAGCTGAACAGGGACCACTGGGTGGGAACCTTGGGAGACAGATTTTGATTCAAAAAGAGGATAGAGTTTCTAGAATAGTCTAAGAAGCTCACAGTTATAAGGGCTGCTTTGGGAAGCATTAGATCTTTATTCAAAGAGGAAAGGAGAGAGGAGAAGGTTACTTCAGAGAACACATACTATGAGCTGGGACTTTCCCTGATTAACTCTTTTTATCTTCTAGGCACCACTACACAAATCTTTCACTCTCATACACAGAAGGAAAGAGTCTAAGAGCTGTGGGGGAGATGGCTGATGAGAGAGAGCAGGTTCCCTGGGAGAGGAAGCTGGATGGTGGAGTGGGAGGGTTACCATGTGGCATTTCGGGTTTTTAAAATGAACAGGTTAGCTAGAAGGTTTAAGTGATGATATTTAAACTTTCCCATTGGCAGCTTAAATGACATAGAATTGAAGGTTGTTCCAATTGGAGTGATCAACTAACTGTGAGCCAGGGTCATCTATGTGGATGCTAAAGCCATAAGAAAGATGCAGAGAATTATGAGAACAGAGCTAGAGTCATACGGGAGAAAAAATACAATCACCATCCTAAAGCTTCCAGGATGGAGGCAAAAAAGTGGATAGTGCTGGCTTTAGAAGAAGAGAGATTATTGATATTTGGTAGAGAAGCAATGATCTGAAAACTGCCTCAGGGTTTCAATAATCTGTCTCCTTCCCACTAATATCCTAAACATCAATTGTTTCAATATGCAGAACTATTATACTTAGACTCAGTGTAGCCAAGGATCTGCATTCTGATTGGGTAGACACATATTCACGAAGCAATATGGGGGTCTTAGGTTTGAAGAACCTTTTGTATTTTTGACTTGAAAGAATTAGCTAAGTGTGAGGTAGAGGGCATTGAAAGTAAGGATGCCTCAAGGATTTCATTGGAGGGAAGTGGCAATACCACCCAGGAAGTGATTGGCAAGATGTGTTCAGAGGGTTGCCAATGAGTTTCCTGGAGTTGGTGAGTAGCATTGTCTGAAGGAGGGCCTTGAACTTTATTCAAATGAAGCTGAGAAGCTTAAATTTAACCCTGATGCTGTGGTAATGGTCCCCAACGGAGGGAAAAAAAGATGGAAAGATCTTAGTCAAAGGATAATTGCTCATTAGAGTGCAATTGAAAGGAAAATTCATCTCTCAGTGTTTCAGCTACTACTTTCTAGCAGATGATTTTCAAATGTGTATTGTTAATGCCCACATTTCCCTCTCAACCTTCACTACCTGTTTCAATGATACCTACATTGCCAAGTGAAATGCCAACATTGTTATTATTCTTCCTCATAACCACTCCTTCTATGGTCATGTTATCCTCAGTGGCCCTGTTATGCTCTGATACTCTGTAAGAATGAATCATCTGACGTTATCCCCTAACTCTCTTCCTGCTGTTGACATTTAATGGTTGATTATTGTGTGTCAAGTGCTGTGCTGAGGAAATCAAGTTGAATAAGTCTTGGTACTTGGCCTAGAGGAGCTGCTAAGTTACCCAGAGGAAATAGTGTGGAAGGTACTCTTGGTTATGGTGACAGAAATGTCTGGGGAGTGGCACCTGGCAGCCTGAGGTGAGGGAGGAAAGAAAGGTCATCTGAAGGTGACATCCAGAGCAGGGGTGAGGAGTTGAATGGAGCTAAAAGGGGAAAAGAGAGGGTCATTTCAAAAAGAGGGACATACATACGAAGCACAGAGGTGAGAACAGTGACTATTTTGGGACCATCAGGTGAAGCAGGGAGTGTTTGGAAATGAGGCTGGTTGGTTAGCCCTCATCCAGAAATTCCTAGTCTGATAATTTCTATCCATTTTCCCAGATATTATCTTGACAGAGCTGAATTATCTTATTAATGCGGCCACCCAGAAGCACACATTTATTTAAACTTACTTCTTGTAATACCAAATAATAATATTGAAAGAGTCCCAAATCTGTTTTGAATTACATATAACTTCCCATTATTGTTTTAAGATCCTTTGCTGAAAATGCCCCCTCTCCCCACTCTGTGCGTTATCTAGTTGTTCGCATGATTCCAGGTTGTGTAGGGTGGGGACCTCGATGAGGTCACCTTTTTGTTCCTGATACTGCACTTGCTGCATCCACCACCCAGCTCTCACCCAGGACATTGATTGTCCCTCCTGCTGGCAAACCATGCCCATACCTTCCTTCCAATCCCATAGGCTTCTGCCTTTCACTAATTGCTTCTGCCTAGAGTTGGTTTCTGCTCTTAGATTTTACTTTGAAGATTTGTTTATTTTTTAGTTTTAATTTCTGTTAATTAATCCTCACTGGAGGATATATTTTCCATTGATTTTTAGAGCAAGTAGAAGGGAGGGAGGGAGAGGAAAAAGAGAAAGAGAGAAACATCATTGTGAGAGAGGCACATCAACTGGTTGCTTCCTGCATTTGCCCTGACCAGGGTTGGGATTGAACCTGCAAACCAGGTATGTGCCCTTGACAGGGAATAGAACCCGAGACCCTTTGATGGGCAGGTCAACGCTCTAATCACTAAGGAACACTGGCCAGGACTGAGGATGTACTTTTTAAAAATCCAAAAGAGCCCTGGCTCAGTTGGTTGGAGTGTCATCTCATACGCCAAAAGGTTTTGGGTTCAATTCCTAGTCGGGGTGCCTATGGGAGGCAACTGATCAATGTTTCTCTCACATCAGTGTTTCTTTCTTCCTCTCTCTCTAAAAATCAATGAAAGCATGTCCTCGGGGGAGGATTAAAAAAAAATCCAAAAGAAAGACCATTTCTATGCCTTTTTAAATTGCAGAAAAATATTTATAGTATTCAATGTTGTTTATATAATAGTCACATAGAATTTCTTTTAGGAAAAATGTTTGTTTCTCTTAATTAAGTGGTATACTTTCTTTTATCAGATAATGAGAGCCTTTATTCTTTCCCTTTAGCTTCCTTCTGGAAGCTCAGAGCTAACTTTGTTGTTTAACTGTAGTAACTATATTAGGAAGATTTTTAGCTCACTGTGGTATATAGATCTTTGTTACACATGAGGATGCTCAGCAGACTACCTCAAGTAATGAACTTAGCACTGTACAAACCAGGTTGGAGGACCACATTTCAGACTTTTTTATTTCATATTTTATACTTGAATGCCTTCAGTGAAAAGGACAGAGAGGGTTAGTAACAGCTAAAGTAGTAAGCAGTGAAGTGGAGTTTTAAACCCACACAATATGGCTCCCTAGTCCTTTCTCTTAACTTTTATGCCACTCTGCTTTCCCAGGTGATCAAAGAGAAGGATCTAAAAGGATTAATGAGATGGAATGAAAACCACAGAAAGCAATTCTGTATCAGGGTATATATTTGAGCAAATGTTTAAAAATGTACTCTGGTTCCCACCCTTTATTCTATATATTTGATGCTGTTAATCAAGTACCAGTCTTATATAGTGCTCCCCAGGGTCATATTTAGAATGCCTATATCATAGGTGGAATGCTCTGCTTTTGCAGAAAAATGAGAAAATTGACTACTCTCTGGCTGATGATTTTCAAATCTGTTTGTTAATACTCATACTTCCCTCTCAACCTTCACTAGCTGTTTCAATGATACCTACCTTGCCAATGATACTTACCCTATGGGTTACATTCTAAAATCCTTTCATAAGTCAAAGCATTGATAATGCATTTTCCACATTATTTCATTCAGTTAGCTCAGCAAATGTTTCTTGAGAACTTTCTACATGCCAGGCAATATTAATGGCATCAGGGGTGCAGCAGTGAACAAAACTAACAAATATACAGGCCTGCATGGAGCTTAGACTATATGGACACAGGTTATAAATATTAAATACAACAAATGAAAATATATAGCATATTAGAAGAAGGTAAGTGATGTGAATACTGAAGTGGTCAGTGTAAACCTTATTTTGGAAGGTGACATTGTGTAAACACTTGAAGAAGATGTGGGAGTAAGTTGAGTATGTGGATATTTGGGCAAGGAACATGTCAGGCAGAGGGAACAACTAGTGCAAAGGCCCTGAGGTAGAAGCATGCCTGATGTGTTTGAAGGGTAGCAAGGAGGTCAGTGTGGCTATAGCAGAGTAAATGAGGGGGCAGTGGTAGGGGATGAGATCAGAGAGGTAATTGGGCCCCAGGTCATTCAGGATCTTGTAAGCCATTTTAAGGACAATTTTTACTCTGAGTGAAATTGGGAGTCATTAGAGGGTTTGGAGCAGAAAAGTGACATGATCTCTTTCTGGTTGCTGTGTTGTGAAGAGACTGTTAGGGACAAGAATAGAAGCAGTTAGATGATTACTAGAGTAATTCAGGAGAGATGATAGTGGCTCCCGCAGTGAGGTATTAGAAGTAACCATATTCTGGATTTACTGTGAAGTCCATAGAATTTTCTGAAAAACTGGATATGGAGTGTGAGAGAAAAAGAGGAGTCAAGAATGATGCAAAGGGGGAATGCAGTCAACATTGACTATGGTGGAGAGTTTGCTTTTAGACATTTTGATTTTGAAATATCTATTAGAACTAGTAGGCAGCTGATCACTGAGTCTGGAATTCAGAAGAGGTCTGGTAGTTGCTGGCAAATAGTTTGTCAATAATGGGATTTGATGATATTGATAAGGAAGTAAGGGGAGGGGATAAAGAATATAAAAGAACCAGTTACTTCAACATTAAAAGTTTGGGGAGAAGGAGCACCAGTTAATAGGAGGAAAAGAAAGAATGTAGTATTCTGAAAACCAGGTGAGTACAGTGTGTCAAGGAGGAGAAGGTAATTAACTATGTCAAATACCAGTAATAGATCAAGATGACTACTGGATTTATCAATATGGAAGTTATGGTGACTTGACAAAATATAAGAAGGAAATATGCATAATGATAACAGGGTCAGGCAAGACTATTTTATTTGATCTTTAATGCATTTTGCAGCATAGCAATGCTATGCTACTTGCAGCCACATTTCTCATGGAAAATATGCTTAGCATTACAATGAATAAGTATTTATTGACTACTGTGTGTTCAACATTCTGTGAAGGACTGTTGAGGAGGTTCATGAGTTGTGTCTTTTACTGCATCATACAATGGAGACTGTGGGAGAGAGTTATGGCTTAGATAAAAAGGAAAGAAACAAGAATGTGAACTATTATCAGTGGAGAAGACAGGAACTTAGCCTCAGCTCTCCCAGATGTGAAGAGCAATGCACCTGGGAAGATGAGCAAGACTAAAGATGTATTTTCCCCACATTCTTGTTGTGTACTTGTCCTTCCAGGGAAATATATTTGAACAGTGAGTGAACAAGCTTAATAAAACATTTGACCTCATGGAGGTCTTCTTGGTAGAATAGGTCACAGCTGGCCGATTGTGTTTTCTTGGTGTGGTTAAGACCATGGCTAGGGGTGGAGCAGTGGTGAAAAAACCAGAAGATAGACCAGGACAGGGAAGTAGGGCAGACGCACAATGGAGGTAGATACCCATGTAGTTTTTCAGCAGGAGATATTCTAGGGGGAAGTACAAGCAGGCA
Organism: Myotis lucifugus; assembly: GCF_000147115.1. Lineage (NCBI taxonomy): Eukaryota > Metazoa > Chordata > Mammalia > Chiroptera > Vespertilionidae > Myotis > Myotis lucifugus. The sequence goes on along the minus strand of NW_005871071.1, from coordinate 4,682,002 downwards.
TTTTAGCCATGCCAGGAAGCTCTGATATAAGGCAAAAGCAAACATTTCTGAAAAAACTGAAGTGATAATAGTGGGATATTGAACACTTATGTAGCAGCCACTACACTAAGTATTTTGATCTTTTAATGCATTTATACTGATGTCATTAATCCTATGAGGAAGGTATTATTAATATTCCCACTTTTAGCTGAGGGATCTAAGGGGTCAAGTGACTTGTCCAAGGTCACAGGACTGTTAAGGGTAGAGTCAAAATTCAAACCCAGGTTATTTGATTCCAGGTGATCTGGAGCATCACCATCATATGATACTGCCTTCTCAAAAGCTGTTTTTTGGCCAAAGTATCCCCCCAAAATACCCTCATAATATTATT